>NC_046168.1:71694489-72063239 GCF_011064425.1 Rattus rattus | reverse complement strand
GTCATTCTTCACATTTGAACATTTATAAGTTACTCACAACTTGCATCTGTTCATTAAAAGACTTAATAACCTAGGTTACTTTATGGAAGGAGGGAAACACTTGACAGAAAATCCTTTGAAAAAGTCATAACTTGATAAGTTTAGTCACTGGTTAAGATGATTCATATACAGTTTACCTTAAAAGATACCATGTCTGGAGTGTCTAAGTAAAGTTATAGAATATTTATTTTCATGTTAATTATAGGTTATTTCCAAATTTTTCCTTGTATGATTGGGATTAACTCTAAAGAATTCACTTAAGAAAGATAAAAATAGCACAGTAGGACAACAAAGCATATTAGATATCTAATCACAAAATAGAGACACCTGGCCAGTTAGTAATGATGTAGAAAGGTGGAGGGATGGATTTGCATCAGAATAATTATCAGGAGGATTTTCAAGGGTGGAGGAGTTCATAAAAGATAATAGGACTGTAAAATAAAAACTAGGAATCTAGAGATATATAGATGTATAAACTTATAATCACAATACTCAAGAGGATGAAACAGGAGGATTGCCATAAATGAAGACCAACCTGGTCTATATAACAAATACCAAGCCAGTCAGAAATACATAGCAAGATCCTGTCTGAGGAAAAACAAAACAAATAAACAAGAACCCATGAAATTTAAAAATGAAAGGAGATTTTAACAAATGTAAATTTTTGTCAAATAAATAATATGAAATGTTAAATAAATAAATGAAATGAAATGGGATTGCTCAGCAAACACTGTCAAACTTCTGAGTGGGCACTGACAGCCACAAACTCTCTCCATGCTCCTCGATTAAAGCTATTCATGCTAATAAGTTATAATTCCTTGTAGTCTTTCCTTGTATGTTCATGTGTCTGAATATTTCTCTAAAACTAGGACTTTCAGTCTTACCAATATGTCAAGGAGAGAACCGAGTGGGAAAGACAAAGATATAATAATAGAAATTAATAAATTTTTAACTGAAAATACATTTTTCCATGCAATATATCCAACCACATTTCCCCCCTTCCACTCCTCCCAGCCTTCTCCATCTCCTCTCTCCCCTGGATCCACACCCTCTCCCATCTCTCTTTAGAAAAAAAACAGGCCTCCAAGAAACAACATCCATGCACAGCAAAGTAATGAGCAGAGTACTCAAGGTCTATAAAATACTACAAACATCCTCTGGGAAAAAATAGATTTTCTACTTTACCAAAAAAAAAAAAAAAAAAAGAGGAAAGGGAAGAATAAACTATTGAAATTAATAACTAATAAATTAATAAATGTATATACAGAATATTTGCAATCTATAGGATACAATAAAAATAGCAAATCTATGACATGAGTTTAGAAGAAGTAGAAAATATTCATGCTATATTAGTTACTTTTCTATTGCTATGATATACTACCATTACCCAAAGCAACTTAAATAGGAAAGGGTTTACTTTGGTTTATAGTTCCAGAGCACTGTGTGTGTGTGTGTGTGTGTGTGTGTGTGTGTGTGTGTGTGTGTTTGTGTAAAGAGATCATTGCATCCATGTACAGGAAATAAAGCCTTCCCTCAGTGGCATGTTTCCTGCAGCAAACCTCCATGCCCTAAACATTAAATAGTCTTTCCAAACAGCACCACTAAATGCAAAAGTATATACATACATATAAGTGTGTGTGTGGTGTGTGTGTGTGTGTGTGTGTGTGTGTGTGTGTGTGTGTGCGTGTGTGTGTGTTATGTGTGGTTTCAGGGAAGCTGAAAAAAGATAATGGGACTGCAAATTTAAAAATAGGCATCTAAGAAAAACAATGGTATGCACTCATTGATAAGTAGATATTAACCCAAATGCTCGAATTACCCGATACAATCCACAGACCACATGAAACTCAAGAAAGATGATCAAAATGCAGATGCTTCACTCCTTTAAAAGGGGAACAAAAATATCCATAAGAGGTGATAGGGAGGCAAAGTTTAGAGCAGAGACTGAAAGAACAGCCATTCAGAGCCTGCCCCACATGTGGCCCATATATATACAGCCACCAAACTAGATAAAGTGGATGAGGCTAAGTGTGTGCTGACAGGAACCAGTTATAGATCTCTCCTGAGAGACACAGCCAGAACATGTCAGATACAGAGGCAAATGCTAGTCACGAACCACTGAACTGAGAACGGGATTCCCGCTTGGAGGAATTAGAGAAAGGACTGAAAGAGCTGAAGGGGCTTGAGATCCCGTATGAACAACAATGCCAACCAACCAGAGCTTCTAGGGATGAAACCACTACCCAAAGACTATACATGAACTGACCCTGGACTCCAACTGCATAGGTTGCAGCAAATAGACTGGTTGGGGCAATAGTAGAAGGGGAAGCCCTTGGTTCTGCCAAGGTTGAACCCCTAGTGTGGGAAATTGTTGTGGGAGGGAGGTAATGGGAGATGTATGGGGAGGGGAACAACCATATAGAAGGAGAGGTGTAGGGTTTAGGGGGCTAATGGACAGGAAACAGGGAAAGGGAATAGCATCTGAAATGTAAATAAGAAATACCCAATTTAATAAAAATGGGGGGGAAAACTAGGCATCCAGAAAAAAATATATATGTATGTGTGTGTTTGGTTTTTATATTCATATGTTTCATAACACCACAGCAAAATTTCCCCAAATCTAGAGAAAGCAATACCCTCGTGGTTCTCAGAAAACAGTTTGAAAGTCAAACAGAGAAGACCAGAAGAAAATCTCCACACATCCCACTGTAGTGCAAACACTAGATATGTGGAACACCACATGCAGTAAAAACAGGCCGGTCATGATAACCATGCTTTCTAAACAGAATTTTAGGAGCTACC
Source organism: Rattus rattus (assembly GCF_011064425.1). Taxonomy (NCBI): domain Eukaryota; kingdom Metazoa; phylum Chordata; class Mammalia; order Rodentia; family Muridae; genus Rattus; species Rattus rattus. Next base: position 72,060,398 of record NC_046168.1, on the reverse strand, counting down.
AAAATCTAGAAATAGAGTATGTTATGCTCTAAAAGAAAGCTGCCAGACACTTAATAAATAATAAAGGCCAGTATTTAATATAATAATTAAGTTACTAGACCCAGTAAAATAAAATATCATAATTAAAGGAGCTAAAAGAAGACTAAAGAAATCCATGACCACTAAGGGCAAATTCTACTGAAAACACTTGAAAGTCCTTCTGATAGAATGAAAGCTAGTCACAGCCATGTGGCTACAGGAAAAAGTAAACATGCTAATTGTTACAGTAGTTATGTAAAACAGGAGCAGGAAAACACCAAGCACTAAACAGTAAATTAAAAGACAGGAATATATTTATGCCTTTCAATATCAACTTTGATGACAAATTGCTTCAGTTTCCCTATCAAAAGGCAAGGTTCGCAGACTACATTTTAGAGGAACCACCTTTTTATAGCTTCTAAGACGTATATTTCATTATCAAACAAAGATGCTACCTTATAGTGAATGGATGGAAAAAGCGCTCTTATTAAATAGGACCAGGTGCCACTGCTGTACTCCCAGACAAACTTCAAACCATAACTAGTGAGAAAAAATAAAGTGGTAACTTCACGCTAAATAAGGGAACAGCTCATCCAGAGTACATCCGAATTTTAAATATATATGATATATATGCCCATACCCAAGTGCATATACTTTCATAAAATATACACTGCTAACCAAAAAGACACAGAACAACAGTATGAATATTAGCACTGTGCTGCACTGATAAAAAGCTTATCCCATAAGAAATAGAGGGCGAAAAGCCTGAGTTAAATGAGATGAAAATCGAAAGGATCCAAAAGACATTTACAGATTATTCCACACAAACACTGCAGAACGCACACTTTTCTCAGCAGCCTACAGGTGTTCTCTAAAATCAGCCATGTAATTAGATCCAAATCAAGTCCAACAAACAAGGGGATATTGAAATAATTTCTTCTATTCTATCTGAGAAAAAGAATGAGATGAAAGTAAAAATCAGGAAGAGGAACTAAAATACACAACTGTGTACACACTGAGCAGTACTTTATTAATAATGAAGGGGTTATTGAAAAAGGTCAATAAGGAAATAAAAGCTTCATAGAATCAAATAAAAATGAGAACACAACACCCCAAACTTCTAGGATGCAATGAATCAGTCCTAAGAGGTACAGTTACAGCTGTAAGTGCCTACGTCAAAAAACGATGGCGATCACAAATGAACAGCAATTCACTCAGTTTGGGCAAAATTAATGAAATATAAATTTTAAAAGTAAGGTTGACTAAATTTTTAACCAAGTAAACAAAAGGAAGAGAAAAAAAGACATAGTAACAAAATTAAAGATAAGAGGAAATTAGAACAACAGATACTATTGTCAGCAAATTATTAGAACATTCCTTAAAAACATATATGATTAATATAATCAAAACAAAATAATAAATACCTACATAAATATATATGTATATGTATATAATGTATATTTAATGAGAAAGAAGCATTAATATAAATTCGTCCAACCACAAAAAAAAAAAAAAATCAAGCCTGGGTAGATGATTAACACCACTGCTCAAGCTATGCAAAAGAAGCTGATGCTCTCAATTCTTTTTGTAAAACCATTATTACCCTAAATGCAAAAACTTGGTAAAGACACAATCAAGAAGAAAGGATAGACCATAAGCATGGAAGAAATATTCTCAATAAAATAGATATAAACTAAGTTCTAGGAGATATCAATAAACAAAATATCCGTCATGACCAAGTTGACTTCATGGTAGAGATGCTGGTATGGTTTGATATGTTTAGTGTATGTAATGTACCACATAAATAAACCCCAAAACAAAAAGCATAAAATCATATCAATAGATGTTGAAATCGCTTTACAAAAATCCAACATCCCTTCATGATAAAATCCTTTAAGAGACTAGAAATAAAAGAAACATATCTCAACAAAACAAAAGGAACATATGCCAAACATATAAATACCATTATATCAAATGGGAAAGATATTTCTACTAAAATCAGGAAAAAAAAAAAAAAAACAAGAGTACCCCGGCCCCCAATCTCTACTCTTATAGAATAGGGTGCTGGAAATCCTGGCTATAGTTACAAGAGAAAGAGAAACAAACAAAAGAGATACAACTAGAAGAAGAAGAATTAAAATTATCCCACACATGGTATGATGGGATTTTCTACATAAGGGACACTGAAGACTCTACCAGGAAACTCTTCTTTAAGCACTTTGAGCAAGAGGAAAAACACAAAATTGACACTCAAAAAAAGTAGCCTTCCAGTATCAATAATAAACGTACCAAGAAATAAGTCAGGAAAATAATCCTACTTGTGTTTGCCTCAAAAACAGATGTGGAAAATTCCTAAACAGAGAAGTAAAAGATAACTACAAGGAAAACTTTTTATTACTGTGAAAGGTGCCGTGATCTCAGCAAATGTTATAAAGGAAACTATTTGATTGAGGCTGGCTTATAGTTTCAGAAGTTTAGTCCACCATAAGTTTTACATCTGGATCAACATTAAGAGATAGTTACTGGGTCTGGCTTGAGCATTTGAAACACCAATGTCCATCGCCAGTGACGCACTTTCTTTAACAACGTTATGCCTCCCAATCCCTGTCAAGTGGCAGCACCTCATGACCAAGCATTCAAATACGTGAGTCTATGAGGCCCATTTCTATTCAAACCACCACACAAACACTGAATAAGGCAACACTGAGAAATGGAAAGGTTCCCCATGTCCATGTATTAGAAGATTCAATACTGTGAGAATGGCTTTACTACTAATCTATAAATTTGAGTTCAATCCCAACGAGAATCTAAGACCATTCTTCACAGAAATAAATATCTCAAAATTTCTATGGAAACACAAAGACTCCCCAAGATAACTAAAATAATCCTGCTCTAAACAATACTAGCAATATCATCATCCCTGATTTCAGATTGTATTAACATCATAGTAACAAACAACAGGGTTCTGCCACAAAACAACGAATAGATCAGCAAAGTAGAATAGAAAACCAATATTCAAACTCATATAGAAATAGACATTTGATTTTTACAAAAGCCAAAAATATACACTGGAATAAAAGCAGCCTCAACAAATAGTGGCAGGGAAATCAAACATCCATATATAAGGTGAAACAAGATTGTTATATATTATCATGCACAAAATCAACTCTGAATGGGTCAAAGTTCTTAATGTAAGATCCCAAACTGTGTAACTATTAGAGAAACAGCTAAGCAAAACATTTCAAGATGTCAGCAGGGGCCAAAGTTTCCTGCATAGGGCTCTAGTCTCTTGAGAAATTATGTCAGCACGTGGGATGCCATGAAACTAAAGATCTTCAGCACAGTAAAGAGAGCTGCTAATAAAGATAGAACTAAACGAAATATTTTCCAGCTACACATCTGACAGAAGATTAATTACCAAACTATACAAATCACTCAATAAAATAAACAGCAGCAGTCCAACCACCAAATCAATAAGGAACTAATGAAATAGACAATCTCAAAATATGAAACAAAAATAACTATTAAACACACAAAAATTAGTCAAACTCACTAGCCATCAGATTCCATCTGACTCCAGTCAAAGTGAGACTTAGTACAACAACTGTAAGGAGATCTACCATATGATCCAGCTGTGCCAGTCCTGGGTGTTTATGTAAATGACTCCACATTAACATATCAGTATACTTGCACATCAATGTTCATTATAGCCTACTGAAAATAGCTAACTTATAGAAGGAAAGTATGTGTCCAAAAACAGAGGATACTTTGGTGTTTGTTTGTTTTGCTCATAAAGAAGAACAAAGTTGTATCATTTACACACACATAAAAAAAAACCTGTATACGAGTTAAGGTAATTATATTTGTCTATGAAAGAAGAATATTGTGTGCTTTCTTTCATACATCCCCAGATCATATACAGATACACAAAATCACGTATGTTTACATGACATGATAGTAGAAGCAAGACTGTCTAGGGAACAAAGGGGACTAACAGGAGGTGGAAGGGTGAAAATAGGAAGTCTGTGGGGCACAAAGGGGCACATGCACAATATACAAGTATATATTTGCATGAAATGTCCTTATGGAGCATAGTGTCATATACAATGACTAACCATATACAATGATTATATACAACATAATAGTCTTAAAACAGTAGATAAATTTTCAAAATCATCAGTGAAATAGAAAGAACAAGACTTTACCAGAGCTCCAATTTTTCATTTCATTAACGAACTCAGGGACAAAAATATTGATCCAGTAACTTTCTGGGAGTGGGGCAAGATGTGAACGGAAAGATATAACTAAGTGTTCTAGATAAGAGCTTAATGAAAGCTTATGTGCTGCCCTCCCTGTGCCTCGTCACTGTTACTTAGGGTTTCGGGTGCTTCTTCCCTGTATAGTGGAATAACACATTTGACAACTCCCTCCACGCTCAGCCATTAATTTATTTGTTCACCTTAGCTGCTAGGGTGAAAGCCAAGTCCCTTGATGTATTCATGGGCTCTCATACAATTGTATGAATTCAGCATTGATTAATATGCCATTAAAAATACATTCTTTTTTTTCTTGGCACTGCATGATATTAGATCCTTTGAATTTTTCAGAACTTCTTAGTAATTTACTCAGTTTGAAAATAATGTGCAATGACCTAGAAGGCAGAAAGCAAAACCAAATCTGATTTAACCCAATGTATTCCAAAGCACAATTTATTTTCTCACTAACACATCGGAGTTGTCAATCAGGATGTGTCCTGATTATAGTGACAGGATTTCTATCACAGCCCATGTTACAGGGCACAGAAAATATTGTTGACATGTTTGTCCTTTGCTCCTATTGGAGAGACCTTGTCATGTGCAATAATGAACCAGAAACTCTGGAAATCCCACAGTGGAGAAGTCAGAGAAAAGAAGGTAATACTGAATCATTTGTTCTTAGGACACAAAAGAGGGGAAAGTGTAATAGAGTTGATAAATGGTTTCCAAATGCTTAACCAGAATCCAGTGTTTTGTATTCTATAAATCACCCTATCTTTACATTCAAAGCTCCCACAGAAGGCCCTACTCACAGAGGACTGTTGTAAAGGTCAACTGCGAGTGTAAACACTGAGAATTTATGACACACATTTATACTTCTTTCCCAGAGAAGCAACAATAGAGATAAGTCATTTTATCTCTGTATTTTGTCATGAGCATTGCAAGGTGATATTGGCTCTCATGTATGAACAATATATCCATGTCCACACTTGAGTCCCAGACAACGGCAGGAACTTCCTGTGGACAATACTCACTTGGGAAGCTTCTTATTCCCACTGAGGGGAGAGAAAGAAGGACCTATGTCTGTTTTGTCTCAAACAGAGAAAACTCCCTTTCATTTTTTTAACTGGTCTTTCATTTTATAGGGACAGAAGCCCATAACTGTCATGGGTCAAAGTCCAGACACGTTAAGTAGTAGGTTAAATGCAAGTGCAAGTCAGCTAGTGTTCAGTAGCTGAGAAAATATTTCAGGCATCCATAATTCCATCCAGAATAAAGAAATAAAGAGGTGATGATGCAGAAAATGCTGATTGTATTGTTTATATTGTGCAATATTAGAGATTTTTATATTTATCAATAAATTGAATAGATTCATGGATCTTGTTATAAACACAATTTTCAACATATTTTTTTATAAAATCTTGAATCTAATGACTAAAAATTGAAACATATCCATCCATTTCTCCATTTCTAAAAACAAACTACAGAGAGGGTTTACCTAAACGTACAATTGTTTTATTTCAAGTGGTATCACTTTTTAAGTGGGAGATACAAGTATGATGCTTAACCTCATAGAAAGTTAGAGACTGTTTTTATAAAAATGACACATAACTTTGACTTGCACTCATGTCTCGGGTTGATCACTGTGTGCTGACACTCTAAGCTCACCCACCTTTACAAAGGAAACACAAATAGAAAAGCAGATACTGTCTCTATCTGAGCATTTGAATTATTTGCACTCAGAACCCACAATAATGAAGTGATGACCAAGGTATTTTATAACTACAGGAAACGGAAGGAGTTCATGAGAAATTAGAGCACTGTGGCCTCAATTTCTCCCTAAACATCCATGCAATCAGAGCCATCTGGGATGGACAGGAAGATGAAGTCTATTTTCAGAATGGACACTCAACAGAAATGGTGTTATATTTAACACCAGTCTTCTATACTGTCTAGACTGGTCAGTGTGAATGGGGTGGACACGCACGCCACGAGCCACTATGCCTGCACGTGCAACGCAGCAAAATCATCTACTGCAATGGTCCTTCTCTCCAGGTTTTCATCCGACTCTTGGCTGCTTAGCTAGTTGTACCTACAAATTATGGCAACAAACTTGTAGAGGGAAAACATTTTCTGGATGAACTTGAATAGATGGATGCATAGCATGACCGACCATGCAAGGCATGGTCTGAGATGGCTGACTGCAGACAATGGCACTCTCAGTTCAATGTATCATAAATCTGATCTAAAACTGTAATTTGTTTTTTTGAGACGGGTGAAGAAATAAATGCCATAGAAGCAAGAACAGTTTCTCCACTGAGAAAGCCTCCAGTCATCCTGTAAAAATTGCAGGGCAAATTTTGCCTCTTTCCCGAGATTTTTTTTTTCATGTGTAGGCTGTGAGCGCTTCAGAGCCAATGAAAAGAAACTATGGAGAAACTTTTTTGTGTGCTTGCTCTTGCACCTTACTTTTTGAAATTTCAAAGGAACATGTGTCTTTAACTCGTGTCCCCATTGAATGTCAGGGACTGGGGAAGTGAAGGGCAGGGTTCTGTTTCTTCAGAGGATTTCATAGCAAATCTGTTGGATGGGACAGGTACAGTGTTACAGCTATTAGCCTACAGTGCAACCCAGAAGCCCGCATAGCCCAGAATTAGCCCTGGACAGACAGCATCACAACTGATGGAAGAATAGCACACACATACTGACTGGTTTTCAATCTGTCCAGACAGCCAGTGATACAATCTCTTTCACTCGGTCGTAAATGACAAATTGATGTGAGGAAATACATGGAAACACTAAAGACATTTATTTAAAATTATGGCAAGGAATTGAATTTGTGACACACCTGGGATAGATAAATATTTCTACTAAACTGGCTACAAAGAGATGTCAGATGCTATATTTATGTGTGTTCTCTGTGATGACCTTTCATGGCCTAAAGTGGTCCAGAGGCACTGGAGCTCACAACCAATGATGCGGATTTCTTGTGACATTTCCTGTCAGTTTTCTATCTGAAGCATAGATATCAAGCAATCAGTTTCTTATCTAACAGAGCTCCTGTGCGATAACTTTATCTACTGAAGCAAGAACATCTTGTGAACAATGGCTTTTAGAGGAAAAGGTGAAGGGAAATATTTTAATGCAATTACTTAATAGTAATACAAATACAAAGAGTCCATCTGTCTTTCAGTTAGGCATGCTAGAGTGTCTGTCATTTTTTTTATTTAGGCATCTAATTTGGACCTAATGAAAGCAATTGCAACTGACATGTGTAAAAAAAAAATGGTATTCACTCTAAAATGTTTTCTGATCCTACTTTATAGAAAAATAATGACAAATGGCTATCAATCAAAATGAAAAGTCAAAATTATGTAAGGATGCAACATTCTTAACCAAGCATCACAAATAAACAATGCGCTTCTTTTTTTTATAATTCTTTTTTCTCACCTTTATTAAATTGGGTATTTCTTATTTACATTCCAAATGTTTTTCCCTTTCTCGGTTTCCAGGCCAACATCCCCCTAAACCTTCCCCCTCCCATTCTATATGGGTGTTCCCCTCCCAAACCTCCCCCATTGCTGCCCTCCCCCCAAGAATCCTGTTCACTGGGGGTCCAGCCTTGGCAGAACCAAGGGCTTCCCCTTCCACTGGTGCTCTTACTAGGCTATTTATTGCTACCCATGCAGTTGGAGCCCAGGGTCAGTCCATGTATAGTCTTTGTGTAGTGGCTTAGTTCCAGAAGCTCTGGTTGGTTGGCATTGTTGTTCATATGGGGGTCTCAAGCCCCTTCAGCTCTTTCAGTCCTTTCTCTGATTCCTTCAACAGGGGTCTGGTTCTCAGTTCCATGGTTTGCTGCTGGCATTCGCCTGTGTATTTGCCATATTCTGGCTGTGTCTCTCAGGAGAGATCTACATCCAGTTCCTGTCAGCCTGCACTTCTTTGCTTCATCCATCTTATTTAGTTAGGTGACTGTATATGTATGGGCCACATGTGAGGCAGGCTCTGAATGGGTGCCCATACACAAAGACACATGCTCCACTATGTTCATAGCAGCCTTATTTATAATAGCCAGAAGCTGGAAAGAACCCAGATGCCCTTCAACAGAGGAATGGATACAGAAAATGTGGTACATCTACACAATGGAATACTACTCAGCTATCAAAAACAATGACCTTATGAAATTCATAGGCAAATAGATGGAACTGGAAAATACCATCCTGAGTGAGGTAACCCAATCACAGAAAAACACACATGGTATGCACTCATTGATAAGTGGATATTAGCCCAAATGCTCGGATTACCCTAGATGCACAGAACATGAAACTCAAGAGGATGACCAAAATGTGGATGCTTCACTCCTTCTTTAAAAGATGAACAAGAATACCCTTGTGAGGGGATAGGGAGGCAAAGTTTAGAACAGAGGTTGAAGGAACAATACCCTTCTTTATACCCCAAAAGTTATTTATAGAAGTTCTATTAGCACATACAAATTTATTAGAGTTCTTTCTTATATTTTCCTTCAGATTTCAAAACAGTCATGTTAGAATTAAAAATGTCAGAAACTTTCAGAATTAAGTGAATTAACATTTAAATATGAAATGCCCCTTTCAGTTCATAATTAACCTAATATCAGATGTATTCATTTTCAGTGCTTCAAGTTTCTATGAGTTCACCTGAATTATGTATATTAAAATCATAAGCACTCTTATCCCCGTAGTCTTTTACAATAGTTTTGCTATTTTCCAAAACCTCATAACCCCTGCCCTTCATTCAAAACACTGAAACCCTATCATCCCACACAAAGCTCAATCATTCTCAAACCAAAAGAAAGAAAAAAATTAAATAAAATGGGCTTTGTCAAGTTATTCTAAATAATGTGCAAAAAATATGACTACTAATATGACTACTTCAACATAGCCACTATCCAAAACTTTTTGATATTTTTTTCAAATACTTCTTAATGTAGTAAAAATAAGAGGTGGGAAGGACACTGGGAATACATTCAGCTGAAGGTCTATGTGATGGTAGACAGTGGAGTGTGGATGACCAGATCAAGTATATACACATTGCTAACTCACATATACATTTTTATTTATTTTGAGACTGTATTTTAATTGCAGCAGTTCGCCCCTCCCATCCACCACCTCCAAACCCTCCCGTATAGCCCTCCACACTTACCTTCAGATGTATGGTCTTGCTTTTCATCAACCGTTACTGAGTGCATATATGCATTTGTATAGACATATTTATTCCCAAATATAACCTGTTGAGTCCACAAAAATGTTACCTCTATGTGTATTTTCAGGGCTGTTCCTTTGGCTTTAGACAACCAATTGGCATGTTTTTCTCTGGGAATGGTCAAGTCTTCAACTCCCAGCTTTACTCAGTTACCCACCCTTCTTTTTGGTAGGGTTGAGGCCTTAGGAGCTTTTCTCACGTGCAATTTGATGTGTTCATTGGTGTCCTTCTTGTTCATCTCATGTTTTAGCAGTCATGTTGGTGAGGTACTTGGTATTTGCAACCTCGCAAACTACTCAGTACTAGAGAGATCATGGTGACAGGAACTGAATCTACAGCCACTAATTTACCAAACCAGTATAATCACTAACAACAACCTATAAAAGTTTGTCCCTATACACACAGATAAGTGCAAACCTACACCACTCCTCATGGAAACTTCTCTTTGCAACAGAGACTGCTACAGACAGCCACAACCAGTCAATATGCGGAGTCCTAGAACTCAAGTCAAATAAATATATCTACAAAAGATTACCATATTTTTGGATGGGACCACATACCTGTAATCCCAGGTAGAGAGTTAGAGGTGAGAGAAGCTGGAGTCTAGATTCAGGTTTCAGTTCCAGACCAATCTGAGCTAAGGGAGACCTTATCTCAAACAAAAACAACAAAATAACTCTCAGACATTTTTAAGAATATACTGAATTGAGATTATTAACAACTATAAGTGTACATTTTGTGTAACAGTTGTCTTATATGTATGCCACCTAGATAACTGAAATTTTGTTCTTTGATCAACATCTTCCGCCATCTTGCTACGTTATCAGCCTTTGTCAATCACCTTTCTACTCTCAGCTTCAGGCCAACATAAGGTTGGGTGCTATTCCACTGTGTTCATTCACTCAACTATTCATAAATATGGCTGTTTAAGACATGTACTTCAAAGCATCATGTTGCAAAGAATAAATTTATAAACTTTGTAGAAGTTTTAAGAAAATAAATGAAGGAGTAGGAGATGGGCCAGTTACTAAAGTATTTGCTGAAGACTCAATTTCAACCCTGGGAACCCAAGTTAAAAGCTGGACACAGAGGTGCCTACTTGTAATCCTAGCACTATGGAGACAGGATTGCCAGAGCTTCCTAGGCAGCCAGGCCAGATAATGGACAAGCTTTAGGCTGATGAGAAGATGGTCTCAAAATTAAAGTGAATGGGCATCTGAGGAATGGCACCCAAAGTTGACCTCTGTTCTTCATACCCATGCTTACACATCTGCACATACATGTATACTGTATATGCAAAAACACTCAGAAATAAATACTAAATGAATAAACATATAAAATAACAAACTGGGGGTTGAGGATTTAGCTCAGTGGTAGAGCGCTTGCCTAGCAAGTGCAAGGCCCTGGGTTCGGTCCTCAGCTCCGAAGGAGAAAAAAAAAGACAAAAAAATAACAAACTGACATATTTATAAGAATTCATGATCATCAAACCTATTTGGCAATAAAATAAACTTGCTGACATAGAGAATAGGAAAGCATATAAGAATGTTGGTTCAACAAGAGGGGAGAGGGATGTCCAAAATGGGAAATAAAGACACTTCACGTAAGAAAATGAGCTTTAAAACATTCGAGTCTTCCTGACCTGTTGTCTGATTTCTTATTCAAATGTTGCGTGAATAAGCAGATTTGGGATGATCTGCATGTTTTGCAGAGAGATTAAGAGACAACTGGAGATTAGGAATCATGAACAGATAGGTGCACCACTCTTACAATGACAAAAATCATTGAAATCCTTTCCAAGTAGGTAAGAACTATGTTTTCTATTGGTGGGGAGTCAAAAATGTGTCTTGGAGTCTAGTCTTGGTGCACAATTGCAGAAATGAAATACATTTTGATGTACTTTGAACAGATTAAATTCCAACACAGGAAAACCCACTTGGAGATGGATCTCAATAAGTAGGAATAAACTTCATCCTGAAGTCTGTGTAGTGAGTGTTTTACCGACACCTACACTGTACCCACCTTCTCAGTATGCCCTTTTGCACACAAGACTGTGACCTCCTCTATACTTATACATAGTCTTTTGGAGCAGCGTGGGAATCAACAAGATGGGGTATAATTCTGCTGCTTTACATAAGGCAAAACCTTATGTAAAACATTATAGAGCCCTAAATTTGAAATTGTTTATGTTTGTAAAAAAAAAAAAAAAGAAGAAGAAGACTTCTTTGAGTCATGTGCTTGTGTATATGTGTGTGCTATATTTTAAATGTACTGAAATTAGTAGTTTGTAAGCATGTTATGTAGCTGTTTTCCCCATACTGAAGCAACACCCCCAGATGGAGAAGGGTAGCATGAGACTCAAGGGCCTATTAACCTAAAAAAATAAGTCTAAGGAATTGTACAGGGCACAGAAAGTCACAAGATCCAAAGAGACCCCATTGGTGTCATGTATATTCAGTAAACAATTGCTAAGAATGGAGAAAAATCAGGTAAAGTTACCTGCAAGTTGAGCAGGGATGCAATATCACCCTTGCAGCCTTGGGTTTTTAGTGATGCAACTGTCTCTTTATGTATCCTGAAAGTACTCATTGGACTACCAAGCTAGACTGGGGTGGAATTATTTTTGTTTGCGTTTGCTTTGGTTTGGGTGTGTCCTCAGAGCCCTGTCTAGGATGTATACAGCTGTGTTCTTGTCTCCTCAGCCAGTCATGCATGTCTCTGAGCTTCACAGGAAGCCGGTTTTCATGACATAATGAAACCTTCTGAAGAACTGTGGTAGTCAAGTAAATATAAAATTCCTCTCTAGTTCTTTGGACATTTCACTCTAAGGACATTTTACTTTATTTTATTGTGTAATAAATGACCTTGAGTTTTAAAACTAAATGGTGTAGAAAGGTTTGTGCCGATCAACCTCATCCACCGTCCCAGTATCTCTTACACCATGCCTCCTCACGACAGGCTACCGAGGTAATGATCTCTGTTCTAGTCTTCAGTGAATTTACCTTCATGCTTGTAAATAATAAGCAAGTTTCATACATGACAGTCAGCTATCTTTATGTTCCATGAGAGGAAGTTCCCTCAGTTAAACTTCCCTTCTGCATCTCCACTATCTTGGCAGAACTGTGCACCACTTTCAGATTCTCAATTATTTGCTGCTGCAACTTTAAACTGAATGTCTAAAACTATACTTATTTCACAAGTGTTATTTCTTGTTTTCTGCTTTGTAATAGGACATCCCTAGCTACTTATTAGCCAAAGATAACTACCTAATAGCCAAATAGTCAGGCAAGAAACCAAGAAAACAGAGAAGCACTATGAATAGTTGCTAAAAGAATAATTGTCCCATTGAGTCAGAAACCCACTCGCCGAACAAGAACACAATGCAACAATGTATCTATAGTGCTGATGTTGATGGTGGCAAGGACAGGAACAGCAGCCACCAGGTGTAGGTCTTGCAGTATGCTATTGCACCCTGCATGCTTCAATCATTTCATCCTGACAATTCTATGAGCCACTCATTTCCACGATGAGGAAAGTGAGACACTCGGTAATCAATCAACGTAGGTAGGAGACTGCAAAGTGCGATTAGCAAATGCTCCATTCATATGATTTATGGATGCTCTGAAGCTTGAGCTCTGAATTACCACAGCAGTAGTGACTGCAACAGATATGGTGATGGCCATCAGAGAGGGGAACCAAAGGCTCCTGCTCCTCCTCAGATAAATCACAGGTTTTAGTATGATCCAATAGAGGAAGATATACTCTACAACATCAGATGATGCAGAACTTCTCACAACTTTAAATGGCATGAACTTGGGGTTTGCTTCACTTAGAAAAATATCATTGGGAGATTCATGTTTTATTGCAAATATCTCTCCACTGCTCTGTCATTGTTACTGCTATACTCAAGATTCAAATTAGGCTTCTAATAAAAAATTCTTTCTCCTGATATCTTATTTCCTCTATAGATCTTAAAAATAAGATTCAGGTTTAAAGAGATGGCTCAAAAGATGCTCAAATCTGACAATATGAGTGAGTTCAATCCTAGAGACACACATGATAGAAAGAAGAGAAATGACTCTATTTTGTCCTCTGGTAACTCATATACACAGTCACACACACACACACACACACACACACACACACACACACACACACATCAACTTAAAAAAAACCAAGTCAGGAAAAAGTGCAATTGGGTCAGTTCTTAGTAAAATAGTCATTGCTACACATTTCCTAGAAATTGGAAATATAAATAGACATTTTGGATGGGTTTAGAGACGGGTCTGGATGGGCGTAGTAATGAGAACAGGAGGGATTAGGTAGGGGAAGGACAGAGGAAGAAAGTACTGGGAAAGACAACTAGAAGGGGCATCTCTGAGTCAACTTGTATTGGGTAGCATCTCTGAGATGAGCTAGAAACCTAGGGCAAAACTCCCAGGAATCTATGGGAGTACCCTAGCTAAGATTCCTGGCAATGGGGGGACATGAAGCCTAAACTGGCCAGTTTTTGTAGCTAGAAACACTTCCAGTAGAAAAATTGGGACACCAACCCAGCCATAAAATCCTGAGACCCACAATTTATCCTGCCTACAGGATGTGCAAGAATGGGGAATAGTGCAGAATTTGAGAGAAGTCCAACCAATGGCTATCTCAGCTTGAGATCCATCCCCTAAGAGGAAGCCTACCCCTGACACTGCCTGGAGGTCCAGGAACCAGAGGCTGGACAGCTGTGATAGTTTGTATATGTTTGGTCCAGGGAGTGGCACTATTAGAAGATGTGGCCTGGTTGGACTAGGTGCATCACTGTGGGTATGGGTTATAAGAACCTCATTCTAGCTGCCTAGAATCCAGTATTCTGCTAGCAGCCTTCGGATGAAAATCTAGAATTCTCAACTCAGCCTGTACCATGCCTGCCTGGACATTGTCATGCTTCTGCCTCGGTGATACTGGCTTGAACCTCTGAACCTATAAGCCAGCCCCAATTAAATGTCCTTTATAAGACTTGCCTTGGTCTTGGTCATAGTGTCTGTTCATAGCAGTAAAACCCTAAGACAACAGTTCAAAAAAAGTCAATTAAATGATTACTAATGATATTCTGTTATACTCATAGATTGGTGCCTAGCTCAAGTGTCTTCAGAGAGCCTTCACCCAGCAACTCTTGAAAACAGATACAGAGATCCTATCCGCAGCCAAACATTAGATGGTTCTTGGAGTATGGAGGAAGGATTGTAGAAGCCAGAGGAGTCAAGGACATCACAAGATAACCCACAAAATCAACTAACCTAGGCTCACAGGGACTCACAGAGACCAAACTGATAACCAGTAAGTCTGCGTGGAACTAACCTAGGCCTCTGCACATATGTTACAGTTGTGTATCTTGGTCTTCTGTGGGACTCCTACCAGTGGGAGCAGGGACTGTCTCTGACTCTGTTGCCTTCCTTTTGGGACCTTTCAATCTACTGAGTTGCCTCATCTAGCGTTACTAGGACAGGAGGTGCCTAGCCTTACTGCAACTTGATAAGCCATGGCTGGTTGATATCCATGAAGGTCTGTACTTTTCTGAAGAAAAATAGAAGAGGGGGAAGAGGGAGATGTTGGAGTAGGGACTGGGAGAAGAATAGGGAGAGAAAGCTGTGGTAGTGATGCAAATAAATAAAGCTTACTGTCTATATCTGTTAAATAAAAAATAAAAGTTAAATCCTAGCATATGAATTATCTCTCTATATTTTATGACAGAAAAATATAACAACCCATCTCGGTTCCAACAGTGAGAATTATGAGCCAATAATGATATAGCCATAAAGTTTTTAAAAATCTGTTTTAGACGGTTTTTTCAGTACGTAGAAAAAATTACTTATATGTAAAGCAAAGTGATGTAAGTTATTGACTAGAGCCAAAAATAAGAGGACAGTCTGGGTAGAGAAACAGAAAAAACAAAAGAAAAACAATTTGAGTAAACAAGCTGCAGAGAAAACACCACGAGCTGAACGAATAGCATAAACAAAGACGATGTGGGAGCATGAAAATAAGATTGAGAGAAATGTGAGGCAGCCTCTGTAGCCCAGATGAAAGAGAAGTCATCTGGGATGTCACAAACAATGGCTTCCTGTTTAAAAGTAGGTAACTAGGACACATTTCAATCTTTCTTCCTCTCTTCCTGATGAAACGATTTTGAAGATACGTATAAGAAAATTTATCATCAGGTGAGGACTTCTAACACATTTAGAGAATGCTTGAAAGAAAGTTGAAAAGCATTTAGTATTGGCAAAGAAAAGAGGAATCTGAGACCCATATTAGACCTACTGAGGCTTTCCCAGAGAAGTTATGGACTAGACGGCTGTGTGAATGAGCAGAGTGACAAGAAGAACTACAAACATAAACACTTAGCTGTGTACAGGCCGAGTACCTAACATAGCAAATTTACACTTAACACCCTGTTTTTAATGTTGTGATCCTCTCCTCAAAAACTGACAACCAAGTTTTTCACTACCTAAAGGAATAATAGCAATGACAAGTATAAAGGAAAGCAATAGTTATTCATACATCTATTATCTATCTGTCATACATCACATGTATATATTATATCATATATCATACATATGATAGGCAAGTAGATGATAGATATGCTTAGTAGATGGGAGATAGAGATTGATGATAACTAGATAGATGACAGATGATAGATCAATAAATGGATGGGAGATAGATGATAGATAGATAGACAGAATCAAAGCAATAGAAAGTTGTGTTTTTCTTTAAGTAATTTGCTTGAGAAAGTAGGACATAGGTCATGAGTATAGGAGTACATGTTTAATCATCTGGAGGTCCATAGTTTATAAAAAAGCTCCTTAGATATACTAATGGAAGGAAAATGATTGCCAACAGTCATCATGACACAACCTGTGATAGCTTATGTTGCTAATTAATCTTTCCCCTGTTATCAATGTTTACAATATTTTCCTTCTGCCACAGGAATGACTCATTTGAAAAACAGGTACACTTCACTGGTATATACAAGATGACAGTTAGCCTTGAATAGGTTCAAATTGAACACCGAGATGAATTCTTAGAGTAAGGTTTCAAGAAAATGAAATTAAGTCAGGTAAGCCAAGAAGTTGGAAGATGTTTGAAGAATGATCAACTTAGCTCTGTCAACATGAAAAAAAAAAGAAAAGAAATGAAAGAAGTCTGTGATCCCAAAAGAAATCAAGATACAGAGGCAGACTTTGAATGGAAAACAAACAAAATAATGATTTAACCTTGATGATGGGAACATGTTCCCTCAAGGAACACAAGGACAGAACTCAAAACCCAAGAAAGAAATGCAATGGGGCCACATTACTGATATAGAAAGGAGACAATTTAAGTTCTGTTTTAAAATCTATCTTTGAATACTTTTCTAGTAATGAACTACTTTGATAGTTGAGAAAGATGGAATTGTAACAACCATAACTATAGGGATGCCAGATGGAGTTGACAAAAATAGAGGATTCAATCAACAAGGAAAATGTGAAAAGGATGATAAAAGAATAAAAATGAATTTGCAAAGGAATAAAACTGATTACATAACGATTCGAGTTGTCAACATATTACATAAAGTTATAAGTAAGATGAACCGGGAGGGGGAGGATCCTCTAGAAAATACCAAAGACCTAAGAGGTGAAAGACTCTCAGGACTCAATGGTGATGGCCTTAGCCAAAATTCCCAACACTGGGGAAAGGGAACTTGAATAGTCTATCTCCAATAGATAGACGGGGTCTCAATTGGACAGATGGGGGGGGTGGCACCAAGGCCTGACACTATTACTGATGGTAGGATGTGCTTACAGACTGGAATTTAGCCTGGCTGCCCTCTGAGAGGCCCTACCAGCAGCTAAATGAGACAGAAGCAGACACTTACCCCCAACCAATAGACTAAAGTGAGGGACCCCTATAGTTGAATTAGAGGAAGAACTGAAGGAGCTGAATGGGAGAGCAACCCCACAGGGAAGACCAGCAGCCTCAATTAACCCAAACACCAGGGATCTCCCAGAGACTGAGCCACCATCTATGAGCATACCACTGGCTGGTCTGAGGCCCCTGGCACATACGTAGCAGAGGTCAACCTGATCTGACCTCAGTGGGAGAAAATGCACCTAATCCTTGAGAGATTTGAGGCCCCAAGGAAGGGGGATTCTTATGGGGGAGCACCCTCTCAGAGGCAAAGGGAAGGAAGAATGGGATAAGGAACTGTGGGAGAGGGGAGCTGGAGGGTAGGCAATGGCTAGAATGTAAATTAATAAAATAATTTTCTAAAAAATGAACCAAAATACACAGTATAATTGTTAAATGTTGATAAGGAAAGAAAGATGGTCAATTATAATTATTATTTTTTCATAGAGGAGAAGCTAAATATAAATGCATACCTCCATTTATGCATGTATTCATGTGTAGGTGGTTTTGTGTGTCAACTTGACACAAGCTAGACTCATCAGAGCCTCAGCTGAGGAAATTCTTCCATGAGCTCCAGCTGTAAGGCATTTTCTGAATTAGTGATCAGTAGGGGAGGGCCCAGCCTATTGTGAGTAATACCATTCATGGCTGATAGTCCTGGGTTGGATAAGAAGGTAGCAAGTTATGAGTAAGCAAGCCAGTAAGCAGCACCATCCATGGTTTCTGCATCAGCATTTGCGTCTAGGTGCTTGCCCTGTTTGAGTTTCAGCCCTGACTTCCTTTAGTGATGAACAGCAATGTGGAAGTATAAGCTGAATAAACCCTTTCTTCCCCAGATTGCTTTTTTATTGTGTTTTAGTCACAACAATAAAATCCCTAACTAGGACCATCCTAAAAAGAAGTCAACATCCTAAAACGTCTAAGCACACACAGCTGATGAGAGGAGATATAACAATACATTTATATGATTCAAAAATATGGAGTAAAATACACACATACTTGCAGAGAAAAAGACACAGATGGGAGAGAGAGAGAACCCAAAACCAAAACTAGAAAAGTGAGAGTCATTACTTTAGCACATTTGAGTTCAGAAAAGGCACAGAGAATAATGCACATAAACATCAAGTATTTCAGGGTTTTTTTAATTGCATTTTTATTTACATTTTAAGTGTTGTCCCATTTCCATGCTTCTATGAGGGTGCTCCCTCACCTACCCTCTAACTCCCTCCCATCTCCCTGCCCTGACATTCCCCTACACCATGCCTTTGAGCCTTGACTAGACCAAGAGCCTCTCCTTTCATTGATGACCATCAATGCCATCTCTGCTACATATGTGGATGGAGCCATAGGTCCATCCCTGTGTTCTCTTGGGATGGTGGTTTAGTCCCTGGGAGCTCAGAAAGGTCTAGTTAGTTGATGTTGACTCTAAAACCAGAGCACGTGGCTGAAGCTGCCTAGTTCTGCTGCTTGCTGGAGAGATGGCTCAGCTGTTATAGGCTAGGCTCACAACCAAAAACATAAGAGTATTTTGTTTTTAAAAAGCTCAATTATTTAAACACATAGTGACAAAAGAATACCATTATATGATATCTATAAGATAAAAAGAACACCTCAACTTTGTTTGAGAATGAGATATCATTATAGTTTTATTATAGAAATTATAAAATCCAAGGGTCATGAATGTTTGAAAGAGAGTCAGTAGCATATGTTTTATCTGACATTTCTAATTATAGACACTTGGTTCTGAGCGTTTAAGCAAGTATCAATAGGAAGATGAAATATAAAGGGAGAGCCTGATATGCAAATCCTACACACTATAGACCTTTAGATTAGCCTCTATTTTAAGTTCTTGCTATAGTCATGCAAAATCTAGAACAAATTCCACACCTTTCTCAGCTTCTCTTTATGATACTCATCTCCCCTCAAAATGCACACCTTTTAAACCTTCATCTGACATTCAAGCAACTCAGTGAATGACATTAACATCTACTTAGGGATAGAAAAGGCACAATTTAGTAAGGTGCTCTGTTCCTCATAAATACCATCCCGGGAATACAGTAAACAATTTAACCTCACTGCCTTAAAACAAACTAACAAGAGTTTAAGGATCTACTCAATGCAGTATAGAAATTTCCCAAAGCAAAGCCTGAGTCTAGGATGTGTTCAAGAGAAACTTCTTCAAAGTAAATTATAAAGGATTAAAACAGGGATTTGCAGAGATTTGCCAGAAAAAAAGAAACAATAAAAAATCAGAAAATCATTTTCCTCTAGCAAAACTAGAACATTGTCGACCTGTACTTCATCAAAATGAGAATGAATGAAAGGGGAAAATTAGCAAATGGAAAAGCAAGCTGATCTCTTCAAAGATATTAAGATAATCAGAGAATTCTACAAGCGAAAAATAAATAATACTCAGTAATAAATTCACTAAAATAGAAGTAATATTTGTGAACAAAACCTGGAAGCCTTCATTTGCACAACAGAAGCTGTTAGACATTGCCACCGAAGAAAAACTTGGCTGTGGTACAGCTCAGTTGTTAGAATGGTTGCCTGACATGAACAAATTCATGAATTCATTTACCAGCAGCATATAGATGATGTGTGGTGGAGAGTTTGTAATCTCAACACAGGGAGGAAGGAAACAGGAGGACCAAAAGTTCAAACAAAGGATCAAAAGTTCAAAAAAAAAAATGTGTGATACATTCACACAATAGAACAATACTATTCAAAATAATGACTTCATGTAATTTGCATGAAAATAAATGAAGCAAGAAAAGATCATACTGAGTGAAGTAACTCATACCCAAAAGATAAAAATGGTAGGTACTCACTTTTGAGTGGATATTAGCTGTAAATTAACCATTCCACAGATTCAAGGATGCTAAGTAACAATGAGGCTCAAGGGAGGCATGTGTGAATCTCACTGAGAAGAGAACATAGAATAGACATTGTGGGTGGACAGGGGAAGGGGACTAGATAGATTTGGGTGGATGGGAACAGGAGGGATTAGGTGGTGAGAGAACAGAGGGAGAGAGTACTGGGAGAGACAACTAGAGAGGGGAGGCATCTCTGTGACAAATGTAGAAACCTAGTATAATGGAAAAATCCCAGAAACCCATGAGAGTGACCATACCTAAGTTTACTAGCAATGGGGGATATGGAGCCTAAAAGGCCACTTTCTGTAACCTAGCAAGAGTAGCAGTTGAGAAATTAGGACACCAACCCAGCCACAAAACTTTCACCGTACAAGTTGTCCTACCTACAAGATGTTCAAGAGGAAAGATGGAGCCAAATGGTAGAGAACAGCCAACCAATGACTGGCCAGCTCCCGTTGGTCCAATGAGAGAAAACCTGCCCCTGACACTGTTAATGATATTCTGCTATATTTGCAAACAGGACACTAGCATGCACAACATCAGAGAGGCTTCACCCAACATCTGAAGAAAGAGATGAAGAGACCCACAGACAAACACCAGGCAAACCATTGGGGAATCCTGCAAAAGAGGAGGAAGAAGGATTGTAGGAGCTGGAAGAGTCAAGGACACCAAAAAAACAAAAAACAAAACAAAAACAAAAAACAAAACTAACCTAGGTCAGAGACTGAACCACCAACCAAGGAGCATGTATAGGACTGACCTAGGCCCTCTTCACATATGTAACAGTTGTGCGGCTTGCTCTTCATGTGGGACTCCAAAAAGCAGGAGCAGGGGCTACTTCTGACTCTGATGCCTGCTATGGGACCCTTTCCCTAGCAGGACTGCATCTCCTAGCCTTAGTAGAAGATATGCCTAGTCTCACTGCAATTTGATATGCCAATGTTGGTTTGTATCCATGCGAAGTCTCCCATTCATTGAAAAGAACAGGAGGGGGAATAGATGATAGGTAGGAGGGAAAGACTGGGAGGAGAGGAAGGAGGAAAAACTGTGGTCAGGATGTCAAATAAATAAATAAATAGATTTTCTTTGTAAAAGAGGGGGTAAGAAGAATTCAAAATCACCAATGGCCATCTAGTGAGTTCTAGATCAGCATGGGTTTAATGGGACCCTGCAAAAAAGGGAAAGGAAGGAGGTAAAGAAGGAAGAAAGGAAGAAATGAAGGAAGGAAGGAAGGGAGGAAAGAAGGAAGGAAGGACGGACTGCCAAAAATAAGAATGAATTTAACAATAAATATAAAACATTTATATAAAAAAAACAGAAAACACTTAAAATATATAAAAATGTATCACTCTAGGTCATAAAGAATCATTATCATAATGGAAAATCTCGTGTTTATGTAAATTTAATGGCACTTAGATTAAAATATTAAATTTTTATCTTGGATACATAGAAAGACTTATTAGAATTTTACATGTAAAAGTAGGCTTCTAAGACTACATAGGAAAACTCTAAAACCAAGCTTCTGAGATTTAATCCAGTAGAAATCATCTATAATTAAAATGGCCTGGTACTCTTGTGGGTAAGCTGACAGATCTGCAACAACACCCTGACCTTTTAACACACCATGTGAGGAATACTAGAAAGCCACTGGAGGGAGATAAAATTGGCACTTACTTCATACCAAATACCAGAGTAGACTTGCAACAGATCAGAGACCTGACTAAAAACATCGAACTCTTGAAGAAAAAAAATATGTTAAATCACTTTGGCCTTAACCTAAGGGCATGGGAACCAAGTTATCATTTTAAATAAAGCAGTGTTAGCTTTTAAAACAATATTTTTCGCAAGGAAACAAGCAAGAAATACTTGAAAAAATATATCCAAGTAGGAGAAAAATATTTTTAATGTGTCACATGCAGGGGACTAGTCACTCTAATATTTATAAAACTCTAAGAAGAGTGACAAAAATAAGCTAGTAAAAAGACGTGATTCATAAATTATGAAAGCACAGAGGCCGATCTTAGATGTATGAATACAAGAATAGAAGGCATTTAACTTAAAACCATTTAGAGCCCATCTCCATCCAGGTTAGCAGTCTGAAGCTTGACTTCCTGCTTTGTCAGTGAGATTATAAGAAATGGCATGTCTCTACTTTGCTGGGGGAGGGGAGAATCAAGAGCCCTGATGGAGGTGAGCTACACTGGTAGTCTCTTGGCTCAGTATAGCATGACACTCAGAAGACACAGACACATTCTCACCGTTTGCTAATCATAGTGCTGTTTCTTTCGGTAAGTGCTGAAAATGAAATAAATGTCTATAAGAGGCTGTTAGAAAAGTAAATGTATGGGGGTTGGGGATTTAGCTCAGTGGTAGAGTGCTTGCCTAGCAAGCGCAAGGCCCTGGGTTCGGTCCCCAGCTCCAAAAAAAAAAAAAGAAAAAGAAAAAAGAAAAGTAAATGTATAAAGCATTTGTTAGATGAGTAAAATAGTAAGATATATCATTGTGACCAACATTCATAATGTATTATTTGTTTACAATAGCTAAGGGTAAACTGTTCTGTCCTCAAAATATGGTAAATAAAATAAATGATGTTAGTTTTGTTTCATTATCCCACAATGCATGCACAGATCAAACATTATACCTCCCATGACAAACATAACATGTCAATTTAAAATATATCTAAACTAGAATGATAGATACGTAAATATATTTAATATTTCTAAGAATGCATATGAAGTAATTTCTAGGATACGTTCTTCAGAAGATAATGGAAACTAAACATATCCCATCTTATATTCAATCTCTCGTTTAAGAAACACACAGAAATTTATGTAAAATACATGTTACATATAGCCTATATCTCACAAATAAATACATGTACCATATAATCTGTGCTTGTGTAAATATAGAAAGTTGCAGTATTGCAGAGTCCTTTCTGTCTCAGTGATAAAAAACACCATACCAAAAGTAGCATATGGGAAGAAAGGGTTTATTCAGCTTACAGCCTAGGGTCCATCATAGATGTTAAGCAGGAACTTGAAGCAAACACCAGAGAGAAACACGTCTTACTGAGTTTCTCAGTAACTTACATTTAGCCAGCTTTGTTATACAGCCTAGGATCACCTGCCCAGGGATGACACTGCTCACAATAGGAAACCCAGCCCCCACAGGCTTGCTTACAGGTCAATTTGATGTAGGCAGTTCCTCAGTTGAGGTCACTCCTCACAGATGAATCTAAAGTGTCTGAGGTATCAATTAAGGCAATTTATGACAAGCATATATTATTATTTGTATATTATAATGTTTGCAAAGAAAAGAAAGCTAGCAACTACTTACCCACTTATCAGGAAAGATAATGTAGTGGAAACAATATAGTACAAAGTGTAAGGAGGGAAGTATCAATTCTCTGAATACCAATTTCATCCTTAGCTTTAAGCTATAGTACATTAAAATACAAACTAGAACCAATAAGAAATGGAGAAAATGTTGACCAAAATATCTGAACTTAATCATATGTCACATTGAAAGCACAGCCATAAGAAAAGGAAACTACATGTAAATAAGAAATACTCAAGTTAATAAAAAAAAAAAAAAAAAGAAAAGGAAACTACTAAAGTAAATTTTGTACTGTACTCTTATTATCTATTACCATCAGAAACCTTAAAATTAGAAGCAAGTGGATCTCTCAGTTCAAGGTCAACCTGGTCTGCAGAGCGAGATCCAGGACACCCAAGGCTACACACAGAACACACAGAAGAGAAACCTGCCTCCAATCAAAAAAAAAAAAAAAAACAAAAACAAAAAAAAAAAAAAAAAAAAAAAAAAAACAAAAAAAAAAAACAAAAACAAAAGCCAATAGAAATCTTGAAATTTACTTAGTCAGTGCTATGGTTTCAGTGTTTGTAATCTGATCCCAAATTCCTATGTTAAAATCCTCACCCACTCACTACAAAGGGGCAGCATTAAGAAGCAAAACTTTGGTAAGCTGTTTTAGTCTTCATGATGGAGCACACAAGAGTACTATGTAGAAATATCACACTGTACCCTATTAATTTATAAAATTATGCTCATTAATAAACAAAGAAATTTCTTCAAGTGACATGATCTATTTGTACTTTCTTCTTTTTAAATTTAGCTTTCTCCTCTCTCTCTTCTCTCTCTCTCTCTCTCTCTCTCTCTCTCTCTCTGTGTGTGTGTGTGTGTGTGTGTGTGTATGTGTGTGTGTGTGTGTGTGTGTAGTGTATACAGGTGTCCCCTACTTCTAAGCCAGAAGATTCCTAGGAACTGGAATTACATGTAATTGTGAGCCGCCTGAGTGAGTCCTGGGAACCAAACTGTGGTCCTCTGAAAGAGCAGCAAGTGCTCTTAAGCACTGAGTTGTCTCTCCAGACTCTATCTGTGCTTTGAATGGCCTGCTAAATTGAGATCTCAACGACAAATAGCCTTTTTGAAGTATCTCTGTATTTCCCTTCAGTGGTTTTTAGTAGCAACAGAAGCAAAAGGACTGATGGGATTAGCTATGAATCATGCTAAACGATCCTGGGTATCGCTAACATGCTTTCGAAAGACTTCCATCAGGTTGAAGCATGCTCCGCTGATGCTTCACAGCTCTGAACTCAACTGCAAATGCATCCCATGTTAGCTTTCTCTGTGCAGAGAAGCACTTCCAGAGCCCTCTTCAATTATGATAACGCCAGCAAATGTCTAAAGCCCCACCAGCTACCTGATTAGAACTGATCTCCTTCTGTGTAGGATGGCTAGTCTGCAAACTAGAATATGGGTTTTTGTAAATCTCTCTCTCTGCATTGGCAGATGTGATTGATCCAGAGAGGCATCTCGGAAACAAGGAGGAATAAAGCTACTGGTGGAAATGGTGAGTCATTGGATGGTTGATTCTATTAGACCTGCGTGATAACAATTACAGCTCTCCAGCACTCGGGCTTTTAAATAACTTCGAGAAAGTCAGATAACTTTGCATGCTTATTGAAGTATTACATCTAAAAGTTGCATGAGGAGAGAGAAATTTTATTTCCATCAGTCAGGGAATCAGTGCACTCAGTGTATAATTAAATGAGAGAAGTATACTGGGGCTATCATTTAGACAAAAGTAGGAGAAATAGCTTCCTTCATTTAGAAAGATACCTGAAGGCTAATTAGCCATGAACAGATGAAGACTTAGGTTTTGTTAGAATATATAGTTTTGTTATATATTAATTATATTAATATAATATATATTAATTGTACTATTTGTCTATCCAGTTCCTGGGTCTTCAGGCACTCAATTAACTTCTCTTTCATTTATTTATTTATTTATTTATTTATTTATTTATTTATTTATTTAGAAAATGTGATCTTTATTTTAATTTATTTTTATTTGATATTTTATTTATTTACATTTCAAATGTCATTCCCTTTCCAGGTTTGCCCTCTGCAAACCCCCTATCCCATCCCCTCTCCCTCTGCTTCTATGAGGGTATTCCCTTCTCACCCACCCACTCTCACTCACCACATTGGCATTCCCCTACACTGGGGCATCGAGCCTTCAGAGGTCAAAGGGCCTCTCCTCCCACTGATGCTCAACAAGGCCCATCCTCTGCTACACATGCTGCTGGAGCCATGGGTCCCTCTTTGGTTGGTGGTTTAATGCCCAGGAGCTCTGGGGTTCTAGTTGATTGATATTGTTGTTCTTCCTATGGGGTTGCAAACCCCTTCAGCTCCTTCAGTTCTTTCCCTAACTCCTCCTTTGGTATCCACATGCTCAGTCCAATGGTTGGCTGCAAGCATCTTCATCTACATCAGTAAGGCAGCTATATTTGTCAGGCTACGGGAAAGCTCTCAGGAGACAGCTATCACAGGCTCCTGTCGGCAAGCACTTCTTGGCATCAGAAATAGTGTCTAGGTTTGGTGTCTATCTGTGGGATGGAAACCCAGGTGGGGCAGTCTCTGGATGGCCTTTCTTTCAGTCTCTGCTCCACGCTTTATCCCCACATTTCCTTTAGACAGGAGCAAGTCTGGGTTAAAAATTTGGAGATGAGTGGATGGCCCTACCCTTCAACTGGGGGCCTTGCCTAAATTATGGATATGGTCTCCACAGATTCTCCCTCCCCTTTTTGGGGTATTTCAGCTAATGTCATCCCCTAACATTGGGACTTGTTGGGGAACATTGTTCCTTGAATTTCCTCTCTGTATAACATCTGGGACTTGCCGGGGAGACATAGAAATTCACCATGTTCCCCATCTCCATTATTTACTATTTATCCTCTGTTGAATTTCCTGACATCTCTGTATAACATCCCTGTCTCCTCCCATACCTGATCCTGCACCCCTTTCCCTTCCCCCTCCTCTCTTCCTCTCAAGTCCTACCCACCCTCTACTGCCCATGAGTATTTTGTTCCCCTTTCTAAGGACTGGAGACTGCACACTTTGGTCTTCCTCCTTCTTGACTTTCATATGATCTGTGAGATGTAGTGTGGATATTCTGAGCTTTTTACCTAATATCCACTTATCAGTGAATATGAACCATGTGTGTTCTTTTGTGACTGGGTTACCTCATTCAGGATGATATTTTCTTGCACCATCCATTTACCTGCAAATTTCATAAAGTCATTGTTTTTAATAGTTGAATAGTACTACATTGGGTAGATGTACCACATTTTCTGTATCCATTCCTCTGTTGAGGGACATCTGGGTTCTTTCCAGCATCTTGCTATTAAAAATAAGGCTGCTATGAACATAGTGAAGCATGTGTCCTTGTTATATGTTGGAGTATCTTTTGGGTATATGCCCAGGAGTGGTAGAGTTGGGTCCTCAGGTAGTCCTATGTCGAATTTTCTGAGGAACAGCCAAAGTGATTTCTACAGAGGTTGTACCAGTTTGCAATCCTATCAACAAAGGAGGAGTGTTCCTCTTTCTCCACATCTGCACCAGCATCTGTTGTCACCTAAGTTTTTTATCTTAGCCATTTTGACTGGTGTGATGTGGAATCTCAGAGCTGTTTTGATTTGCATTTCCCTGATGGCTAAGGATAATGAACATTTCTTTCAGTGCTCCTTGGCCATGCAAGATTCCTCAGTTGAGAATTCCTTGTTCAGTTCTGTACCCAATTTTTAATAGGATTACTTGATTCTCTGTAGTCTAACTTAAGGAAATCCATCACTGTAATCCACTATATAAACAAACTCAAAGAAAAAAACCATATGATCATCTCATTGTATACTGGAAAAACATTTGACAAAATTCAACACCCCTTTCATGTTAAAAGTCTTTGAAAGATCAGGAATTCAAGGCCCATATGTAAACATAGTCAAAGCAATATACAGCAAACCAGTAGCCAACATCAAACTAAGTGAAGAGAAACTTAAAGCAATCCCATTAAAATTAGGGACTAGACAAGGTTGGCCATTCTCTTCCTACCTATTCAATATAGTACTCAAAGTCCTAGCCAGAGCAATTAGACAACAAAGGGAGATCAAAAGGATACAAATTGGAAAGGAAGAAGTCAAAATATCACTATTTGCAGAAGACATGATAATATATTTAAATGACCCCAAAAATTTCACAGAGAACTTCTACAGCTGATAAACAACTTCAGTAAAGTGACTAAATATAAAATTAACTCAAACAAATCAGTAGCCTTCTTCTACTCAAAGGATAAACAGGCTGAAAAACAAATTAGGAAAATGGCACCCTTCACAATAGTCACAAATAATATGGTGTGCCTCTAACCACGCAAGGAAGATCTGTGTGACAAGAACTTCAATTCTCTGAAGAAAGACATCAAAGAAGATCTCAGAACATGGGAAGACCTCCCATGCTCATGGATTGGCAAGATTAATATAGTAAAAATGGCCATTTTGCCAAAAGAAATCTACAGATTCAATGCAATCCCCATCAAAATTCCAACTTAATTCTTTGTAGAGTTAAAAAGAGCAATTTGCAAATTCATTTGGAATAACCAAAAGCCCAGGATAGTGAAAACTATCCTCAACAATAAAAGAATTTCTGGGGGAATCACCATCCCTGACCTCAAGCTGTATTACAGACCAATAGTGATAAAATTGTATGGTATTGGTAAAGAGACAGGTAGGTAAATCAATGGAATATAATTGGAGACCCAGAAATGAATTCCCACACCTATGGTCACTTGATCTTTGACAAAGGCACTAAAACCATCCAGTGGAAAAAAGACAGCATTTTCAACAAATGATGCTGGTTCAACTGGTGGTCAGTCAGCATGTAGAAGAATGGAAATTAATCCATTCTTGTTGCCCTGTACAAAGCTCAAGTCCAAGTGGATCAAGGACCTCTACATAAAACCAGATATGCTAAATCTAATAGAAGAAAAAGTGGGGAAGCGCCTCAAACATATGGACACTAGGGAAAATTTTCTGAACAGAACACCAATGGTTTATGCTCTAAGATCAATAATTTATAAATAGGACCTCATAAAATTGAAAAGCTTCTGTAAGGCAAAGGACACTATCAATAGGACAAAATGGCCATCAACAGATTGAGAAAAGACCTTTATCAATTCTACATCTATAGGGTGTGAATGTAATCTTAATATCTGTCTGTTTACTGTCAGCCATCTATGTTTATTTTTTAACTCATGCATTTTTATGTGCTTTGTTCTTTTAAAATAGATGATATATCAAACAAGAGATCCAAAGACTTATTGAAAAATCAAGATTTTAATATCTATATAATGATTGTATTAACAATTTCCTTGAATTAGAGATTATCAATATTTTACTTTCACCATCAAATAAAACTTCTTTATTTTCCTAAGAAGAGCATACAAAGGAAAATGAAAATTATATTAAACCTTTTTTTTCTGTAAGAAGGAAAAAAACAACAAAAAACTAATACAATCAATCATTTGGGTTACAAGTTAAAATAGTAGATGGAAAATACACTAAATTCAAACCACACCAATAGGAGGAGAGGTACATGGAATATTTTAACATCATCTATCTTTCAACTATCTATCATCTATTTATCTATCACATTTTCTCAGACTCTCCCTCTCCCTCTCCCTCCCCCTCTCCCTCTCTCCCTCTCACACCAACATGGGAATAAAAGAATGTCCCCTCATTGGACATATTTATACAGACATGCCCCAAAGTCTGTAGTGGAAAAAAAACTTTAAAAATAACCTGATACATTCTAAAGAATCTTCAGTAATATTCATTCTGATATTTCTGGAAATTAATGTCATACAGACCCCTGGTTGGGTAAGGTAGTTGAATATCAAGACTGGGATAAAAGTTGGTTGGCAATCACTTAAAGTCTTGGATACTTTCCTAGGTTTCACTCCACAGAGTGACTGACTTCTGCTTAACTCCACTCCAACAAAATATGAAAAATATTCTTCAGGAAAGTTTAAAATAGAGAATCTCTGGACTGTGGACTATGGTTGCTAAAAATAGCTGTGGAATTGGACAATTTACTTTTTAAAAGTGGCAGGCGCTGACTATGAATGTTGAACTTTGGGGCTGTGGGCTCTCTCCCCTGACTCTCTTCCCAAAACTATGTAGCTAGATAGTGTCCCTCCTACCTTCCATTTATAACGTGCTTCTCTGCACTATTTCATCTTGTCAAAGAGAATATAAAGACACTGCAATCTGTAGCTTGCAGCTTAGAGTCTGTTGTAGGGGTACCTAGGTACACCATGGCTGGCCATGCAATCCGTAGGAGGTAAGAATGCAGTTCAGTTCAACACAACTCAGTAGCTGGTGTTGTTAAAATCTTCAAGAGTCTGACCCTGACTCGTTTAATTTAGGAATATTTTGGCACAGCACAATTTGGTGATTTTTTTTTCTGGTGATAATTAACTTAGTCCCATGTGCACAACAAAGCTTGTTGACATGACTACATCAACATCAAAGGTCTTTATAAACTGCATGTGACATCTTCCATAAAGAGAAATTTTATAGATTGACTAAGAAATACAAGCTCAGGATAAAGGTCTCTGGGAAGACTCAGTGTGGTCTCTGTCACACAGACAGTCCATTATTCACCAAGCTATTAACTATATCCACTCCCAGCCTTCTGGGGGAAAGAAGAAAACCAGGTTATACATCTCTCTCCTTGAATAGACAACTCTGTGTATTTAACATTCCTGAGTCCCCTGCTGCTTATCTGTGAGTACAAGAACCTTGGCTCTTACAGTATGTCTATTGAGAAACTCAATCTATAGATTTTCAAAGAATATCATGGAATCTTCGAGAAAGAGGTAAAGAGCATATGTTAAGTAACAATGAGAGTGGAGCATTAACTTTAAAACTCAAAAGGGAATTTATTTTCTAAATAGAATGTCATTCCTACTCAAATATCAATAGAAAAGTCCAACTTTCTAATGCACAAGATAATGAAATTATCTCTGTAGACTTTCTTTGTGCTCCTTAGTTGTTTCTTTGAATTGAAACAGCCTTTTCTTGGGAGAATCAAAAGCTCATGAATTTACAAGTTACAAGACTCCTCAGGATCAGGGAAACTTAAAAGAGCAAGAGACTTACAAGACCCAAGAAGCCCCGTACTAGCCAGGCAGTATTGGTACATGCCTTTAATCTCAGTGCTAAGGAGGCAGAGGCAGGTGGATCTCTGAGTTTCAGACCAACCTGGTCTACAGAGCGAGTTTCATGACAGCCACGGCTACATAGAGAAGCACTGTTTCAAAAAAATCGGCGTGGGAGGAAGACTGCTTCCTGGGATGGTATAAGCTGTAAACAGATGCTGGTATTAGGTAGGGCAGGAAATAATCTTTATTCAAGCAGTTGCCTATAAGTAGTGCAGAGCACTCCTTACTGCAGTTTCCCCTGTTGTCATCCATACTGGAATACTGTTTCCACAAAGCATCTGCTTTTGAGTCACCCAGGCTCCTCTGAGTAACCCCGGTAAGTCTATTAGCTCAGCAAGTTGGAGTCAGATGGAGTTGCTTATTTGGTCTCTTGTTGTTCTCTTTATTGGAGGTAAATAGAAATGGATTTCCCAGGAAAGGTATCAGGGCAGCACTCCACCAAAATAAGAATGAAGATCAGAAAACTTTAAGTAGAAACTATTCTCTCATCTCTAGTATTCTGAAGTGAACATCCAGGTTTGCATAGCTGTGCTTTGTTAAAATCATTTGAGGCTGTAGTACCCTCAGTGGCATTATCCATCCAAAATCTATACTTTTCTGTCTACTCAAAGCACAACAACACATCCATAATGTCATTTGGGAAAAATGATGAATATAAATTCACAGTAAATAGTTAAAGGAGAACATTACACACATATTGCTTCTACTTTTATAGCATCAATGATACTTTAGACACATGGTCACTCCTACAAGGAGAGAAGCTATAAAATACATGATACAAAGCCCCTAGTTTAAATTACCTTTCGAGTGATAAGTAGATTGCACACAGTTTCTATTATATCGAAAAAACAGCCCAAATTAAATCATGTTTTAAAAACTGTGAATGAACCTAACAGAGACAGGTTAGGAAGATACTTGAGTGAATAATATGGAGGAATCTTATACACTATGCAAAGACCAAACCCACAAATAACATGTATAGAGGAAAAAGAAAAAAATCCTAGGTCAAAGACACAAAGAATATTTTGAAGAAAATTTCCCAAATCTAAAGAGAGAGATACCTATGAAAGTTACAAGAAGCACACAGAACGCAAAATAGTCAGGACTAAAGCAGAAATGCTTCATGATATAAAACCAACAAAACACAAAATGCACAGAACAAAGAAAGAATATTAAAAGCTGCAAGGGAAAAAGAATAAATCACATATAAAAACAGGCTCATTAGAACAACACATGATCTTTCAACTAAGACTTTGAAAATGAGAAGAACCTGTTTTATAAACACTGTAAGACTATAAATTACAGCCAAGATTCTATATCTAGCAAAACTATCAATCAAAATAAAAATGAAAAGAAAGCCATTTCACTACAATTCTGGCAGAAAACTGGTCTACCAGAGGCCACACTGGCATTCAAACCCAAGGTAAAATCCTGCCCACAGTTCACCAACACTCCCTAGAACCTGTCAAGATCCCCCAACAGCACTTTCCTCATCTCCATGTCCTGGCCCACAACTCTGGCAAAACTGTACAAAAGATCATGCCAGTATCTGGAACCCCCAAGGCCACACCAATATTCAGAACCCTAGATGCCACACAGGTATCCAGAAACCCAGAAATCCCATGCTCTACCACAGGCCATACTAGCACTCAGAACTATAGAGGCCATGCCAGTTCCCAGAACCCTAAAGGGAGCATGAGTGTCCCAAATCCCAGAGGTCATGCAGGCCACTAAAAAAGGAAAAACACTCTACTGTACCTGAGGATTCACCAGGTTACCAGAACCACACAGGTCATTCAGGCCAGAAGAAATCAGAAACCAAGGGAAAAAATATCCATCCAACAGAGATAAATACAGAAATCAGCACCAAAACTTATAATTACCCCCAAACCCAGATGCCTAGAGGTCATCATAAGAACACAGTAACAGTGAGGGCAATGTGGTAACATCACAACCTATCTATCCTACTACACCAAGACTTGGTTATTCCAACACAGCCAAAGCACAAGAAAATGATCTTAAAACCAATTCTATGCAGATGATAGAGGTCCTTAAAGAGGAAATGAATAAATACTTAAAGAAATCCAGAAAACCACAAAGAAACAATGGGCAGAAATATATAAATGTCTGAAAGACAGCAAAGAAATAACAAACAGATGAGGGAAATTAATACAACTATTTAAGACCAGGATAGAAGCAATAAAGAAAACACAAACTGAGGGAATCCTGGAGATGAAAAATTCAGGTAAGCAAACAGGAAATACAGACAAAAACATCACCAACAGAGTATAAGAGGTGGAAAGGAGAATCTCAGGCATAAAAAAATACAATAGAAGAATTTGACATATTGTTCAAATAGAATGTTAAATCTAAAAATTTTTGACACAAAACATCCAGGAAATGTGCAACACTATGACAAGGCCCAACCTAAGAGTAATAGGAATAGAAGAAAAAGAAAGCCAGCGCAAAGATCCAGAAAATATTTTTAACAAAACCATAGAAGAAAATTTTCCTAAACTTAAGGAAATGCCTACAAAGTTACAAGAAGCTTATAGAACACCACATAAGAAAAACAGAAAATAAAGTCCCCATGTCACATAATAATCAAACCACTCTGATTTGCAAGAACAGATTCAATTTGATGATGCCATTATGAAACATTGTTGCTTAGTGGATTTTTTTTTTTTTGCTTAGTATATTTAAGAGTTTGGAACACAGTTGAAGAGCCCAGGAAAGGATACTCATTCATTAATATGTCACAGATTTCTTGCCAAAACTGGTTTCATCTGGAAACAAAGCTGCATCAGATCATGATTTGAGATAGGTGTTGATAAAGACCTTGGCATTTGAGAATGTGGATCCTGAATGTAAAAGAGTTATTAGCTGTTAAATGTTCAGGCAGTGAGACTACATGAGTGGATAAAGGACCCTACTGATAGTGGCTCTAATGGGCATTATGCCAATATCATAGGACAACGTATAGCTAGAGGTCTCAGATATCAATGCCCAGTGCTTTAATTTGGCCATTTACAACAAAGAAAGTGTGACTAAGCCTCTAAAAGCTTCATATCGCAAAATGCCCAGTTTGTTAACAGTGAGAAATACCATACTTTCCTCCAGAGAAGCAAACAAGCCATTCCTGAGGCCAATGAGTCCTTGATAAGAACTCCTAGACTGTCCAGAGTTTGCAGATGCAGATGACAATGGACACCTTTGGACCCATGAGCGTTGGTTCAAAAGGGATTTCCAAGGCAATTTTTTTTCTGTTAATATATGGGGGAATCCATCTCAAGGCCCCAGAAAAAAAATATGAGCCATTTTCCTGCGGTCAACCAGGAGATAACATGCATACAGAAAAAAATCACAGCTAATTATGGCCAATCTCACAGTGCTACTGAAGGCAGTGCTGCTCTAGATTTGGCCACAGATAAGCCTCTTGCTCTATCTTTGATGGATACAGGGACTGACATGACTCTCATTGCCCAGAAATCCTGAAATTCAGGATGGTCACTTCAGAAGGTTTATACATTGTTTATAGGAATTGGCAGATTATCTCAAATAAAACAATACCAGTGGCCTACCCTTAACATGATTGGCTGACAAGCCTATGTTGGTAGAGCAATGGCTTTTAACTAAGGGAAATTTACAGTCACTTGAGCAGCTGATACAAGAGCAGCTAGAGGCTTAGCATATATACAAGTGTACCAACCCAAGGAATTCCCCTGTATTTCTTAGAAAAAAAGAAATGAGAAAAAAGTAGATGTTAACATATTTAAAATTATTGAATAGAGTAATACAACAAATAGATCCTTTACCACACTGGAATTTCTTTACCCTCTTTATCACCTAAGTCATGGCCTATGTTAGTAATTGATTACTAACATAGTAGATTACTAACATAAAAGATTGCTTTTCCACAATGTCTTTGCAGAGCATGAAAAGGAAAGGCTTTCTTTTTCAATTCCCACTTATAATAATAATAATGGCCCAGCCAAAATATATCATTGGAACATGTTTCCACAGAGAATATTAAATAGTCCAACTTTATGTCTATATTTTGTGCAATAACCTCTAGAAATAACTCAAAGCAATTTTCTCAACCCATTAGTTATTATGAATGGATAATACTTTGTTGACGGATTCTGACCCAGATACTTTAGAGAAAATGTTTAAGGAAGCACAAAGAATTCTGCTATGATGGGGGTACAGATTACTCCCAAAGAAATACAAAGAGGAGATTCTATTAACTATCTGGGTTATGAAATAAGGACAAAAATTTGTCCACAAAAGGTACAGATCCATAGAGATTAGTAGCAAACTCTTCATGATTTCCAAAAATTAATGGAGGTTATTAATTGGTTACAGCCTATAACTGGATTAACTACTCATGAATTAAGTAACTTGTTTTAAAAGTTACAAAGAGATTCAGACTTAAGTAGTCCAAGATAGTTAACAGCTGAAGCAGAGAGAATTAACTGCAAGATGTATATGTGGATCAAATTGATCTTAAACTTGACTGTATTTTGGATATTTTTGCCTTCAACTCATATTCCTACTGTTCTCATTACGCAAAAGGAAGATAGTATTATGGAGTGGACTTTCATAACACATAAACAAAGTAAAAACTTCAGGACTTTCATAGAAAAGATTTCTGAATTAATCATAAAAGATAGAATAAGACTATATCAATTGTCAGAAACAGACCTGACTGAAATCATAATGCCTTTTACTAATGCTGAGATTATGTCGTTATGGGTAATCAATGAAGATTGGCAAAAAGCTTGTAGTAACTATTTGGGAGAAATTAGGCAAGCATCTTCAGTTTATTAAAAGAACTAATTGGATTCTCCTACATTTTATAAAGGGAATGCCAATTCATGAAGCACCTATATTCTATACTGATACAAATAAGTTGAGAATGGCAGGCTGTAAGTCAGAAAAAATAATCAATATAATCCAAAGTTCATATACTTCAGTTCAAATATCAACGTTGTATGCAATTCTTATAGTATTACTAGATTTCTCTGGATCTCTTAATATACTTACTGACTCTCAATTTGCAGAAAGAACTGTTCTGCATATAAAAAGTGCTGAATCTATTTCTGATAATTCAGATTTAGCTTTGCCATTTATATAACTGCAACAGGCACACAAAAATAGGGACTATCCAATATATATTACTCATATTCAGTCTCATACAGTCTTTCCAGGTACATCAGTACAAGAAAATGAGGAGATTGACCAATTATTAATAGAAAAGTGTGTTAGAAGCATCAAATTTCCATGAAAAATACATTAACAGTAAAGGTTTGAGGAAAAAAATTCTATCACTTGGCAACAAGCCTAGGAAATTATAAAACTATGTTCTCCTTGTTCTTGGTATAATCAAACTTGGCATAATCCATTAGGGTACCAAAAGAAATAAAATCTGGCAGACGGAAGTGTTTCATTTTGCAGAATTTGGAAATCTAAAGTTTGTACAGCAGACCATTGATGCATATGAGGGGTTTTAATGGGCAACTGCTTTGAATTGTGAAAAAGCTAATTACATAATTATACATTTTTTAAAATAATGGTAATTATGGAGATAACTTCACAAACTCAGACTGATAATATTCCCGAATATGTCCCCAGTAAGATGAAGCAATTCTTTGTGTGCTATAACATAAAACACATTATAGATACCATGCAGTTGTAGAAAGAAATGGTTTCTGGAGGAGGAGGAGGAGGAGGAGGAGGAGGAGTAACAACCCCCAAGAACAGACTAAACAGTGCTTTGTTAACTTTAACTTTTCTTAATGTTAATGAAAAAAAAAGTAACAGTAGCCAAGAGACAATGTTATAGGAGAAAAACTGTGGAATTAAATCAGCATATATGCTATAAGGATATGCTAATATCAGAATAGAAGCCTGCAACTATTTTGCATTGGGGACATGGTTTTGTTTCTAATTCTACAGGGAATAAAAAGATATGGATACCACCAAAAATTATAGAGATTAGGATAGAGTAAGAGATCTTCTGCAAACTTTGACGACTGATGTAAAAACTTTTTAGTTTATTTAAAATGCCTCTGTTTAGAATTTTTCACTAAACACAGTCCAATTAATCGCATAAAACAGAAAGGGGAAATGTAGTGAGAATTTCGGCTTCTTTAAAAACCCAGTTATGTTATGTATGTTTTCATTTTAATCACAAGTGTGGGATATGGGGCAGCTTCAGATTGTCCATAGCATCTGTGATTTGTATTGTGCTCTGGCAGGGATGTGAATCTGACAACTGAAGATAGTTTGTGTTTGGAATTCTGGGGACTCTTGAGAGGTTATAAAGTGCCAGAACTCCAAGAGAATTCAGCAGTTTCAGTCCCCCTGCTGCCGCTTCATTGCTGGTTGCTGATTGGTGTTGCTATTTGCTGGATTTCTGGTTGCTGCTTAGAGATATCCTGACAATGAAGCTTGGACTTTTTCCAAGGAATATGACACCCCCTAAATGACACCCCTAATCAGCAGAAAGTAGTCCAAAAGGATCTACACTCCTTTTTCCTCTAACCTTTCTTGCTTATCTAGTGTCTGCGGTTAGAAAGGATTAGGCTAAATAAGGGTGGTAGAGTTAAGAGTCCAATAAAGTAGCCAAAAATACAGTTACAGGTTACAGATCTGAACAGAGAATTCTTTATGAGAGAATTTCCATGGCCAAGAAGCACTTAAGGAGATATTCAAAATCCTTAGTCATCATGGAAATGAAAATCAGCATGACTCTGAGATTCCGTCTTACATTCATCAGTATGGAGTGCACACTTGTACAACTACTCTGGAAACCAATTTAGAAAATTGGGAATAGTTCTACCTCAAGACCCAGCTTTACCACTCCTGGACATATACCCAGAGGATGCTCCACCATACCACAGGGACACTTGCTCAACTATATTCATAGCAGCTTTATTTGCAATATCCAGAAACTGAAAATGACCTGGATACCTCCCAGTTGAAAATATGGTACATTTACAGAATAAAATATTTCTCAGCCATTAAAAACAATGACAACATGAAATTTGTAGAAAAATGAATGGAACAACAAAAGATCATCCCAAGTAAGGTAACTCACATTCAGAAATACAAACATGCTATGTTCTCAGTTAGAAGTCAGTTATAAGTAGCTATTATTCATAAAGTACAGGATAGCCATGCTATAAACTGCAGACCCAAAGAAGCTACATAACAAGGGGGTTCCAGGGGCAAATATTTGAATCTCAGTAAGAGAGGGAAATAGATTAGACATCAGTGGTGGATAGAAGGGGGGACGAGGTGGAGAGTGGTAGGAATGGAAACAAGAGGGACCAGGTGGGATGAAGAGAGTTTGAGAAAGTACTAGAAGAGACCTCTGATTAGGGAGGCAGTCCATTTCTGGGACAAGCTAAAAACCTGGTGTAATAAAAGCTCCCAGGAATCTGTGAGGGTGACCCTAACTAAGTATTGGGGGATAGTATTGGGGGATATGCACTCTAAAATAGACATCTCCTGTAACCAGACAAGTCTTCCAATGGGGTGATTGGGACACTAACCCAGGCACAAAACCTTAGATGCACAGTTTGCTCTACATACGAGATATAAAGCGGTAGAGAATGGAGTCAAATTTAAGGGAAATGCCAACAAATAGCTAGTCCTGCCTAAGGCCCATCTCATGAGAGGGACCCCACCCCTGACATTATTGATATTCTTCTATGCTTGCAGACAGGAACCTAGCATAAATGTCATCATAGGAGCTTCATCCAGCAACTGCTGGAAGCTGGTGCAGAGTCTCATAGCCAAACATTAAGTGGACCTTGGAAAATCTTGTGAAAGAGGAGGAGGAAATAATGAGGGAGCCAGAAGGGTCAGAGACATGACAAAAAAAAAAAAACCCTACAGAACCAACTGGTCTGGGATAGGCTTACGGGGGCCAATGGAGACTGAACTGTCAAGCAGAGAGCATGAATGAGACAGACCTAGACCTTCTCCACATATGTAGCAATTGTGCAGCTGGGTCTTCGTGTGGGACTCCTAAAGCAGCAGCAGAGCCTGTCTTTGACTGCATTGCCTCCCTTTGGATTCTTTCACCTAATTGGGATGCCTCAGGGGAAGAGGATGTGCTTAGTCTTGCTATCCGGGGCTGATTGATGTCCATAGGAGGCCTCCCCTTTTCTAGGGAGAAGGGAGAAAATGATACATGGGGAGGAAGAGAAGAGGAATGCACTGGGAGGAGAGGGGTGAGCAGGAGCTCTGATTGGGATATAAAGTGAATAAATAACTTAGTCAATAAAAATAAACTGAAAAATAAATAGGCCTATAACTCCTGACTTAGTTAGGGTCTTATTGCTTTGAAGGGATGACATAACCTTGGCAAATCATTTAATTGGGGTTGGCTTATAGTTTCAGAGGTTTAGTTCCTTATCATCATGCAGGAAGCATGGCAGCATGCAGGCAGACATGGTTTTAGATGATCTGAGAGTTCTATATTTTTATCCAAAGGCAGCCAAGAGTAGACTGTGTTCTTAAGGCAGCCTAGAGAAGGCTCTGATTCTACACTGAGCATGGTTTGAACAGAGGCAACCTCAAAGCCCACCTTCGTAGTTACATCTTTCCTCCAACATGGCTGCACCTACTCCGACAAGGCCACACCTCCTAATAGTGCCATACCCTGTGAGCCAAGCATTCAAATGCATGAGTCTATGGGGGATGAACCTACTCAAACTACCACAACCCCTAAAAAAGTAGGAGCAGTCATTAATCATCCCCCCAAAAGCCCAGGGCAGGATAGTTTTTTGAGAATTCTACCAGAGTTAACACCAATACCCCTCAAATTTTTCCATGAAATAGAAGCCGAAGGAACATTGCCAAATTCATTTCATGAGCCCACAGTCACCCTGATACATAAACCACAAAAATACTCAATAAATAAAGAGAATTACTCCTGGGGTAAATATTATTTGGGGCGGGGTGGGGGGAGGAGACTTACCACTCTTAGATCTCATTGTTCCCAAATAAAAGAGACAAAAGCCTTTATATTTATAGTAAGCTTAAAAGCACTAAAGCTGGTCAGGTATCAACAAACACTCTTAGGTTATTTTTATCTACTTCCTCTCAATAACCTTGAGACATCACTTGTCATGTCTACCTGGGCTGCTCCCAGATGGCTGGCCTTCATACTCATGCATTCATCATCTACTTACCCCACGATAACTTCTCCTTTCTCCTCTGTCACCCTCATGGTCCCTGCAGGAGACATCAAGCCCAGGGCCTGAAGCCTCACCTACCTCCCTTCTGACCAGCTACAGGTCATATGCATCTTTATTAACCAATCAGGAATAACTTAGGGGGTGGGGAGCGAGGTTTACATAAGAAAACCTGATATACAAGATATACTGGTACAATGATGGAACAAATATTATGGGAGTAGCCAACCACTATTTTAATTTGATTTAAGGCACATTTCGTGAGATAGAATCAACACATGACATTATTAATGAGGCCAGGAATCAGACTAAACAAGTCATAGGCTCTAAAGGAAAACATACTGCTATTCTGCTAAGTGAACATAGCAATAAAATATCTCTGAATGTCACATTGCTATGCTCATAGACCTATGCATCACACAATCCTCACCAGAGAAACATGTTCTTGCAGCCAATGATAACTAACATAGAGACCCTTGAAGTGGAAAGATCTGGTTTCTCTGGAAAGTTAGTTATGTCAAATGATGTTTTGTTGGGGCACACAGTTGAAAGGATGTTTTACTAAAGCAGACACATGAAAGAATGTTTTCCTGAAGCAGAAACAGGTGAAAGGATGTTTTGCTTTAGCAGACACCTGAAAGTACACGTTTAGAAGGAATATAAATTTGATTCCACAGGCAGTCGGGGCAGGAGTACTGGTTTGCTTTGCTCCACCTTGCTATTCTTCACTAACGACATGCATGAATTGGTTTGCCTTACATTGTGTTGCTGAACTCTGCTTGTAGTAACACCGTGAAGAGAAACTCACCTAAGAATTTCCTGGGAGGTTCCTGTGGTGTCTGTAGCCTTGGGCTGGTAGGCAAGCCTGTGGTTTCCTCAGTATTGAACTTCATCTACTGGTTCATGTGTGGTGTCTGCTGAAAGGACCAGACTGCAACTGCTGATCCATATTTGGTGTTTGCTGTTGGACTGAACTGCTGATGTCCTGACAATGAAGATTGAATTCGCCCCCAAAGAACTTTTTCTAACAGTCTACTTCCCTCATGTCCAAATAACTTTTCTTTTCTACTGCCTGTAGTGGGTGGTGGGTTGGAGTGAACACTTATTCAAGTAGGTTGAGAAAAACCTATGCCTATAGACCCTCAACTAGACAATGTCCACAGTTAAAAATTTTGGAGCACTCAGTCCTAAATCTGATACCTTCATCAAACTTATCGTCTCAGGGCTCAGGGATCAACGTAAAAGAGAAGGCCAAAAGATTGTAAAGCCAGAGGTCAAAGATAACTCCAAGCAAACAGGGTCTTCAGGTACAACAATATGAGCTAACAGAGATTGTGACAGCATGCACAATAGTTGTGCAAACTGAAGTCAGACAAAATCCCAGTATAGAGAAGCAGAAGTAGGCAAAAATTCCATCCCCAGCCAAGAAGCTATTTGCACCTTATATCTACTGGTAGAAGGAAGATCAGTTTTCTCCTGATGTAATGACCCTGGATATGTCAACCATTCTCCAGAACAGGCTTCATCTTCATGCTAAAGAGTAGCTGACCATACAAATTGAACTCCATGTTTGTTTGTGTGTGCTTTCTCCTTTGTTGTTCTTATGGTATGGTGGTTTGTTTGTTTATTTGTCTTGGTTTTTAATTTCTTGGGGTTTTTTCCTTTGAATTTGTTTTTGGATTGCTTGCTTTCTTGAGAGAAAGACAGACAGAGAAGAGAGAGAGAGAGAGAGAGAGAGAGAGAGAGAGAGAGAGAGAGAGAGACAGACAGACAGAGAGAGAGAGAGAGAGAGAGAGAGAGAGAGAGACAGAGAGAGAGAGGGGAGAGAGAGATAGAATAAAGCTATATGGGTAAGGAAGTGGGGAGAATTTTGGATGACTTGAGGCAAGGGAAAATATGATTAAAATACATTTAGAGATAAATAAGAAAGTACTTATTAAAAAAACCTCATGAATGAGAACCATGTCAATCTATAGGCCTTTCTTCTTCCAAAGCGAATGGACAGGTAGAGTGAGAAAAAAACATAGATAAAGCCCTTGTGGTAAAATCTACAATGATTACATATGGCACATACTTGAAGAATGAAATATAAATGTGCTCTAAACATTGAATGGTGACGTAAGAACCCAGGCTTCTTTCTCTCAGTAATCATTTTGTTAGGCAAGAACATTTAGACTTTCATAAGTTTGATGTACAAGAAAATATAACTATTCTCAAATGAAAGGGTTCAACTTACTCTTCACACATTTATGCCTGCATATGGTACCTCTGTGAAGAAATAAGAAGCTGAAAACTGTGGTTGCTTATCAAAAGCAACATTAGCTGTATTTCCGTGTTTGTATGTTCCTCTTGAATTGTATTTGTAATATATTTATATCCCATTTTAAAGAAAAAATAAATGTATTATTTCATATGTGTGTACCTTCTGAAACAGAAATCTAGTCATGGAGATTTTAATACAGTGAGTCAAACATATAGATAAATGGCAGACAAACAGATGATAGGTAGATAGATAGATAGATAAATTGATGTGATTATAATATTTTTAGTTTCAAAAGTAGTGCTCTAAAAACTCAAATATAGAATTATAGAA
Source organism: Rattus rattus (assembly GCF_011064425.1). NCBI lineage: Eukaryota > Metazoa > Chordata > Mammalia > Rodentia > Muridae > Rattus > Rattus rattus. The sequence goes on along the minus strand of NC_046168.1, from coordinate 72,017,694 downwards.
TTCTGGCTCAATTAGTCATGCACATATATGTTATAGAATAAAATAATGCTGATTTTTAATTACATAAAATCATTAAAATATTGTATGAATAACTATATAATGAAGAAATGAAATAAATATAATTTTGACTCTTACCATGATCTGATTCAAAAAAGGGATCAAAGTATTATTTTGAGGATGGAGAAGACATTATAAAATGGAAAATGAAATTGTATAGTATTCAGGACGAATGAGATGGATGCCTAATTGTCTTTCTCTTTGAATCAAAATAGAATCAAACTATTTTTCTGTTTAAATCAGGTACAACCGTATTGTTAACACAGGTAAGTATTGTAGTAAGCCAGAAAAAAACCATCAGATTTTCTTTCTAGGACTTCTATTAATGTTCAGTTCCCACATTTAGTGTCTTGTAGCCAGTATATTAGAGACTAAAGGTCCAAAGTACTATGCTCACAGAATTAGTCCAGGACCAGAATGAGAAGGTAAAATACACAATCTGGGCAGACAGTGGGCTCACATTCTTGGAAATTCAGTGTAGAGAAAAAGATACTTAAAGAGTGGGACCAAGAGTCAGAAGGAATGGAGGGTATGAAAAGCTAAGTTCTGTGAGACATAGAGCCTCAGGGGCAAGGTGTTTACAATAGGCTCTATGCACAAGCATGCCGGCTCTTTTTATAATGACGCTGTAAAGATACTGGTTGGTGCCTATACAATTTAGGTCAGGCATTTAATCTTTACAAGTCTACTTTTTTTGTCTTAGATATGTAAAATTGTTTAACAGAAGTGATGCACATCAAGGATTCTTACAACCATCAAATTACCATTGATTTCATTCACTGCCTCTACATCACAAGTGCACTGCACTAGAACAGGACTCCCTTCTGTTTGCAGAATTCAACCTGACTCGCAATGAACACGGCAATGGTGAAATCCAGTCTGCAGCCGATCGTTAGCATTTTCTAAGGTTGTGTTTCATGGTGTCCTGAAATCACTTGTAACCTCTGTCCTGTGTTGAAAGTCTCCTGCGGCTTCTTCTTGCAATAAGTTCATTGCTTATAATTTGACTTTCCTGGTGAAGCCACTAACTTCACAAGACTAACTCAGAGCTGTTCTTGGATGCTCTTGAGGAAATCTCTATATAATTAATAGTAAATAATAGTTTTATCAATTGTGAGAGGATCAAATATAACATTTTTATACAGCTCTGAAAAATCAACATTTCCATTGTCTTATACACTGCATGTCGTGGGTCTTCAAAATTCCTATTTGTTAAATTTAATCACCTTCCTTTGTTTCTAACAGTATGCAGTATTGCAGGAAATAAAACAACTTTAATAAATGTCTGCGGTGTGATCCCAATCAGTTCTTAAATCCAAATCGACATCTCTGCATTGTCATTAGATTTTACTTACAGATCTGTAACTTGTCAAGAGACACCAATACCTACGCTGGACAAATACATAGCACCTTAAGACATGTGGCAAAATGAATCATTGCAATGGGAAAGAAGAACACATTAAAATAATAGAAATTTGGGCCCTGTAAAATGCAAGTATTTTATAGTCCCATAAATTTAGAAGCAAACCACAGAGATCTAATGTGGTACTAGAGATGGTTAATTGCTTCCCAATTCCCCTTCTCCCTTTCTACCCATTTTTATCTAGGCAGTCTGCCACCCAGCTAAAAAAATCTGAATTCCCCAGTCTCCCCTGCTGTGTGACAATTCCTTTCTTCAGTTCCCTATAAAAAGCAATAGAGGATGAATAAACACACATATGAAAGTTGTCTGTATACTTACTTCTTGGTTATATCCACCTGGAGGATAGTAAATCCTTCCAGGTAGCAACCTCTAAAACATGACCTCAGGAACAAAAGTGAGGGCTCTCAGGGAAATAAGTAAGTTTGTTCTATCTGAACACGTATTTACATTAATTAACCAAAACAAAACAGAAGAGGGGGAAGGAAGGAAGGAGAGAGGGAGGCAGAATCTAGATCGAGGTATATAACTTTAAAGAAGGACTTCTGCTCTAGGCTGCCCCATACTCCTCTGAGTCTAAAGAAGAAAACTATTGAAGAAATATAGATGATTGGGGAAAGAGTGAAAATGCAGATTCAAAAAGGTATCTCTCTTTCAAGTTCAGACCATCATCTAGGTAGACAGGTGCCTCTGTTCATCTTGGTTCTCCAAATCTTAGTTCAATATTTATCCTGACTCTGCCTGTAATTTGTCTAGAATCTCACCTATTCCTCTTTGTATCATAACAGTTATAAGAGATTCTAATTAGTGATAAAACTATAGGAGTGAATGAAGTTGGAATTTCATGTCTTAAGAGAGATAAAATGGAGTCTACTAGACATAACATGGCTATAGTCTCTGTGAACTCAGAGCAGCTGTGGTTACCTGCATAAAACTATGGCAGCCAAAATTCTTGAACCGAAAGAGTAAATGATATTCAAACCACATTCCCTGCTGTGATGGTTTGTATATGGATGGCCCAGGGAGTGGCACTGCTGGGAGGAGTGGCCTTATTGGAGTAGGTGTGGCCTTGTGGACGTGGGCTTTAATACCCTGGTCCTAGCTGTCTGAGAGCCGGTATTCTGCTAGTAGCCTTCATATGAAGATATAGAACTCTCAGCTCCACCTGAACCATGACTGCCAGGATCCTGCCATCCTCCTGCCTTGATGATAATGAACTGAACTCTGGACCTTAAGCCAGCTCCAATTACACATTGTCCTTGTAAGACTTGCCTTGGTCATGGTGTCTATTCACAGCAGTAAAACCCTAATTAAGACACTTGCTAAATAGATATTAGCTGATGGAGGGGGAATAATTTTTTATTGAGGACATGGCCACCAATACGATGACTATCCTTCATTTGATAGCCCTATAGCCATGAGTGTATAGCACTAACTGGATTTACTGTGTATTATAACAAACAAGACATGCAATTGAGAGGGAGGCATGTTAATGAAATACGGGGTAGGGAAGATGAAGAGGAGAGGAGTGTGCATTGTCAGGTCCAATGGTCCTCCTTCCCCAAATTCTGGTGGTTAGACAAAAGCTAGCCCTCAAGAACTTGAGAAGCTGGATCTCCTCTATCAAATGGAACCATTTTTCTTATCACTGGCAAAAGGGACAGATGGTTATCCGTGGTGCCTCTGCATGCCGGAACACAGGCTGACCTCCAGGCTCCCTCGGTATCACAAGTTTCTGTTACTTATCTCAGATTTCATGGTGGCATCGTAGCTCTTCTCATCTCTTCTCACCTCCTCCTCTATCCTGCACTTCATTCAGCTCAGGAGCTTCCTTCCCCTATATTCATTCTCTTAATAATCCTGCTATATCTCTTCCCTTGTCCATGAACTCTTTATCTTTATCTCTCACCTCTCACTATCACTCATCTCTCCAACTCTCTCTATCCCTCTGCTCTGCTTCTGTGTCTCTCAAGGCCAAGTTCAGTCTATTGGCCAATTTCAGTCTACTACTTTCTCTCTACTTTCAGATGCCTCTCACTGATCTCTCTCTGTTATCTTCAATAAAAGCTTTCTCCTAACTATACCATGGAGTGGTCATGTCATCAGTTTATACATATATGACTATATTTCATTTTATACATGTGTGAAATTTCTAAGAATAAACAAAACAATTAAAAATAACATAAGACTTCAATTTGTACATAAAATATAAAGTTTAAGTATGGGACCAGCTAACATTTAGAAATGTGTTTTTCTGGTTTTTAAAAATGAAGTAAATGTAGCCCATAAAAAATAAAGAACTTGTCATTTTCCTTATTATCCAGAGAAAGATCAGAACCAAGACTCTTGCCTCCAAAAACAATTTTTTTAATTTATGAAAGTATAATTGAAAATACCTAAAATTCTTGTCACCTAATAAATAAATGTATTACAGCCTTTTCATTTTCATTCATGATGTACTGACTGGTTTTGTGTCAGATAGAATGGAGCCTCATTTGAGAAATGCCTCTGTGAGATCCTAACTTGCCTTTAGGCATTTTCTCAATTAGTGGCCAATGGAGGTGGGCCCAGCCCATTGTGGGTGGTGCCATCCTTGGGCCGATAATCCTGGTTTCTAGAAGCAAGCAATCTGAGCAAGTCAAGGGAAGCAAGCCCATAAGTAGCACTCTTTATGGCCTCTATATCAGCTTCTGCCTCCAGGTTCCTACCCCATTTGAGTCCTTACCCTGTCTTCCTTTGGTGATGAACAGCAATGTGGAAGTATAAGCTGAATAAACCCTTTCCTCCCAAACTTGATTTTGGTCATGGTGTTGCTTTGTAGCAATAGAGACCCTAACTAAGACAGTATCCTTGGATGTTGTCAGTTAGGTGAGTCAAGTAATCATTTATGGTCACATAGCTACAAGTCAGCCAGGGTCTGCTGCAGGCTCCAGTGGTTGGACAGACTGTGGAACTCTGCTTCTCCTCCCTCTCACTCCGTCCCCAGGTCCAGTCTCTTTGTCAAGATGACAAATATACAGCACAGTAAATAAAAGCCTAGGATGCCCTTAGTGTGTTCTAAGATCCCAGTCAAGGTACACCGTCAACCCCAAAATACCAAAGGATGGGAAATACTATAATCTCTTCAACCAATGAGAAAGGGGCATTGCCGAGTAATATAGTAGAAAAGAGGTAGGTTTAGAAACTATTGAGGAAATGACAATGGCAGTGTTGTTGTTTGAATTTTCCAGGGGAATGATAGACAAATGTCGACTCATACAAGTTAAGGCACAAAGTCATGATTCCACCATGGCCCGAACTTGGTGAACCAATGAATGGTTTGATGTTATCTATAGGAATGTAGGTGAAGGGTTTCACAGGAGCAGAGAAACTCGAGAACAATGGTAAAGTTCACTTGGTGTGGATGATGATTCACGGAAGCTGCACTGCTGGAGCAACTTTAAAACCTGGAGACACCAGGCGCTTCAGAGAGTCTATCTCCTCTCACCACCAATCATTTATAGTCCATGCAACTTTGACTTTGTAAAGTCTATAAGGTTCAACTACCCTGGGCCTCATTACTTCCAGAATCTAGTCAGCCTTCTCCTCCCTTCAGGATCACTCATCTGCAGTGTTTTGTTTGTTTGTTTTTTCTGTTTGTTTGTTTTGTTTGTTTTTTTTATCTTTATTAACTTGAGTATTTCTTATTTACATTTAGATTGTTATTCCCCTTCCCGGTTTCTGGGCCAACATCCTCCAACCCCCCCGCCTCCTCCCCTTCTATATGGGTGTTCCCTTCCCCATCCTCCCCCCATTACCGCCCTTCCCCCAAAAATCACGTTCACTGGGGGTTCAGTCTTGGCAGGACCAAGGGCTTCCCCTTCCACTGGTGCTCTTACTAGGCTATTCATTGCTACCCATGAGGTTGGAGCCCAGGGTCAGTCCATGTATAGTCTTTGGGTAGTGGCTTAGTCCCTGGAAGCTCTGGTTGGTTGGCATTGTTATTCATATGGAGTCTCTGAGCCCCTTCAAGCTCTTTCAGTCCTTTCTCTGAATCCTTCAACAGGGGTCCTGTTCTCAGTTCAGTGGTATGCTGCTGGCATTCGCCTATGTATTTGCTGTATTCTGGCTGTGTCTCTCAGGAAAGATCTACATCCGGTTCCTGTCAGCCTGCACTTCTTTGCTTCATCCATCTTATCCAGTTTGGTGGTTGTAGATGTATGGGCCACATGTGGGGCAGGCTCTGAATGGGTGTTCCTTCTGCCTCTGTTCTAAACTTTGCCTCCCTATTCCCTCCCAAGGGTATTCTTGTTCCCCTTTTAAAGAAGGAGTGAAGCATTCACATTTTTGGTCATCTTTCTTGAGTTTCATGTGTTCTGTACATCTAGGGTAATTTGAGCATTTGGGCTAATATCCACTTATCAGTGAGTGCAAACCACTTGTGTTTTTCTGTGATTGGGTTACCTCACTCAGGATGATATTTTCCAATTCCAACCATTTGCCTATGAATTTCATAAAGTCATTGTTTTTGATAGCTGAGTAATATTCCATTGTGTAGATGTACCACATTTTCCGTATCCATTCCTCAGTTGAAGGGCATCTGGGTTCTTTCCAGCTTCTGGCTATTATAAATAAGGCTGCTATGAATATAATGGAGCACGTGTCTTTTTTATATGTTGGGGCATGTTTTGGGTATATGCCCAAGAGAGGTATAGCTGGGTCCTCAAGTAGTTCAATGTCCAATTTTCTGAGGAACCTCCAGACTGATTTCCAGAATGGTTGTACCAGTCTGCAATCCCACCAACAATGGAGGAGTGTTCCTCTTTCTCCATATCCTCACCAGCATCTGCTGTCACCTGAGTTTTTGATCTTAGCCATTCTCACTGGTGTGAGGTGAAATCTCAGGGTTGTTTTGATTTGCATTTCCCTTATGACCAAAGATGTTGAACATTTCTTTAGGTGTTTCTCAGCCATTCGACATTCCTCAGCTGTGAATTCTTTGTTTAGCTCTGAACCCCATTTTTTAATACGGTTATTTGTCTCCCTGCAGTCTATCTTCTTGAGTTCTTTGTATATTTTGGATATAAGCCCTCTATCAGTTGTAGAGGGTAAAGATCTTTTCCCAATCTGTTGGTTGCCATTTTGTCCTAACAACAGTGTCCTTTGCCTTACAGAAGCTTTGCAGTTTTATGAGATCCCATTTGTCGATTCTTGATCTTAGAGCATAAGCCATTGGTGTTTTTTGTTCAGGAAATATTCTCCAGTGCCCATGTGTTCGAGATTCTTCTCCACTTTTTCTTCTTTTAGTTTGAGTGTATCTGGTTTGATGTGGAGGTCCTTGATCCACTTAGACTTAAGCTTTGTACAGGGTGATAAGAATGGATCAATCTGCATTCTTCTACATGCTGACCTCCAGTTGAACCAGCACCATTTGCTGAAAATGCTATCTTTTTTCCATTGGATGGTTTTGTATCCTTCATCATAAATCAAGTGACCATAGGTGTGTGGGTTCAGTGATTTCATTTCCTTGCAGAACCAGGGGTGGAAGCAAACTCCTAATACCTTTAGGAAGAAAACTGGCATGAAAGCAAAGAATAGAATTGATAAAAATTGATAATCAGGAAACTGGAGAGATGGCTCAGTAGTTAAGAGCACTGACTATTCTTCTAGCAGTCTTTAGTTCAATTCTCAGCAACCACATGGTGGCTCACAACCATCTGTGATGGCATCTGATGCCCTCTATTGGTGTGTCTAAAAAGAGAAACATGTACTTACATACATAAAATAAATAACTATTTTTTAAATACAGTAATAAAAATTGACAAACAGTGATACTTTTACAAAGTGAATAGTTTAAAGAAGCAGGTCAGTGTTGCTACTTATAAACAAAGTTTAAAAGGTTGAAGTTGCATGAATGCCAAAAATATTTCCAATGTCAGTTAGTCTGAACAATAACCAATAAGATGTGCTCACTTTTATACATACACATATATATGCATGTGTGTACATGTATTTTGCAATTAATCTGTATAAGATACCCAGCCTGAAAGATCATTGATTCATGACACTCTACTTTTAAAAATTATGCAGTATATGGAGAGAAGAGGACAATGTACACGCCCTGGCTTACTTGTGAAGGCCAGAAGACAACTTGTAGGAGTCAGTATTCTCCTCCCATCATATGGGTTATGGGAATTAAATTCAAGTGGTCAGGCTTGGCAGCAAGCACCTTTACCCACTGAGCCATTTAATTGGCCCTATTTCATGATATTTTGAGAAGACAATTTTTTGGTGTGTGTGGTCAGCTCTAAATGGGACATCTATAAAGCCCACTGTGCTCTGAGGCTCATGGAATGTGATAGAAGAAAGGAAGGAAAGAATGTAAGAAGAATGTCAGAGCCAAGTAATGGGGAGAGAGAGGATGGAATGCTGTCTCCTAGACACAACTTAACTCTTTCCTTTCCTCAGAACATCTTTATTTCTATCTAGGCCCTAAGTGGGTATACAATCACTGAAAATTTTACAAACTAAGAAAAAAAATTCATACATGTGAAAACCTACTACTTTGTAAACTAAAAATTATAATTAAAATACACAAATTTAAAAAATAGCTAGGAACATAGATAGTTACCCTTCATGGATGGGTAATGCTGTTCCAAGAAGTCACCACTTCTTACCCAAGCAGTGGTGGCTCTTGCCTTTAATTCTACCACTCAGGAGCCAGAAGCAGACTGATCTCTGAGTTCATGGCTAGCCTGGTCTACAGAGCAAGTTGCAGGACAGCCAGGGCTACATAGCGAAACTCTGTCTTGAAAACAACAGCCAAACAACCAAACAAACATACAGGAAAATGAGCAAAAGATAATTATTAATCACCCTTGGTTGTCCTCCAGAACCAGAAGCTAATATCCTATTGCAGAAGAAACAGGACACAGAGAAGTCAAGTTGGAACGAGGTGGAAACCCCATGCCTGTTGAAAGGTATCCACAGTCTGCAAGGTGTTAGGCAAGCTGCTTTGGAAGAAAAGCCAATAGTCTCACTCCACTGCAGATCATGCATACTACCACACTGGCCTGGCAAATGTGACAAGATATGCCTACTAATTTGATAGTGACACAACTATTTGGGGGTACCAACTACTTTATGATTGGAGTTGAAGCTGCTCTACTAGAGAAAGCACACACCTGTTACTAGAAACCTGACCAGAAGCATATGAATGGGAAGAACTTGCTCAAAGGGAGAAAAACACTGTTTTCCTAAGTAGGCATGTTATTGTATCTACTTTCTAATTATAAATCTCATTTATGTTACTTCCATCTTCGTTTATTATAGATGTCACTGAACGTGAAAATGAACATATAGATTCAGTTATTACAGATTATCTCATTAGGCTTGATTACAGAAGTACGATTACTGAGCCGTGAAATATATGAGTAATTTTTAGACACTTTATTTGAATTCTCAAATTCATTCCCATGAAGACCTATAATTACTCTCACCAACTTTACACTGGAATAATAGCCATGCATCCAATTTACCTAAGTTAGCTTTGCTTTATTTTAAAGAAGGACTTGCTTAAATTTTTAAAAAAGATAGTTTCTTAGCTTTCATTAAATTTATATTTGTTTCACTACTTATAAGGTTACTTTATTCATTGACATTTATCGATAATTTATTATTTGTGGATATAAAATACCCAAACTTTGGTTGTCTAATTCCTAACTTCCCTGAAGAGTTTGGATTTGCTAGCCCCACAGCTGAGCAAAACAGCATTTTAAAATCTACCTATCATTTCTTTCCACCCTTCTCCACTGCGGCAAACAACCACCCTGGAGAAGGTCGCCCTGTATTATAGATACAGCCAGTAGGCAGCATTTTCTTGTGGTCTCTCTCTGCTTCAGTTTCTGCCTCCCGGTTGCTACATTGGCTTCCCTCTAGAGAAGTCTAAGTCATAAGTGAAATAAATCCTTTCCTCCCCATACTGTTTTTGGTTATGGTGTGTCTATTACTGCAGCAGAAACCAATGAAGACAGTCTGATATGTATATGAGCCTGGTTCTCCTCATATGAGTTTAATAAACCCTGGGCCCCTACAGTCTTGATTCACCCCCAGAAGATTTATGGAATGCCACCCTTTCTATTCCAGGAATAAGTCATTGATCAGTCAGTGCTTGGTAGGGGCAGGGGGAGTACCAGATAGATGGTGCCATTCACATGTGCACCCAGGCAGAGAGTCATTCTTCATCCTCAAAATGGAATAAAACACTCCTTGTAAAGGGGAGCCTCTCTAGGCAAGAGATGATCTGAAAATCCAGTTTTATACAATAGAGACTAACTTGGGGCCAGTACACCGTCTGACTTCAACAGATTGCCTACTGTGGTAAATAGTCATTTGTTCACAACTCCAAAAAACTGTTAATTCAACAGACAGTTCTTTTATATGAATTTGTCATGGTTCTTTTCAGCTAAAAGAAATATGCACCTCAGTATCTGATCTATACCTTGTCACTATTTTCATTAATTGCTGTGAAATTGTGAAATTGCCAAAAAATTTCTGGTCTATTCCTGCTGAGGTCTTCTTGTAGCCTGTGGCCCAAGTTCTCCTAGGTATGTCAACTCACCTCTGTACTCCCTGATAAGCAGCACAGCCTCTGGTCAACTATCTCACACTGCACAAAGTCCCTGGTGACTCTGGGGGCTCACCAGCCTTGAGGAAGCTTCTGAAGCAGGGTTCCTTGAGTGAATAACCGTGAGTGGTACACTATATTTCTCAGATGGAATCCCATGGGCATCCATGCAGAAATAAATACTGTAAAACAGCTAGGCGTTCCACCCCTCCAAGAAGTCCTAAATAAGCAGGACATCTTATTCCCATCATTGGCAATGACACTGATCCTCTGGTCTACTGAGACGGAGCCAGATGTCTGCCCAGCCAGGAGGCTACTTGCATTCTGATAACATGTTGGAAAGACACATAGCAGCTTAACAATCCTTCCTCAACTACGTGTTGGCTGGCTGGTTTAAATGCATTGCCAGGCCCTCCTCTGAGCTTCTCATTTAGTTTAGTAAGTCTAAAATGGACAAAAGACGTGAAGTAAGACCAACTATATGGATGATTCTGGTCTGAGGACCAAAGCTGAGAACTAAGAACCCTTTCACCCTTCTGCTTGCTGCCTCTGGTCTTCCTAGGCTCTAGTCAACTATAAATCGTGTACTCTGTACAAACTAGGCCCCCTCTTGTCTCTCAGTGCATTATGCTTCATGGGCTCCTTCAGCCTGGGTTTCCTTTTGCTTCTATAATGTCTCCCACGGTTGATTTGGGGACATGGAAGATGAAGTTTCTATAATTTCATGATCTTGGTAAAACTTCCTTTAAAATCATCCTATCTCTTTAATTTAATATTTTCTATAACTTGGTAAGGTTCCTCTCAGATTACAATGGAAATACTTAGCTAAAATAACTAGTCTTAGTCATTTGAACAACAAAGTTTATTGTGAGAACAATCTCAAGTTGTTTAAACTACTTTTGTACTAGAATTTGAACCTGTTACCATGGGTTATTTCTTGAATACCTATAAGAAACATTATTTCACGACAAAGAATATACTAAAAGACTATGAAAGTAATCAGAAAATTCCAAAACTTTTTAAAACCTGGTAGCCTGAGATTAACACTGTAGTTGTATCAGTTGTAGACCAAGGATTTTCAAATCATGCAGTGTTTCTCTGAAAGTAAACATCTTAAGAATCTTTATTTTGCAGCAATGTTTTTTAAAACATATGTAGGACTTTTAGCCTATTTTGATCTATGTAAATAACATGTACAATAACTCACTTTAATAAAAATAATAGTTTATGACTATTGACTTAGAGGGAAAACTAATACTGTCTTAATGAAGGAAAACAAATAATAATAATAGTAATAATAATAATAATAATAATAAAAGAAACAAAGGATATATATGCAATAACTTTACAGAGAGATTGGGGTCTTGATAAAGGCAAACCAATCCTCATTATCCAAATCACAAATCAAAATTGACAGCAAGACCCTATTGCTGAAGACAAGAAATGCACAACCCATTGAACATGAAGAAGTCAAACTGGTGCCTTCCTGGAGCCTTCATCCGTATGGGCTTTGGTACAGGAGGATTCTCTGCACACTACCAAAGGAGAACTATACACACCAACCCAGCCACAGTCTTTGATATTCAATGCTGTCCTTCTTGTAGATATGCTAGTGCAATGGTAGCACAGGCATGTGGGAGTAAAACAGCAACCCAGCCACAGTCTTTGATATTCAATGCTGTCCTTCTTGTAGATATGCTAGTGCAATGGTAGCACAGGCATGTGGGAGTAAAACAGCAACCCAGCCACAGTCTTTGATATTCAATGCTGTCCTTCTTGTAGATATGCTAGTGCAATGGTAGCACAGGCGTGTGGGAGTAAAACAGCAACCCAACCACAGTCTTTGATCTCCAATGCTGTCCTTCTTGTAGATATGCTAGTGCAATGGTAGCACAGGCGTGTGGGAGTAGCCAACCTATTTCTGATTTAACAGAAGGCCCATGCCATATACTCTTGGGTGATGAAGAACCTAAGACTAGATAGCCTGACAACCTAGGGTAAAACCAAATACTACTGTTCTATTAAAACAACAGCAATAAAATGATTCCTAGTAACGTTCTGCAGTACTCATAGAGCAGAGCCTTACTCAGTCATCATTAGAGAAGCTTCTTCCTGCAGCAGATGGAAATGAATGCAGACCCACAGCCAGACAGTGTTCAAATGAGAAGACTGTCCAGTCCAGAATGGGAAATCTCTATCAAATCGCTCCCCTCAGTACTTGGGAAACCCTGCAGAAGAGGAGATGGAAGGAATGTGGGAGCCAGTACAAGGGGATGAAGGACACCAAAGAAACAAAGCACTGTCAATCAACAGGAGTGATGCACATATGAATTCATAAAGACTGAGGCAGCATGCAGAAAGCCTGTACATGTCTGCACCAGATGGGGTCCCATAGCCGAAAGAAAATATGGACACATGCCCCCATCCCTAAACCAGAGGCTATTGTAGGATATTCGATCGCACTGTGAATTTCAAGATTGTGTTATTTACTAAAAGCAAAAGCAAAACTTGTTTCTAGTTATGGTATAGCTCAGTCCTTAGCACTCATCTTTAATCCATCTGGCCAGAATCCAGACACACCCTAATCCCAAACATGGAAGGTAAAGTTAATTTGTAGAAGAAAGTAGCCATGTCTGAAAATGATGTCTAATGGAGTGACAAAGTGATGAATCAGAAAAAAAATTTTTGATAAAATAGGAGACGCCCAACTCTCATAAGAAGAAAGAGGAAACGGAAGCTACTTGATGGGCAGAGCAGAGAGAGAAATGAAGAGGTGTTATTTTTATTGATGTACAGAGACAGGTTGCATAGAAAGAACAAGCTAGACACAGGTGAAGACAGAACAAGTCAGAGAGTGAGGAGTCAGAAGATCAGAACAGATTGCCAGAGTTAGTTTGAGTCAAACAGAGGAACATTGAGAAGTTGAGAAAAGCCAGATTGAATCAGCTTGGAGAGGAGTTTTGAGTCAGAAAAGCCTAGCTAAACAAGCTAGCCAGAGAGAAGAAAAAAAACTAGAAAGGGGCGAGCTTATTGGGCAGTAAGTCTCAGAGGCAGAAAACATTCTAGGGCTAAATTAGCCTGTATGGAGGCCAGAAGCTTCCAGGACTAGCCCTAGGTTAACAGACTGAGACAGTAGACCTCCAGACAATAATTACATCAGACAAATAAAAGTTACATTTACAAGAAGTTCTCTCCAACTGATAACCACTTACAAATGAAAATTTAGTTTTCTCCAAGGTAGTCTCCATGGGGAAACAAACTACTCTTAAGAGTAGACCTCGGCCAAGCAGCAGATGTCAACAATAAACTCAATGGCATCTTTGAAAGCTCCTTGTCTCAGAGTGTTCAGTAAATGTTCTCCTCTTTCTCTCTTTATTATTTCATTGATCTTTCTCTCTCTTTTACTTTATAGGTTCATTGGGTATATATTATGGCTTCCAGTTTTGTGTTTTTATGAGATTCCTGAGTGTGCAGTAAGTAAATCTCTGTGTCTATGTCTGTTTCTCGGGCCTTTTCCATTGCCCTTTTTCTTGGGAGTCTTCTCCTTCTGTGTGTTTGGATTGTACTGCTCCAATATAATAGTTTTTGTTTTGCCTTATCACGTTTTATTTCATTTCATTTTATTATTATCCCTATTATGCCTTACATGTCTGTTTATTTTCTAATGAGAGACAGAAAGCTGGTGGATATAGATGGAAAGTGGAGTGTGGATGAACTGGGAGGAGCAGGGAAAGGGGAAACTCTAATATTAATAAATAAAATGAAAATAAAATAGAACTTTTAAATGCACAAGGTATGTGTTGCCTTGTAGTCTTTCTTCAGTTTGTTTTCAGGGCAGGTCCTGTGATTAGACAAAGTGTATGTGCAGTGGAATGAAGACGAAACTTCAAATAAAGGACAAATTGCTTTTAAGCTACAAAATTTATTAAACTTAATCATTATAAATATGATTTGTTATGGAATTTTCTCATAGTATCCTCTCTTCTTCCATACACTGAACACACTCTAACAAGCCAAATATATGAAATCTGAAATCAGGAACAAGGGCTTTTCTGTTTAAGTTAGAAAGAGTTGAGGATATTTGCACAGGTCTTGGGAGGTAGCTCTCAAAGGTACACAAGTTAAGAGCTTGGCATGTAGCACCTCACTGCCACCAAAGGAAGTTTAAAATGGCCATTTTCTCCTTGCGAAATCGCTGTGAGAGGTAAGTGCCAAATTACAATAACAAAGTATTTCATGATCTCCTAAAAGGAGGCAATTAATAGACAGATAATTAATAAACATCAGAGGAGGGGAGTGGGCTTAGTGATTCAACTGCTTTTGGATGATGAAGGTATCTTACAGCCGCTGAAAGCTATAAAACAATAAAAGAGCCATTTCCAGAATTGTTGGGACTCAAGACTCCTGAGAAGCACATTGTTAAGCTGGTTCTTTGCTCACCAGGTAAACAATTTCACCTCACCTAGGAAGCTCAATTGCAAATTCCTTAAGGCAAATTTAGTGAAGAGTCAAATCTGCCTCCTGTGGTCTCGATTGTGCTAAAAATTTCCGTAGTGCCTACCAGAAATGTTTGTCAAAACATTCATTGATGGAAATGCCTAGCCTTAAAACCTACTCTCCTCCCAGCACCACTTCTTGGCACCGTTTGGCTGCAGTATAAAAAGGACAGCTGTTGGGGAGCAGCAGAGGTCAAAAACTAGGATAACACAGCAATAAACATCAGTATCTGTCACATGCTTCAAAACTTCCTCACAAGACTCTGTGTCCTTGAAGAGAACTCTTCTTTGTGGACACATTGCCAACTTTTCTCTGGACAGGATTGCTCCAACTACCTATGGAGGGTGTCACGGGCACTGGAACTTCACCTGTACAGTTGCTAACGGCAACATCAACAAAAAACTTTCAACATGAGCAACACCAACAGTACAATGCCTGCACTCAGGATACTGCTGTTCTCTGAAATGTGCAGCTTGGAAAGCTCATGGGCAGTTTTATACACAGATAACTTTCTCATTAAACGGACTATAGCTATATATACTACTTGGCTTCCCAATGTTGAAAGTCCAGTCGAGGGATTTAAATTGGTCTAGAACATTCCTCAGTTCCTTCCTCTTAGACAGTAGAGGAGAAAGAGTCATCAGACCAAGAAATAAAATAAAATAAAATAAAATCCTAAAGAAAAAAAAACTGCTATGCTATTAAACCTGGCCATGTACCTATGGTGGTTTGAATATGAATAACCCTCATTGGTTCAAATATTTGGATGCTTGGTCATTAGTGGTAGAATCGGGGCTTGTAAGGTTTACATGCACAGATACATGCAGGCCCAGAACGGGAAGGAAGCAGTCCAGTTCCAGCTGCTCTCAGGATGGTATTTTGGGGGGTTTGGACATGTCTTAACCTCACTGTTGCTCCAGACCATCTCCATGAATCTCATGATTTTCTGGGTCCATGTTTCCCAGGATGCTGATAATGGACCAAGTCTCTGAACTATAGGTCAGCCCCAGTTAAATGGTGTGGTGTGGTCATGGTGTCTCTTCACACCAATAAAATCCTGACCAAACAGTACCTGTGCTAGTGGAGGGTGTCTATTACAAAATACCCTTATTCAAAATAATCTGAGTTCTTTTAGGCAGAACAAGAAGGGTCCCTGTGAGCTTGAAGCCAGTCTGGTCTACATAGAAAGTTCCAGGCCAGCAAGGGCTATATAGAGGGTCACTGTTTCAACATGAGTAAGTAAATACTAAAAAGCAAAGGGTTCTAAGCCCTGGATTCTATCATATACTGGGGAAGATCATCTGCAGCCAGGAATAGCAACTAGGACTTAGAAGAGTTGTTCAACGTTCCTGGGTTAGGTCCTTTCAGTCTCTAAGGATGACTGTTTTACGGTTCAATGAAATGAAGCCTGACAAAATTTTCTTTACTACCTACTGAAGTTTGAGTATGGTGTCTAAAAACCTTTTCAAAGGTTTAAATGAAAGATCAGTCAGGATGTCACATATGATGACATTTTTGGCTGAGAAATTCAGTTCAGGTAGTGTTTGACCAATGAAAACTAAGAAATCTCAGACTAATTTTTACCCCACCTGAAAAACAATAAAACTGGGGAACCCTGTAGTACTTTGAGTGGACTTTGAGTCAGTAGGAGCAGGTGCTGAGAGTTCAAAATACTACCGGTATTCCCAGTTAGCTGCCACTCTTTACCCACTTGTGCATCAAGATGTGATATCTAGGTCGTTTCTGCCTCCATGCCTTTGCTCCACCATAATGAACTCTAACCCTCTGAACTCATAAGCTTAAACTTGACACTTTCTTTTCTAAGCTGCCTTGATTGTAAAGCATTGGCACAACAAAAGAAAAGTAATTAAGACAGAAGTTGATGCCAGAGATAGAACCTTGCTAAGACAGACAAGAAAAACTGTGAGAGTTTAGGGAGGAAAAAGGTTTTGGGACTTTGGACTAGTAAAGTCCTTAGTTAAAAGAACAGTGCTTTGTAAGGCTTAATGGGCCATGCTAGTAGAAATTTGAATGACAATAGTGGTGAGAACAATGTGAACTATAAAGGCCGGGTTCAAGAGACTCTACGGGGAAGCAAATGGGCTAGAAGCCATTCTAGTGATACTTTGGTGAAGAATGTAGCAGCTTTTTCTTGTTTAGTCTCTGAGGCTAAACTGAAAAGCAATGAACTAATTTCTAATTGGCACAGGAGACTTCAAGACAGCCTAATATTGACTCTGTATCATGGTTATTAGTAATTACACCTCTGCAGGTCTACAGTAAAAAACAAAAATAACAACAAAATACTATGGGACAAAAAGAAATACAAAATCTATAGTATACAGAGGAAAAAAAGAGTGTGCCAGGACAGTTAATGATGAATCTATGACTTGTGCTGAAACAGATGAGAAGATTAAGCAAAAGAATGTTCTGAAATGAAATAAACTGGAGGTACCCTCATGCAAAGATTCTACATAGCTAAGTTTCCAAAATTTGAAAAGGAAAGGCCTAAGAAATTTTCTGCTTCTCAAAAGCAACAACAATGGAAGCTTCTGCAAATGTGATTCAAGGGGGTCAAGGCTCCGTCCCAAGTAATCAGATCACTCGGCAGTATTGCCTACCCCACATAGCTATCGTTTTAGCGTTCTGAAGTATGCGCAAGAAAACGGATTGGTGATTATTTCTCCAAGGTTAAGAACCACTGAGGCCAAAATAGTGGCAGGGTGGTCCTACATGGAAACCCTGAGAGGCCATTGCATGAAGTTTTTACGTAAAGTCTGCATTATGTTGGAAACTTCAAATTGTTATAGATGCCAGAGCCATGAGACACCTTCAAGAAAACGTTCTCACAGAGTAGACCCAACCCATGAGAGAGAAGTGTCTTGCAAACTTGAAAGAGAAGAGCCAATTTAAGCTCTCTGGTATCGGACAAGGAGCCACAGATTTTGGAGTTTGCACTATTTGGTTTCAGTCTTGCTTTGGTCCAGTGTTCCCTATCTTTTAGAAAGGTAAGGCATATTCTGTGTTAACATATGTTGGAAGTGTGTCATATGTTCTGTTCTCTTACAAGAGGTTACAACTAAGAGATTTCTCTTGAGTTCCAGAAAAGACTTTGGAATTTGGACTTTTAAACTCCATTATTAGGACTGTGAAAAACTATGGGGACGTCTGAAGTTGGACTAATTACATTTTGCATGACCACAATCCTATAGGGGCCAGGGAGTAGAGTGTGTGTGTGTGTGTGTGTGTGTGTGTGTGTGTGTGTGTGTGTGTGTGTGTGTGTACATATGTGTGTGTGACACTAACTAACTAACTAATTGTGATGCAACATCTCAGCTATTCTTACCACCATGTTTTGGCTCCACCAGCATAGGCTCAACCCTCCGGAACTATAAGCTCAAATTAAACAATTTCTTGGTCATATTGTCTTATCACAGCACTAGAAAAGGAACTAAGACAGGCATGGAAACTTGTTTGGAGGCTTAAATATGCGTTCATGCACATAGTGACTTTCCAATACCATGAACATGCATGTCGTATCAAATAATTACAAAGTAGCCCTTTGCAACTGTTTCTCATGGGAAACAGACATTGACTTGCTCCTACGCACCTTTGGCTTTCAGCATCAGTACATCCTTTTGGAGCTTTTCAGAAGTCTGAAAAACTGTCCATTTCAGTCTACAAGATTCTACGACTAAAAATAGATTCTGATCCAAGACTTTGCTTCCTTCTTTATGGCCTTAGATGTTTGTTTCCATCGCATTCACAATCAAGCAACGCAGGAAATAGTTCGCCCATTGTCTGTAACCACAGAGACTTTTTATTTTATCCAGTACTTTGTATTGCAAAACTAAATATTATTCAGAAAGCTCTTAACAATTATGTGTCTCTATTTTAGGTTTCTAAGATTCTTCATATGCTGTCTGGCTTTTAAAAAATAAGTTTTTAGGAAGAAAGAGTAAAAAAACAATTTCTATAAAAATAGAATGGTTCGCTTTTTTATAACTAAGAAAAAAAGTAGTGCAATTTTGCTAGAAAGAAAGTAGGAATGAAGTCTGTGATTAAGAGTCTGTCTAGCAGGTTTGAGCTGAAGAGAAAAGAATAGGAAGTATGTTAAGGTACAGAAAATGGAACGTATTGAGGGACTAATTTAAAAGAGAATAAACTGAAGAGACGTAAAGGATTCAAAACAATATGAATATGAGCAACCAAAATGTTGAGTAAAGAGAGACTGAAATTCTATGGCAATGTATATTTATGAAAAACATTCATTTAACGTTTGAGTAAGAATGAGCAGAGATTTCAAGACCACTAAGGAAGGATCTAACAAAGGTTCTCATAGAAGATGAAAATCCTTTCCCATAGACTTTATTTTGTCTACCTAATATTTGCGCAAAGTATGTTGTCCCAATTTTCTAAGACTTATGTCACCTATGCACCATATTCATCCCTTCTAATATGATGTTTAAGATATATAATTACATTGAAATACAAACATGTGTTCTATTATTAAGCAAAGTTTCTATCTCTATCCCAAGAAGGTAGTCTCACCACCACTCATACATCTATAGAAATTATTTAAAGCATCAGAGTAAAAAAATTATACTTAGGCTTCTAGGTCTAGTGTATGAAATCTTATACTTCCAGATGTCATATTCACCAAGAGAAAAGAAAATCTAGAAAATACATATACATATAAACTCACACCCAAATTTAAGTGGGAAACCAAAGAATAATTCATGGCCTGATCAAAAACAGAAGTGGATGGGTCCTGACAAATGATACCAGAGATTCACCTCTAGAACACAGGTACATGCCTGCAGGATGTTGGGTAGCAATTTTCTCCAAAGTTAAAATTTCCCATTTTGGAGGGAAGCTTTTTAAGACATAGGAGGACATTTGCATGGAAAACATCAACAGGATGTTTTAAAGGGAGGTAAATCATTTTATCCCTATACTTACCACATTCGCTTGTCCCCTCTCCTCAAAGGGAAACACTCCTAGACCAGCTGAGCTGCTTGGAAGAAGTGCAGACCAAGCAGCCTGGAAAAAGCAAATGCAAAATGCTGTCTGAAAGAAGCAGAGAGTGACTGAGCTGTTGAGAAGACACAAACCTCTAAGGTTGCCTGGAAGAGGCTCAGACCAATCGAACCACCAGGAAAGGCCACCCACCCTTTAACTTATTGAAGGTTTGCATATGCTGTGCAGTGTACTCCAGGTTTCCAGCTTTCACAAAACCTTTTCTATCCAGGCTTTTGATGAGGCTTTTGGTGAGGTAGCTGCCTTTGAATCATCTCTGCTCCTTATATAACTTTATATAAGCTTATTAATAAGTTGGTCTTTTTAAGCAATAAAACTCATTGGCTCATCAAGTTGGGTGTTCTTGATATCTTGTAGCTTTACCTGTCATTGGTTCCCTGCCTAGAGTTAGTAGATAAATGTTCATGTCTACATGGGATAGCATTACGTGATACCTGCACACACACACACACACACACACACACACATGCATATGACCATATACATAAAGTGAAGCAAAAGGAGAATTCATTTTAAAAAGAAAGGAAGAAAGGAAGGAAAGAAGGAAGGAAGGAAGGAAGGGAAAGAAGGGAGGAAAAAGAAAGAAAATAAACTACAAGCTATGCTAGCTTCTACCTGGATATAGCTGCTCTTTCCTTATTATTTTGAGTTTCTGTTTTAAGGCTATGGAGGAAAGTGGACCATGACAAATCTTAGGACATTTTAACTGAAGCTGGATCTTCGGAGGTCTGAACCCTTAGTGGAAGATGAGTTAGACACAAACCACATTGTTGAGCGTCTCTGCCTCCTTGGTTGACAGAGGAACAAAAAGAAATGCCCTTCCACAGTGTGAACAGAACAGCAGATTTTTGGACAGGTTTAGAACTAAAGTGCTATAAGGGATAGGGTCATGAAGTGTTATTAATCACCACTTTAAGATATTCATTATCATGACAAAATTAAAAGGACTTTCGTCAAAAAATATAAAGTAGATAAGAATACTGAAAACAACTGTCTCTTTTACTGGAATTGGAAGACACTAAATTTAGCACTGGTTAAAGACTGCTTGTATTTTGAGGTTGGTAAGACAAAAGGACTTATCTAAGAAATGTACATTTTCGGTGACAGCTAAAGCTATTTATAGTGATTAGCTACACAGCAGCACCCATTGAATTTCTCACTCGAGGTCCCTCAGAATCAGGACTTTCTGAAGGGGCAGAGCATTGAGCTCAGAGAAAAATAAGAATGTCCTTCCATGTTTGCCTTGTGGGATTCTAGACTGCTGACATCACGTGATCCCTTTCTTCTGTCTCAAACACACCCATGTTGAATTAGAAGCACCTTCAGAGTGCACCCTCTGAAAATGGCAACTAGGCAAACAAAGGCAAGGTACAAATTAGTGATGTGTGCTCCAAGGACTTCAGTCTGGGAGACGGAAGAACTTAAAACTGGTTTGTGCACACAGGAAAATGATGCAACCGAATATGGCTTGGCCAAGGAGGGAAGAAAAACAGGAAATGGAGGAATTTTGCTTTTACAGACAGAAACACTGGTTATTTCTCAGCAGAATGAGAGAAAGACCATCATAAAAAAATGAACTGATCATTTTTGGTAAGACTAAAATATAGCAGTATGGCCAGGAGAGGAGCCTGGAGAAATGCATGAGCAAGAAAAGACTGCACGTCTGTGTAAAGAGAATGTTCTCTGGTAAAACAATCACCAAAGTACCTAGTGTGAGTCCAACCATTTCCCCAGTAGCAACCATTTCAAATTCTCCACAGCAGAGTAAGCTAACCACAGATGATTCAGATAGCAGAAAGTGCCAGAAGATACATATCCCTAGAAAAGCCACATTACACATTCATCTAGAAAATAAAAAGTGCTTTTTGAGATCTTAATATAATGAATTTTTTAAATTCTCTGATGCCATGGACATAAGTAACGAGGATAGAGGTAAAGCCATTCTTACCCTGAGGATGCTCCTTGCAGTTGAATATCACACAATTTATCCTGAGGATAGGAATCCACACAACTAAGATTGTGACTGTTTTTTATGTACACACAATCAAGTTAAGAAACTATAGTTTGTATCTATTCTAGTGGCAACACTTTTGACCACTTACTCTATGCTATCTGCCAACTACTAAAGACAGCAGTGAAGAAGACAGGCTAAGCAATCAGTGCCACTTAAGTTCAAAAAAAAAAAAAAAAAAAAAAAAAATCCCTCAAAACTAAAGAAGTCTGATATTATTGGCGGCAGTCATTAAGAACACGTGATCTAACTGTCATTGGACAATGACACATATCCACGTAAGCTGGAGCAAGTTCTTCCTATCCAGGGAACTTGGGTGTGGACTCAGGGTAGGGAAGTAGTAGTTCAGGTCAGTGTGTCTGAAGCCAGCTCTGGTATTGTTCCAAGACTTAGTTTATGGGGTGTTTTCCTATTCTTTTTCATTTTTACTGTAATGAATAATGTGTTATTGTATATACACAATTGTGCAGCAAGCACTTTATATCTGGGCCATCATTGCAGTACCTTATGTTTTGCTTATGTCCAACCTAGGGTGGACCAATACTCAAAAAATTTAAAATAACATAGATGTGTGAAGAAATGGCCAGAAGTTAAGAACACTTAGAGGGGCAGAATTTGGTTCATAGGCACACATCTCAGGTAGCTCACAGCTCCCTCTAAATATAGTTCTGGGGTATTTGACAACCTCTTCTTGCCCCCACAAGGACTTCATACATGTTTGGTATTCATTCAATCTCTCTCTCTCTCTCTCTCTCTCTCTCTCTCTCTCTCTCTCTCTCACACACACACACACACACACACACACAAACACACGGGGCAGGGAGGCAGAGAGACAGAGGCAGACACACATTTTTAATGTTTAAAAATAAACAAATAAACAAACAATCAAATACTGGTTATCTCTCTCCCTAATGCCCAGTTGCTATAGAAAATGCTGTCAATGCCTCGAGTTCATTCCTTCTCACAGACAGATACCAGTTCTCACACAGAACCCAAACATATTGAAGAGAATGCATCTGAATTCTAAGTGGGTCTGGAATTTAAAAAAAATAATTTGTCATAGTTCTATCATTACCCAGAAAGACAGCGTGATATGGAGAGGGTAGAAAGGAGAGACATTCTTTTAGGAAAAGTTAACATCCGCAAGATAGTGCTTTACCTCTGAAAGCAGATGCCAGCCAGCCAGCAGCAAACAATGGTGCGCCACCTTAGTTTCTGACCTAGAGGAAACACAGTCTTGCTTCAGAGAGACTAGACATCTAAATCAACGAAAGAACTGAAAATAGCTGCTGTTGGTACAAGACAATGTAGATATATGGACACAAGACAAAACTAGGCCTAGATACATAGTTGTACATACAAATGTGCATTTGGCATACTACAAATATGAAGAGAATATTTACCTTATACATGCCTTCATGTTTTCTCATTTGCGTGGGGACACTCATCTTTTCTGGAGTATTGTATATGGAACTAAACTAGTATTAACTTTCCTCTCTTCCATAGATCTTGTGTAGTTAGGGAAGAATAGGGCATAGAAAAAGTATGCTAGAGCTGATTTGGGTTAAACATTCGTTTATGCATTTTTGAATTTTTAGCTTAGTGACCTATGTTTTTCCTAGATTTGTTCATTACCAAAACCACTTTGTGTGTTATGTACAAAACCATCACTGTGGTTCAAATAGAACAAAGTTTCCTAGACACAATGTATTTCTTTAGTTAACTCAGGAGGCCGTCTGAGTATTCATTCTGCTTCCAATAGGATCTTCAAGAAAGCAAATGAAGTGAAGAAGCAGGGTTTGACTACTGAGAGGTCAGGCAGGAGGCTCACTATTCTTCCTCCTGCCTCAGAGCAGTTCCCACTGGTCCTAAAAGCTGATGGTGCTCCCGATGTTACACAGTCGTCTTCCGGCAAGTCAATTAGTAACACCCAAAGGCATCTTCCAGTGGGTTCACACCTGACTGAAGCTGGACAAGGTGAGACACTTGTCTCAGCACTCAGGAAATTACAGCAGAAGGATTGTTAAGAGGTCCAGACCTTCCTGGACTACATAATAAATTTCACACCTTCCTGGACTGTAGGACAAGAACCTGTCTCAAAAAGAAAATAAAAAACTGGGCTGGAGAGATGGTTCAGTGGTTAGGAGCACTGACTGCTCTTCCAGAGGTCCTGAGGTCAATTCCCAGCAACCACATGGTGGCTCACAACCATCTGTAATGAGATCTGATGCCCTCTTCTGGTGTGTCTGTAGACAGCTACAGTGTATTTATATGTAATAAATAAATAAATCTTTAATAAAAAAAGAAAATAAAAAAGTCAAAAGTGAAACAAAGAAAAGACAAACCAAACAAACACCCAATTAAAAATAAAACAAAGCCTTCTGATAATTAAATTCAAATCCCTTAGGTAATAATTTTTTTCAAGAAGGAAGACTTTGGTTAAGAGAGACAAGTTTAATTCCTTTATAATAAAGTATGTTTTCTGTAGTTTCTCTGCTTTCATGTTTCTATTTGCTCAATTCTGTGTCTGAAAGAAACCGTTTCCTTTTAAATAGAAAATTATTTGTATTTGAATTCCCAATATTAAAATATAGATTACAGATTAAGTAGTTGCCTTTGTTAAAAGGCAAATGTTTGTAGCCATAATCTCAGTTGTTATCTGTCAATACGTACAAAACATATTTGAACAAGTTTTAACATTCTCAGAACGAGTTAGATATTATTGCGGAAAGTACACCATTCTCATGGGAATGGAGGTGGCTGCTAATTCATGCCCCGCATTACACAGGCCTGGGTTGTACGGTGATGGAGGCATTACTTAGGCAGAAGCAGAAGGGAGACAGAAGTATGGCAGAGAAGGTGCTGGCACTGAAACCAAAGTGTTTGGTGCACTTTCTCCCATGCCTTCTCTTTGCCATAAAAGGTGGAAAGATGATTTCTACTTGAAAGATTATTTAAAAACCCAAACAGTCACTTTCTGTGAATTTACAACTCAGCTCAATGGCCCTACCTGGAATTTTCCTTTTGTGTCAGTGATTTTTTTTTCTTCGTGTCTTTCACATACCAGTCAAACTACCTGAAATTCCATATATTCAAGTTAAGGAAGATCCTGACTTTCATTGTATTGTCTGGTCCACGCTCGTACTGTTCCATCACTTTAAGAAGAGCACATTTTCATTTGTTCTCTTACGATTTTAAGAATCTCAGGAGTAGTGACCTAGTTCAGAAAGAAATAAAAGACTCCCTTGATTCCTAATGGAAGAACTGGATGTAAATCACATTAGCCAAGCCATTCTTGATACATTTGCACATTAAAAAAGCAGAGACTTGAGAAACTCCCATTAAATCATAAAAAGGATTTTTGTTAAGTTCCCTGTTTGAAGGACATTTTTACTATGTCATTTAACATGCCTTAAGCAGTAAGTCCATTTTACTAAGCCTTGCATAAATTGCCTACTGAGAAAGCATGGTGGAATGGATATCAACTACAAAGGGAAACCATTAAGTAATACTGCCACATCGAGTGCACGGTAAGTTTGGATCAAAAATCATTAGAAAATATTAAACAAAATATGTTATACTTTCTTCTGTAAATTAAGCAGAGAATGAAACATATTCTGCAAATCTCCAAACATCATTCTACAAATCACAAGTTTGGGTACAAATTAAGCACCATAAAAAAGGTCACCTAAATGGAATATGATCTAGAAATCATTTTCATTTGGTTCTGAATGGAAGCTTAGGTGAAAGGAGTTTCACACTGAATCGGAGTAAAGCACCAGAGGGTCTGCTGTAGAAGCTCCAGTCTCTACCCCAGAAGGTTCATGTGTGGACCATTTCCAAGGGTCTTCAAAGACAAGCTTGACAAGAACTCTATGTACGAAGAAGACTTTCTCACTGGTCCACATCCAAGAAGAGAAAGAATGAAGGGGAGCTGAGGAGTCTGTCAATTAGCACAGTGGACATGATGTGTAAGGACCAATAATAACACAGGGCAGGGAAGCAGTCATGGTCCTCATGTTCCTGTGCTTTAGTCCCACACAGACTGTGGGAAATATCTCTTTAGCTTGAATTACACATGAAAACTGCCTAGCTAAACTCCCTACACTTTACGATCATAAACACCTCAGCAGTTACTTCTTCTCACCTACAGAGAAAAAAGTCCCTGGAAACCAGTTTACAGAACTGTCTGAGACTTGAATCTCTTTCTGCACTTTTAAGTTGTTACCTTTAGGCAAATGAGTTAGTCTAAGATGTCTTTCTTTGTCTCTTAAGTCAGAGATATCAGTGATCAACCCTTAGACTGTGTCTAGTACCTAACAGGACACAATAATGAATCAATGATGGGGAAAAAAAATACTTATTTTGCATAGGTTTTATAAAACCAAAATAAGGAAAAGTATATACAATGACTGAAAACTTAGGAGCAAAAAAAGAAAATAATGATATATTGTGATAAATTAAAGAATAATATAACTAAAAAATATCTTAAACTCTGTTATGAACTCGTTTCAGAGGTCTAGTGTCATTGGCTCTAAGGGTCTTAAGGACATAGACTTTGGTACATTACATGAAATTCTTCCAGAAGAAGTTGGTCACCTAAGTTTTCATTGCTCTAGGAGTTCAGAAACAAGTTTTAAACTGGAATCCAATAACCATGTGCAAAGTGATGATTTTCAGGGTTATGTTGGGGGGAAAGCACTTCAGAAGCAGACTTCACTTACAGGTTATTTCAGCAGTTCTCGAGTTCTGAAGAAATCTCTATCTGATATAAGGAAAGACTCGCACCTCTCTCATCTCGTGCACTTGAACAGCACAGAGGAGTTTTAAGCCCTGGCTCCAGAGACATGCAAGCACATAGTACACACAATTTTTTGGGTATTCAATATCTTGGACACGCCTTGCTGACCTCCACCGTTAGCAGCATTAAGAGAGTCCTGAAGATGCACGATGACTGTATGATGACGTATTTCCGGTTCTACAGCACCTACCACTGCACAGTTTGAAGCAGTACAGTGAGGATGAAGCCTTCCTGATGAAGAAAACTCAGAAGCAGGCTGAGCACTGCGGATACAATGTGAGAAATGACCTCACTGAACAGTGTCAGGTGCTGTGACGTTACAGTCAGATCTCACAGCAGCTTATTAAAATTGCAGGGGTGTTGTTGCAACCTATAATCATTTCTACCATGGTAGGAAATGGACATATCCAGGGGCTCTCTTGTGTGAAACCTGCAAGAAAAGAAAGAAAGAAAGAAAGAAAGAAAGAAAGAAAGAAAGAAAGAAAGAAAGAAAGAAAGAAAGGAAGGAAGGAAGGAAGGAAGAAAGGAAAGAAGGAAGGAAGGAAGGAAGGAAGGAAGGAAGGAAGAGGGAGAAAGAAAAAACAAAGAAACAAAACAAAGAGAGAGAAGAAACTTCAAGCACATTCTTACAATCTCAAGTTTTATTTAAAACATCCAACATTAAAATATTTCATTTTTTACATCTAAATTTGTAATATTTGGAGAATTTTAGCCACAGAAGAACATAAAACAGAAACTCTGATTGTTTCAACACTGGTGAGAGTGGTGGACATACTGATTAAGGATTACAGCAAAACAATAGTTATTTCAAGTGCCTAATGCCAGAAACTATTTCATTTACATCATTTTATTGTATCACTGCACAACCTCTATGCAAATGAGAAAAATGAGTTTAGCAAGGCTGTCTCAATCTACTTCCTACTGTAGCATGTGTATGTGATATGTATATGTAATAAACAGTACCCAAGGTTGGGTGATTTGTATAGGAAAGAACTTCACTTAGGAGCACAGCCCTGGCAGCTGGCAGACCAAGGTGAAGGCCTCATGCTGCTTGGCAGAAGACAGGACTTGATTGGCACCTGCTTCCTCCCTAGCCACGCAGTCACTGTCTCACCCAAGGAGAATTAGACCTGCTCACTGGTCAAGCCCTAATCCAATCTCATAAGAAAGGCATTGACTGGGCTGGCAAATGGCTCAGAGGGTAGGGCACGTGCCCCACAAACTTGACAACTTGAGTTTGAGCTTTAGAACCTGAGGTTCCATGAGCTGAGGTTCCTGAGGTTCATTTCTCCTGTAGAACATTGTCTCGCGTACATATATGTTAACAACAGATTGCTTAAGTAGAAGGGGTTGTGTTTTTGAAGGAAATGGATACAATTCACAAATATAATTAATGTAGTGATATATCTATAGAGGAAATTTTGTATTTATCAGCTTCCCCCTTCTTGTGTCAGACGGTCGCACTAGGCAGGTGGAAGAAAGGAACACACTCAAGAAATTTGTGTTTTGATCACTACACAGGTACTGTAGCTCTGTAGCAAATAAGTACACATATACAAAGATTTTAAAAATAATAATAATAAGTAATTAAGAAAAATTTAAAAGAAAGTCATTGATCTACACATGAGTGCTTTGACACAGCCATAAAATATATCCCAATGGGCCCCAACCTACCTCAAGGCCACAATGAGGAGTTAAAGGTCAGTGTGTTAAATTTGGAGAGACATGTTTAAACCAAAGGACAGGACAAGCAATTGCAAACAATGAGTAGCAGAGACCTCGACAGAAGCTTCAGTGAAGCCCAGTTCCCGTCATGTGCAGACATCATGCGATGTCACCACAGGGTGATCAGGCTATCACTCTTGGCATAAAGCACCTCATACATGGCTTAAAATATACATAGGACTCAGCCAAGTTCCTTTTTTTCTTTTCTTTTCTTCTGTTTTGAACTAAAGTTAATGACCACAGTATTATAATTATTATAAAGTATCAGAAAGGGATGACTCACAGTAACTAATGAATTGTTCATAGAAGCTGTAAGATTAAAAAATAATAATAGGTCACTGCAAATAGGGGCTTAGTTGTATGCGTACATGTGCATGTCTATAACCACATACACGTGCCATATGTTCATATGCACACAGCTATATACACATAGATATCTAACTCATTGAATGTGAGATTGATACAGAAAATAGTTTCCATGACAATAAACAAAAGCAAGCATTATGGTCTGACCACACAAGGGCAACATGATGTCCTACTATGTTCACGTGCCAAAGGCTTGATTCCCAGCTGGTGGTGCTACTCCGAAGTGACTAGACTAATAAGTTGACTATTCTTAGGTGGGTCCTGGCTGTGGGAAATAGGTCACTAGGGGCATGATAGAGGCATGACTGTGAGCTGAGGATATCTTGTCCCTGGTCTCTGTTTCCACCTCCCCCAAACCCCTTTCTCTTCTTGGCTGCCATAAAGGAGGATGTTTGTTCTACCTCAGGCTCCGAAAGCAGAGTGACCATCCTGACCTGGGACACAAAAGCAATGGAACCCTCCTAACATGGACTGAAAGCATAATTGCGTCCCTTCATAATTCTATGCCTTTATTATTAGAACCTGAGGCTTGAACCGTTCCCCCTCTCTATCAGAAACAAAAACAAAGTAACTGGAAGACAGAAATTAGCAGAAAGTTGGTCATGAGGAAACAGAGAAGCCTGGTCAAGGAAAGTGAAAGTCTCTTAAAGTTACACAATGGGCTACAGGAAATCTTTCTCTTTAAACTATATGTCCTACTCCTTCTCTGGAAAGTCTTTGCAGACCTGGAAGCAGGAGCTCCTATAGCCAGCAGCTGCATCTTCTTTCCAGGCCAATCCCTTACTGTTCTGCAAATCTACTAATATGTGCTGGGGGTGAGGGGTGGGGGGGAGGCGACAGAACCTCTTAGAATTGGAACATGTAAGAGGATGGTTTGGAAAGGACAGAGTAAGGAAAGGAAGGCGACGGCATCCTCCTCCTCTGAGACACCTGGCCTAGAAGTGCTTGCCCAGGTCCTGTGCGTGCCATCTAAGTGAATAATCTCAGGTACCAAATCGGATCTTCTTCGTTTACAGTTCATCGCAACTGATGCTCTTGTCAAGTGTGTAGGCTTCTCTGCCTTCCTTAATTGGATATGGGCTCAGCCTGAGGCAACGGACAGGACATATTAGAAACAAATTCCTCAGAGTATAGCAGAGCCACTCTAAGCATGATGTCTATCAGATAGTCTCATGAACTACAGATAAATGAGCATAAATCCTTTAAAGAGTTCTATTCAAGCCAAGGAGCTTGCACGGAGGTCAGAAGATAGAATGGGGAGAAAAGGATGTGGAAAAGCCCTGAAAGATAATTAACCTGCCTTGAATATCTTTCTTAGGCTCATACTTGTCAAATCCCACTTTATTAATTATAGCAGACTCAATCAGAGATGGCCTAAAAATAGAAGGAATTTAGCTACTATTTCACCGTGGAGTCATAGTTGAATTGATAATTTAGGGTGAAGTACAGAGTTGGTGAGGTAGGGATATTAGTGCAAGAATAATGAGGGCTAGCAGCCTGGCATGAGACAAAACAAACAAACAAACAAACAAACAAACAGCAATCCAAACACTGTGTTCATGTCAAGAATTTTACCAGAAGATGGGAGAAGATACAAGGTCAGAACTTGACTCTTATTCAGTTCCAGCTCAACTTGGAAAACCCAGTTCTCTGGCCAGTCTTACTGATTGCCTACCTGTCTATCAGGTACTGGTTTCTCAGCAATCTGGTCTCTAGAAGACATAAACACCGATTGGAGAACATGGTTCATGCTCATTTCCAACACACAGCGGATGCCGTGATCATCCTGGCAGAACTGAAGATACTCTAAAGCTATGCCTCTCTGTGGATCGAAGCTCCTGGAAAGAGCCATAGATTATCCTGAACCTTCTGCAAGGCTGGTGGACTGACTGGAACCTCAGTGATGCACAGATGGTGTGATGTTGCAAGTTCAATGGCAGGGCACCGAGGGCCATCTCTAACCCACTTAAAAGTCATCCATTGCCCCCTTGTGCATGCAGTCTAACATCTTTGGGACCATGAGGTAAATCCCCTGGAATGAACACATCAACCCCTAGTTCTACCAACCGAAAGGCTATGAAGATCATCAGTTATTGTTTAAGGCCTGTCTGGTGGGTCCCAGCTTTTCTGAGACTTGCCTACACGATGCTTCCATCAATACATTCAAAAAGATTTATGATTTTCTTTCTTCTGTTACTATAAAACTCCAAGGAACTGTTACCACATTGGAAAACAGAAGTTGGCATAACCTGAATTGTTCCAGGGCCATGGTCGCTCATATTTGGTTCCAGAACAAAATACCTATCACCCCTGTGAGGTGAAAGTTGTCTTTTGGAGTAGACGTTTCTCTTTAACTACCTGATTATGAAAACAGTGTCCTCAGTGGATTGACATTTCCTCAGAATCTCATGTTGGAGGAAGAAATAGATTGACACTCTGAACCTAGCCACGGGAAGAACTCATCTTCCAGGGAGAGATTTCATACAGGGCTGACAATTTCCCAGACCACCTTGCAGGGAGCACAAGAGTAAAGACAATGATGGATCATGGATGGAGGAAGGGATGCATTGCCTAGAACTACTTAGGTACGCAGTCCTTTGTCGTCTGCTGAAGCATAAACCTCATATCAGGATCTTGAGGATGAACTGTGTGTGTGCATGGAAGTATCCTCTTAATTTCTTCCTCCATCCAATGTGATTATGCCGAACAAACATCACTTCTCCAGTTTTCTCTACTACAGCTCCTTACTAGCATATGGAGAAGGAATGGCCCAGGCTCGTGCCTTGAAAACTCCAGTAACAATATCTGAACTGTCAGCTCAGACTTAAAATTAAATTCCGGGAGAACAGAGCAGATTTCACAAGACTTGTAAGAAACTAGCTATCAATCATGAATGGCCTAAAGTGGTTGCAGACCTTATATACATTCCTTGAAATTCTTACCACCACCCAATGAGATGGGCACCGTAATCCATCATCACAGAGAGAAAGCCGAATGTAAGTAATGGCCCCAGGTTACACACTAATGGAAGAACGTGCGTTTTCAGCCCGACCCTCTTCTGCATTCCACCAAGCCCCGTAGAACCTAATCATTTTTAAACGTGGCGGAAAAAAAAAAAAGACCTTCATACGAGCAATAAATAGCACCCAGAGGCTCTAGGTTTCTCTTTATGGGACACAAAACCCCAGGCACCTGGAAAAGAAAAACAAGAAATAACCCTAAAGGCTTGGTGTGTATTTCAATAACAAGACTCTGCAGTAAAAGGCGCTAAGGCTGCCAAAAGGAGTACAATTTTTCTGAAGCAGCAAGCAGAAGACAAAGTTTTAGCAGCACTGTGTGCATAATGAAAACCATTATCAAGCTCCCACCCCCGCCGCCTCTTGCTAATTCTTTTATCATGCAGATTGCTTTAATTCGATTTCAGGATTTTTTCCCCCCTTCTGCTGTTGCCAAGGACTATAAACACGATGTGATGTGACAGAGTGGTGTTCCTACTCTTCATTGTCCTTATTATGGTCTTTTAGTTTAGGGTCTAAGAAAGACTCTACTAGCTAAGAGCAGAGCGCCGCATCCTTTCCTGTAAGGTGTGCCAGTCAGAACCCCTGGCCGCGCCAACTCCGCTCATCAGCTTTGCAAAGCTGCCCTAGAGGAAAAGCCACACCGGACTGAAAAGCACCTGGGAAACTCATTAAACGCTCTCGCACAGAGTGATGTTTCTCTGGGCTCGAGCCACATTTATTAGGTGATGGACGCACCCTTCTGGGCATCCAATTTATTGGTAAAGTACACCCTATTGCTCAAGTCTCCTCGCAGCCTGCACCTCCTGCCTACCGTTCCTCCCATAGGCATCTTTTCCTTTAAAAGGCAATGTCCTAATTAGGAGATTTAACCCCTGTGCTGAGGAGAGGAGAAGGCTAGGCACCTGGAAAACAGCAGGGCGCACCAGTTTTAGAACCTTTTAGCCCAAGCTCCCAAGTTTACCTTAGGCTCCGAGCCGAACCAACTAATCATTCCCAGATGAGTTCCTCATCTCTCCTGAATTCCCACCTATAAACTGCAACTTACAATATCTCAAAGAGAAGTTTTGAATGGAAAATGAAAGTGTGTCTTCTAAGCATGTAATGCAAGGCTTGGCGATTATGTGCATTGAGAATAAACCTCTTTGTCTGTGTGAAACCTTAGAATCACAGGAAACGTGATAAAGCATCCATTTCAAAATTGAGGATCGTATGCCCTAGTAAACGGGGGAATATTATACAGACTTAAATAAAATGAAACAGATTTCTTTACTTAAAAGTTCCTAAACTTTTTACTCAAGCAACACAAGTTAGGCACCTTCCAGAGACACCTGTTAAATTGTCACTTAAAAAAAAATAGCTTCGGGGGTTGGGGATTTAGCTCAGTGGTAGAGCGCTTGCCTAGCAAACGCAAGGCCCTGCGTTCAGTCCCCAGCTCCGGAAAAAAAAAAAAAAAGAAAAAGAAAAAGGAAAAAAAATAGCTTCAAGGAAGCCATCAGTCAGATGAAGAGAGACACCCAAAGGTTAAGATGGCGTTCTTTTTTGCTCATTTTAAAGATTTATTTAAACTGTAGCTGTCTTCAGACACACCAGAAGAGGGCATCAGATCTCATTACAGATGGTTGTGAGCCACCTTGTGGTTGCTGGGATTTGCACTCAGGGCCTCTGGAAGAGCGGTCAGTGCTCTTAACCACTGAGCCATCTCTCCAGCCCTCAGATGGCATTCTGAACGGCTGTCCCAAAGAGTGTTCTAAGGAAGATGCAGACCAATTCTCATTTCAATCTGAAGGAAAACACACTAAAAACAAGCAGAGCGGGCCAATAAGAAACTCCACAGCAGATTCAGAGATAAACAAAATCCACTTAATCGAGGATGCTCTATGCCACTTAGCCTGTGAGGCAAGGGAGTAGAGCAGAGTGAGGTTCCAAAAACACTTCATGCAAAGCATATGATGCTTGTTATAAAAAAGGAAGCTGGGAAATAGGGAGGCGAGGACCTCTCTCAGTACCACCAGGCTAACAAAAGCCAACTCAATCTATGACACACGTGCAGAGGAGCTCCAAAGTATCTGCTGGTAGCCTGTGGCTCATTATAATAGGAATATGCATCCCCCTGTAGAAACACATACCCTGTGTGGAAATTTAAGATGTTAGTGAGACACAACACACATGATGTTGCATGCAGAACTACAGGAAAGAGTTAGAACACGCATAAGAAAGACTGCCCCATGCAAATGAGCTGGACAGTCCCAGTCTTTGGTGGTGTGGAGTCTTGGAGCTGCTCAACTCCTTTGTTTCATCCCTCTGCCTCCATTGGAAGGACATTCCTTCTTAATGCATGCCCTCACTCTGCTTGCTACTGTCTATGTGCCTTTGTCCTAGGACACAAGAACCTGGGACTCTCATAGAGGAACCCTACAAATCACGTTGACCAGTATTACCCAGACACTCTCCATCTCTTGAGATGTGAAGCAGAAAGACGAAGAGGAAGAGATATTTGGAACATGTCTCTATTCTCCATTGGGATCATGTCTCCAAGTGAGGTAAAAAACTTTCCAACTTACTGAAGACTAATGAGAGTGAGTGGATTTGTCTCTTTGTTTCTTTTGGTTTGCTTTGCTGTTATGCCCATTAGAAATAGCTATACTGAGTTTAAATTTAGGACTCTTATCCACACATAGATGAAGTTTTCTCAGAAACATAATATAATGAAATAGGGGCTTGCTACTCAAGGTATGGTCCATATAACCAGAATTTT
The DNA here is from genome assembly GCF_011064425.1 of Rattus rattus. Lineage (NCBI taxonomy): Eukaryota > Metazoa > Chordata > Mammalia > Rodentia > Muridae > Rattus > Rattus rattus. The sequence goes on along the minus strand of NC_046168.1, from coordinate 71,983,397 downwards.
GCCTTACCTGAGAGCTTGCTGGAATGTCCAAGACCTTCAGAAATACAAAAGCTGGAGCTATAAGTAATTCAGACACCCTTAGAAGTGAGGGAAGTACTGAGGAGAAGCTTTTCCACAGAGCACACTGAAAGCCTGGTAAAAGCTGACTGAAAGTGGTACCAGCAACCTGGGGGCAATCCCACCACAATTGCCACATTACCCGGGAACTTGGGGTGTCTCTATTGCTCTTAGTCTCATTAATAAAAGAATCTAACAACGGGCTCAGAAAAGAAAAAGCTCAGCAATTTCATTAGAGTTTAAGAGAAAAACTCCAGCAAGCTGTAAATGTCAGCAGCTGCCCTAGGAGGAAGATGGAGATACTAAAGAGAGAAAAACATGCTACAATTTGTAACCAGTTACATGGTAGGGGGAAGGGCTTCAAGAAAGACTGAGAAAAGCTCAGCATGCCAGAGGAAGCAGACTTTAGAGGAGTCTGAAGAAGGGACTGCGGGGAGCGGGGTGAAGGAGATTGGGGTTGTGGCGAGCTGGTTCATTCTGTGCCTCAAGAGATTGTGCCTGAGTTGGTCTCAGTAGCCAACAGCCAACAGGCATCCCTCAACAACGCCCATGGGTCAGTAAAGGGCACAGAAAGAAACCACTCCAGAGACAGTTTCCAGAAACAGCAACTGTTTTGTTGGGTGTGAGCAACCACTTATACAGTGGAAGCCCTTCAACTGCGATTGAACAGCATGATAGCATGTTACCTTGAATTCAATAGGGAGCATCCTGGTTTCCTATTTACAAGTGCAGTGTGCCAAGTAAAATTTTAATTGTCAACTCGGTTGGAATAAAATGCTTAGACTACAAGCCAGGTATACCTTTGGATGTATCTTTAAGGATGTCTCTGGAGAAAATTGACTTGCAGGAGAGAGAGCCTTGCTTTGAATGTGCTTAGTAGCCGTTTGTGGGCTGGGCTCCTGGAGTAAAAGGAGAGCCAAGGAGAGGATCAGCCAGGCTCCAGCAACCACTGCTTCTTGCTTCCTGCTCCATCCACACAGGAGCAAATAACCCAGGCTTCTGCTGCCACAGCTGTAAGTCACTACTCCCAGCACACCTTCTCCACCATGATGACTGTCTTTAAACTGTGAGTTAAAATAAGTATTTCCTTCCTTGAGCGGCTTCAGGGCAGACATTTGGTCATCGCCACAGGAAAGTAAATAGTGTCGTTTAAAAATTTAATGACTTCAAGTGTGGAGCAAAACCCTGAGATGATCAGATTCTGCTTCGTAACGTATTACGTGGTAGGGATAGGACAACCATTTATCTGGATGACTCTGGAGCCCAAAGAGCTGTGGTGCAAAGTTGAATGCAACGCAAAGCAAAACTGTGTCCTGGAAAAGAGAAAGTAAAAACGTACCTGGCTAAACTTGACATGGAATGAAACACAAAACAGAAGAACAACAAAAACCAGCAAAAAATCACAGTGTAAGACACATTTGAATGGAAATTAATTCAATTTATTATCAACAATCACTATGAATTCAAACAGAATACCCCATCCACCTAAAATGCATAATGGATTGAATCAAGTTAGTTATTTATAAATATTCAAATCTATATCTGCTGTTAAAAATCACAGACCACAGTCATTTGTCCGGAAGAATGAACACAGAGGTGGATTTTTACACTTAAAGCAAGGTGGCCAAGGAAGTCCAACCTTTCCTAGTGATTACATACCAACAGGATGGCTTCCAGCTTCCTGAATAAGATGTTCCTGGGCTGTGAAAGTGGCAAGAAGCTTCTTAAAAAATTTGCATTGCGAAGGAGGCTTAGGGAGACTCTATAAATTTGCTAAAGTGAATTCGGTAGGAAAAAGAAGAAATCTCAGAACCGGAAGAAACCTCCATAAAATTTACTCATGCTGGAAGCACACTGAAGGTTGTCTTTAAAACAACAACAACAACAACAACAACAACAACAACAACAACAGCAAAGCTGTTATTGATCGTTTATTAAGCGCTCTCTCTCCAATCCTTGCAATCACTAGATCACTTTTCTGTTTGTAGATCATTCTTGCTAGCCCCAAGAAGATAGTTAGGAGCACTGGCGGGGCACATTGCTCTATGAAGCTTTAAACCGGCTGTGCCTGTCTTCCTCACACAGTGTTTCTCCTGTGCCACTTTCTCTGGGTTCTTCTGCCTACAATCCTCTCCTAAGACCTGTGGCACTGTTGCAGAATGGCTTGTGGCAACCACTGAACAACCAGCCAGCTGCATTTGCTGTCCTAGATGTCAGTACCAACCTTTCCAGTCATAATGAGGTCCCCAAAGAAGTCAAGAGAGTCACGTGGGCTATGAAAGAACTTGCCCATCTCTAGCAGGAGTGTCATGGTGTTGTCAGGCTTCTTGCAATCACACCGGCTGTACACATACCAGCCATTATGGAAAAATAGAAGAAATAGGAAGCTATATTGCTCAACGGATTTGTGCTTCTTTTTAGTGTAGTAATAAAATCTACATGGCACTGGGGTGTTCTGACGAGGTCCAGAGTCTGTCTAGTGTCAGTGTAATAGAATCTCTGCTGAGAGAGCTTGAGCATGTTTAGTCAGTAGGACAGCAATATGTCAGCAGTAGAACTCTGGCAGAACATAACTATGGGCTTCCAGAAGCAGAGCATCATTGTTGCCATCCAAAACCAGATTTGGTTGTTGATACCAAGAGGTATGGCCCTGGAGAGTGAGGGATGTCACCTGTCACAAGGAAGAAAGCTCTGAGCTGATCTACACACCGGCCCACAGTCAGCAACCACTGGAGACTCAGCATCCTCTTTCCTTGACTCCACCAGCTCCAGGAATGTTTGCACCAGAGTCAAACATGATTGTACTTGCCACTGAGGCATTGTACTCAATGTCAAGTAATAGTCTCTCATCTCCGAGTGTCTTGACTCATCCTCAGTCAATACCTGGATTCAGGAAGAGCTGCATCCAATCCTGCCTTTCTCGAGTTCAAGCATCTAATTTCTGGTTTTGATTCATTCTGAGAAGAGAGCACGTTTGTCTGTTCCTAGATGTGGGTCTAAAGGCCTTTCTGATGGAAAGAAAGAAAGAAAGCAGCAGCTGAGTCAAACATCACTAAATACAGAAAGTTCAAAATATCACAGGTTTGAATTAATGGGCACGTATAAGTTAGTGTAAATACCAGTTGTGGAACTGGCCCTTGCAAGCACTCTTATAACTCAAAAAGGCAGGGAAAAGCCCCTTCCTTCAGCTATCAGACTATTTAGAGAATGAAAAGCAGAATTTGGAAACTTTCCAGAAATCTTATGAGAGAGAGAGAGAGAGAGAGAGAGAGAGAGAGAGAGAGAGTCACTTATGTAATTTGTAGCATTATAGTCGTCTGATTGTATTGTTAGTTACTGTTGTTCGTCCCTGTCTAAAACCGATACAAATTCAGTTTCACCGTGTGCATTTACACACAGTAAACAGTGTGATAGCCACGGGGTTTAGTATAATTCCATGGCTTCACTTATCCAGTTGGCATTTGGATAAGGAGGACCACAAGAACGGGAATTCCATCAGCAGGAAAAATGAGCTTTGATTCTGTTCTGCAAATTGATTTATCAGTCCTATTTCACCACTTTATTGGGTAAAGAAAAGCACAGCTTGGGTGAATACACTATCTTGCTTTGGGTATTATAATTTCTAAATAGGTAGTATGACTGGATTTTGAATATATACTACTTCTATTGCCCATTTGCCCATTATACCGCAACAATACTTTTATATTCGTGTTCAATTTTATCTCCTTCCCATATGTCACATTCTCAAAGCTCTGAAATACCACAGTCCTGTTGCCCCGTTGCTAATTCTAACTAGCTTAAAGAGCTCAAGGAAACCTGTGGTCTTACAGCCAGCATAGCAAATAACTTTGCCACAAATTGCATTGAATTTAGTCCAGACAACTGACCTATTTATTTCATAGACTAATAAATAGAAAGGTGAAGGTCTGCCTCTGCCAATGTGGCAGAAACTAAGAAGCAAGCGAAGTAACTTGGCAAAGGATTTTGTTCATCTTAATATCCAATAAAGGATGTGGAACACAATCAGACATTGCCTCACAGAGGATGATCTATCTTTTTTTTTCCCTCTGGAGAAAAGGGCCATAATGCAAGATCGCTTGGGTTGGCATTATTCCAAAGAGAAGGTTATGTGTATTCCAGTCAGAAACTTATTTCAAGGTTTTAACAATGACAGCCTGTGAAACATGCTTCCTGAGTGCCTTCAGACACTTCAGACATTTTCACACATGTGACTGAATCTCGAACAGTGCATCTTCAGTGAGATGTCCCTCTCCCCAACAGCCTAGTTCCTTCCCCTTCCACAGAATGACTACTTCAGTTGTGTGTCTGGTGCTAACAGCACCACTCGCAAGCATCAGTTCTCTTCCTCACAGAGATCTTCTGAGCAGCTGCCATGGATTGCACTGCACTCTAGATTTTGGAAGGTTTTCTATTTGTTACTTCCTGGAAAGAAAGAAATAGAACAGGAGAGGAGGAAGCATCCTCACATAAGCTATATATGCCTAGCTAGCGTCTCTTGAGAGCCAGCTCAACAGATGGGAAAGATTCTTTTTATCTCCATGGCATTATTGTAAATTCCTGAAATAAAGCATGTTTGTTCTGTCTCAACATACCATTATTACCAATTATGACTTGTTTAACCTTTCATCTTCAGAAGCACACTGGCTCTATAAAGACAAAATAGACTTGTTTCCTTTAGACCCCCTTATTCCTTAATGAAAATTTGCTTTCATTTTATACATAAAATTGAATTCTTTAAAAGTAAGCAAACATTTATTTAAATGTATAGCGCCAAATCTTCCATTGGATTTTGAGAACAAGAATTAAATGTAAAGGATATGACACAAACGCATAGTTTCCTCTCTATCGACACTAAGAATTTATATCTATCGCCTTCATATTTAGGCACAAGCTCTACTTCAGCCATCACGGAAATGCAATAGGTGGTAGTTAGAAACTTATGTAAAAATGTTATAGTGTTTCTTTCCTCTGATAACAATGATTTTTAGTTCAGAACCCATTAGGCGAGTGGGAAAGGCTGGAAAAATAACTAAAAACTAGACTAGTAGAGGCTGGAGAGATGGCCCAGTGGTTAAGAGCACTCACTGTTATCACAGAGGATCTGAATTCAGTTCCTATCCCCACCTCAGACACCTCACAAATACCTCTAACTCCAAATCCAGAGGATCTGATTCCTTCTGGCCTCCTCAGGTCCTGTACACATGTGCCATGCACGAACTCACAGATTCCGACACACACACACACACACACACACACACACACACACACACACACACTAACTGTTTTTTAAACTCCTAAGAAAGAGATAAGAATAGCATCAATAAAAAATCAAGTGATAGAAGAACCTGTGGGGAAAACCCAATTCAGCAAGAAGTTACCACTTTAAAGTACCATTGGATAACGAGCAAAAAATTTCTAGGGGAAATAGAAATCTTACAGGCATAAGAAAAAAATCTTGGAAACCAATTCAAGTGTGGTATTTCTTATGTCTTTTCAATAATGGGGTGGACAAGGAATATCGGCATGAGTTACTAGAGACTGTTTGAAGGCGCTACAGATCCCTCCCAGGAACGTTTCCTCCTGTTGGCATTCACTGATTTTCTAAGACGCTGCATAGTTCAACCCTCCTTTCTTCTATGTCATTTCAACAGTGTGATAATCCGTCACAGAGAGATCCTTAACCTTGGCTTTTCTCTGGTTTCTACATCAAGCCCTTCAGCATCTCCTGACTCGATGTGGACCTACTCTGTCTTGCTTCTTTCACCCCCTAGGAAAAAAAAAATCCATTGTGCCTAAATACCTCCCCTTCCCGGATAAACATAATTTCTCAAGATGAGTTTACTATCTTCAGTCCCCATATGTTTATGAACAGTGGATATTGCTGGGTAGGGATGGAGAGAGATGCGTATCAACCCTATGCAAAATCTCACAATGCTCACATCTTTAAAGATTTATTTATTTATTTATTTATTTTATTTATATGAGTACACTGACTGTCTTCAGACACACCAGAAGAGGGCATCAGATCCCATTACAGATGGTTGTGAGCCACCATGTGGTTGCTGGGATTTGAACTCAGGACCTCAGGAAGAGCAGTCAGTGCTCTTAACTGCTGAGCCATCTCTCCAGCCCCACAATGTTCACATCTTATCAAGCAAATTTCTGAGATGCTGAGGATCATCAAGATGCGATAACTTACTAGTGATAGCAGGAATTAATCATTCCAGATACTTTTAATATAACAATGTAACAATGATTTCTTAGTGTAAATGGATGGAATTAAAGGCTAAGTGTCTAAAGCAATGAGTCAACACATGCGTGCTAACTTGAACATTAAAGTAAGAACCGCATCTTGTTCGTGGGGACATGTTATCAGTACATACTGTGTTTGAGGAGTCTTTTGTTTCAACTTTCTGAACACATTTATATGTAATAAAATGTAAGCTTCAGATCAAAGGGAAAGGAGGGAGTGAGATGTGATTAAGAAAGAGAATACAGAGGCTGTGTGTGCCCGTGAATTTATTTCTTAGGCTGCTTGGTGAACGTACAAATGTTTTACACGTTACTGTACTATGTAAGAGTGTTACAAACACCCTCACCGGAACAATTTGTGGAAAGTTTAATAAAAATTTAAAGACTCTAAAAAGTGGTCCTAAAGATATATAACAAGTTTAAAAATACCTTATAAAACTCAAAATTAACTAAAACTTTTTAAGAGCAGTAATAATCTATAACCCACTCTGGTGGTTATGAAACATTGTGAAAATATCTCTTATATCCTAAGGGACTAGATTTTTGCTGGACCTCAAAGCCAAAGTTAGTAAGTATACCATCAGGTTACTTAAGATGTAAGACTGCTATCCTACTGTGTGCCCAGCCTGATTTTTAATCTGTCCTTTAGAGAGCAATGTAGCAATCAACCTCACTTGCCTTGAATTTCCCATGCAATCAACTTTTACGGCCTAAGCTAATGCCCAGCTATTATCGTAATTATGTACTCTTCCATAACCCTGACCCAAAATAATGCATGCCCAATAATATTTACTGAAAAGAGCAAAAGTAGAGGTTGAAAGAAATCTCACAATCTGAATATACACCGTAAATGTTGAGCACAGCATTTGAATATTGCTTAATTAACAATGATGTTTGCAATGCTGTTTGTTATGTGGTTCGGTTTGAGTCAGTGACGTAATACCTTGTAAAACTCTGCTAAAGATTTCTGAAAAGTATCATTCATTCCTTCTTTATAAGATACTTTCTATCATGTTCAAGAAACACAGGACAAAACTTTTTGTTAGGGAAAGACAGAAACTGTCACACAGAGACAGAGACATACAGTCATACAGAGATAGAGACAAAGTCACACAAAAACAGACAGACAGCCACACAGAGACAGACACACAGTCACACAGAGACAGTCACACAGAGACAGACACACAGTCACACAGAGACAGACAGACAATCATACAGGGACAGACACACAGAGACAGATACACACAGTCATTTGGATCCAGACACACAGAAACATACAGGGACAGACATAGAGATAAATTCACAAGACAGCATTAAGGGAGGCACAGATTCAGACTCATATATCAGGTTGACAGAGGACATAAGACACCAGAACCTGAAGTAAATGACACCAAGAGGAAGTGCATTGATTTCTCGTTAATCACCAATGTAGTATTGGTGACTCAGAGTTATTGTTAATGCATTTAAATTGATTGAATTTGGTGCCCCGAGTGAGGACTGTGTGAGGCTGGATGAGAAATCCTTCATGTGTTGAGTTCTTCTGTGTGAGTTGTACTTAACTTCCATCCACTCCAACCGCCATAAGCAAGAATGTGGACTAGGTTTGCTCCTCCTGCTGGTAAAAGCAGATCAGAGTGGCCACACCTCTCTACTACTACAGGTTGTACCACCAGAGTCCTGGTGTGTGGCTCCAAAGGCTTGAAGACTTCCTCTCAGCCTCTACTTATGAGACATATGTTCTGACCATAAGCCTAGCAAAGAATATTAGGGTACTGTTTACCCCATCCATGACCATTCAGAAATCAGATGTTCTAGACTACAGAAGCCAAGCAAGGAAACCAGATGCTACCAATAGCCACCTAATTGCAAGAAATCAAAACAGGATCATCATGTAAAGGAAAATACGCTGAGATATTCAACTCCAAATCCATAGGGAGAAGCAGACTATACACTTGGGAGCTCTAAGGTCTTAATGAACAGAAACTTAGCACATCCTATAACCTCATTACTGATCAGACTCTACCGTGGGCCAGCCAATTTATCACTGAGAATGAGGGCCAAGGAGAGCTAAGGATAATGGCTCCCCCAGAGTTAAAACAAACAGACATGGTCTTCAAACACTGTCTGTGCAAAGAAGACTGGATTTAGATCCCTCTGGAGACAAATGTGTGCTTCACAACGTTATTAAAAACAACACAGTAATCAGCCAGGAATTAGTGGACCCAGCTGCAGACAGAGAGATAGTGAGACACAATTCTAAAAACACCTTGGCATTATCCAGGGCTGCAGTTTAGAGATAGCAGTGGCTTCTCACTGCAAGGGAAAGAGACCAGAGTAATCTAACCAGTCTCGCATTGTAAATAAGCAAGTAGTTGACAACCCCCTTAGGAGATTAGGAGACCACTAGAAGGGCGTTTGCAATCTATCATCTAAGATGCTGACTTTGCGACAACAAAGAGTCAGATCTTTTACAGAACTTTTGGCCCTCACATAGGGAAAGATGGCGATGATGAAAGCTGCTTCTAATGGCAACTCCACCACAGATCTAACTGACAAAAACTTCAAAGCAGATATCATAAATGCATACAAAGAACCGAGAACAATCAACATTAAGGAACTAAGAGGGGAAGACAATGTCTAATCACCTAGACAACATCAATATAGAGGGAGAAACCATAAAAAGAAGCAAAAGGAAATTCTGAAATTAAAAGTTCCAATGACTAAAATTTAAAAATCCCATAACTAATTTGGTAAATGCATGAGAGGCACACAGCTTCTGTTTGAACCTGCAGAAGAAAAAGTCAACAAACTTGAAGACTTTAGTAAACACAGATTGCACGATTTCAAAAACAAATATAAGCATATAAAAATAAACAGAGCTGTTGAGAAGTGTGGGTTTATCAACAACATACACGAAGTAGACTATCAAGAGGAATAAGGAAGAAAATATTTAAAAAGTCATAACATAGCACTGATTTAGGGATCCTAATAAACTATTATTTTTATTAGGAGGGCTGGCAAGATGGCTCAATGTATAAAGTTATTTGCCACTAATCCTGACAACCTGAGGAAAGGACCCATTTTCCAGTAGCTGTCCCTTGAAATCCATACATGTGTTGTGACACAAACAAGCCTATGTGCACACACAGAGAGAAGAAATCTGTAAATATAATTAAAACTAATAGTTGGAACAATGGAGATCAGAAGCTAGTGAGAAAGAAAACAATGACCAGCAGAAATTGTAAATTCTGTAATAACAGATTTCAAAAGCAGGGCAAAATAAAAGATCACAGTAAATGCAAATTGAGATAACATGCTGTTAGCAGAAAGACCTTATAGGGGATCACAAAGGAAGTTCTGAAGATGGAAAAAGACAATTCCAGAGATGAATTTCAAATACATAGGCGAAAAAATATACCAGTAAGTATAATTAAATAAATATAAGACAGTATAAATGCATATTTCTTCCCCTCTTCTCTAATTTTAAAAACCAATTATATTAAATAATATATTTATAACCACATATCCAGGATTGTTGAATGGAATGCATTCCTTAAAAATGACTACAACAGAAGGTTAGAACATCATTATATTTGATTAAGAAAATAATACCTAGTGGTTGTGAAATTCACCAAACAAATGAGAAGTACCAGAACTGCTAAATAATATGGCCAGTGTATCATATACATGCTTTTCCATTTCCTTCCAAATGCCAAAACCCACAAACTTATATAAAGTAATAATTACTATAATTCTTTTAATTAATTAATCAATTTTCACACTCAAGATTTTATTCCCCTCCCAGTCCACCCTCCTACTGTTCCACATTTCATACCTCCTCCTCCCCAACACCTCCCCCCTCATCTCTACTAGGATGTCCCCACCCCCCACCCCCCCACTCCCCCACTTCCCCCACCGTCAGACTCTCTAAACTCCCTGTGGCCTCCAGTCTCTTGAGGTTTAGATGCATCTTCTCTGACTGAACCCAGACCTGGCAGTCCTCTGCTGTATATGTGTTGGAGGCCTCATATCAGCTGGTGTACGCTGCCTGGTTGGTGATCCAGTGTCCGAGATATCTCAGGGTCCAAGTTAGTTGGTCCTCTTACAGGGTCACCCTCCTCCTCCTCAAATTCCTCCAGTTTTTCCCTAATTCAACCACAGGGGTCACCAGCTTGGTTGGGTGAAAATATCTGCATCTGACTCTCTTAGCTGCTTGCTGGGTCTTTCAGAGGGCAGGGGAGAGGAGAGGTGGTTCACAGGAGATTCGGGGATAGAGTGTCCTTTTAGGGTAAACAGAGTGTACTTTTAAGCTTTCCTGGGTAAGGTAAGGACTTATACCCTAAGGAAGCAGGCTTAGTTCACATGTGACTTATGCCCCATGACTGGGGCTAGACAACAGGGTTCACTCTTCCTCTGGGTAAAGGAACAGTGCTTGATTAATGTGTTCTGTAAGACAGAATTGTGACCACAGTCAGGCTGTGAAACCCTAGCAGCTGAGGGGCTGGGCATGTTCCTGCTATGCTTAGGGCATGGTTACCTAGAAGGTCTCAGCTCTAACAATAACGGTGTAAGTTGGGCTTAGAACATATAGAAGAAATGTGTAGAAGAATACATAGAAGAGAAATGAGACAAACATATAAACTTAGCATTTCTATATCTTGTTCGAATGAAGTATATCTGAAGCAGATTCTGTTCAATTTGTAGGCATGTGCGCACACACACACACACACACACACACACACACACACACACAAACATAAGAAAATCTTACAAAAATATAATTAAAAAATAAGGGAATCAGAATGTTATATCAGCAAATACTCATTTTGCACATCAGAAAGTAGTAAGGGAGGAATAGAAAACTAGGACATGTGGCCTGAGGAATGCAAGTAGCAGAGTTGAAAACATAATCACACTGTCATTGAAGTCCCTAGTGTTTGTGAGTTAAACAAACAAAGCAATGAACTGCAAAGCCAAATCCTGAGTGTGTGCTATACCAAAGAGACATGTGTTAGACGCAAGATTACGAATATATTAAAATAATGGGAAAACCCAAACAAAGCAGAAGAGACTACACTAACATCAGACACAACACACTTACAAACAATAAACACTACTATATATATGGAGAGAGGAAATTTGTAGTGTAGGTGGTAAGTCTTGAAGAAGACTTAATAATCGTAAACAGATATGCATCATAAAAATGAAAAATAATTACATCAAGTTTTTTTTTTTATTTCAGGATGAGACTAAAAGAAATAATCCTCACTGGAGACTTCAAGGGCATTCCTTAAATAATGGCTAGAAAACTTGTAGAAGACAGAAAGTGACATGACCCTTCAAAGACGCTATGAACACACTAGAACTCACAATCTCCCAACACTCTATCAACCACTGCAGACTGTGCATTCTTTTCAAGCGCTCTTGAAGCATCATCTAGGACAGATCAAATGCTAGGCCACAAACCTCGATAATAAACTCCAGCCACCATGAAATGAAATTGAACATTTCAACAATAGCATTAGGAAATTCATGAACACATACTAATCAGATCATTAGGTAAATCATGAAGAGGTTAAAAAAATACTCTGAAGAGAAAGGACTGGAAGAGCTTGAAGGGGCTTGAGACCTCATATGAACAACAATGCCAAGCAACCAGAGCTTCCAGGGACTAAGCCACTACCCAGAGACTATACATGGACTGACCCTGGACTCTGACCTCATAGGTAGCAATGAATAGCCTAGTAAGAGCACCAATGGAAAGGGAAGCCCTTGGTCCTGCTAAGACTGAACCCCCAGTGAAAGTGACTGTTGGGGAGGGTGGTAATGGGGGAGGATGGGGAGGGGACACCCACAAAGAAGGGGAGGGGGGGGGGCTTGGGATGTTGGCCGAAACCGGGAAAGGAATAACATTCAAATGTAAATAAGAAATACTCAAGTTAATAAAAAAAATACTCTGAGATGACTAAAAATGAAAGCCCAGAATACCCAAACATGTGGTCCACATTTATAAAACAACCCAGAGGAAAATTTGGAGCACCAATTAAACAATAAGAAAAATCTCACATCGGCAGTTCAACCTGGTACCTGAAAACACGGAGGGTAAAAGAAAAACTGAACAAGAATGAGAAGAGAGTAATTGAGACAAACTGAAGAAAAAAGAACAGGAAAACACTAAAGAAGATTAGTGGAACTGACTAGCTAAGAAAACAAGAAAAAATAAAGAAGACTGACATGATTTAAAACAGGAAATAAAAACAGCATTACTGCTGAATTTAGAAAAAGAAAACATTATTATAGAGAGGTCATAAATAACATTACAATGATTTACAAAAATGAACAAGTACTTAAAAATAAAACATACCAAGCTAACACTAGAAGTGGACAATCTCCATAGATTCATAACTAATGAGACTAAATTGACCAAAAAAAAATCCCTCTAGGAAAATTTATTCATGAATAATGTTGATTTTTTTTAAAGCACTGATACCAATAACTCATAGAAAATAAAGGAGAAAGGGGCACTTCTGTGCTCAGTCTGCAGTGCTGTGATAACAGAAACCCGTGAAAGCATCAGTCACACATATAGGATGAGCATTAGTTCCAATCAATGTTTGTTTGATGTCAATACATTTATTTTTGGTACCTATTGTCTTAAGTTTTAGCCTCTCTGTCCCATATAGTTTAAAAAACTTACGTATATACAAAAGAATTGTTACACACAGGAATATATGAATGTAAATCAAGAAAAAATGAAATGTAATATATATATATAATGCATAACCATGATGGATTTATCTTGGTTAATATAATTAGTAATAAAGACAGCAGATTTTACACTAAGATCAAGCCCACTTTTACTACTTCTCTATTTGACATTGTAGGGGAGGCTCCAGCCAGTGCAGTGAGGTAATGAAATGTTAATGAAAACATCCTGAGGTAGACATTTCTAGTTATATCATCAGATACAGACTCACGTGGTATTTGGCTGAGGCAGATTCATGTGATGTTTTGCTGAGGTAAGACCCACAGGAGGACACATGCTATTTGGAAAGAGTATAAAAAGGACTCAAAGAGCAGCAGCAGGGCGCTTGCATGGCTAGGTGTGCAGCTCTTTGTTTTCTTGAGTCTATGCTTCCTTGAAAGGCACAGCAGAGAACTCCTGGCTTCCCAGCTGGTTCTGGTCACTCCTGCTGACTCATGCCAAGTCAGTGGAAGCCTGACTGTTTCTTCTGGATCAGGCCACTACCATTGATTCATGTTTGGTATCCTGACACTACTGAGTTGGACTGCTGGCATCTTAACAACAGAGATTGAAATTGCCCCCAAAGAATGACTTTTAAATAGGTCCACATAGCCTTATGCTATTTACCATTTTTTCTCCCCTAACTTTGGACAGAGGGCAAGAAGGGGGATTGAATATTGGTAACCCTTCTAGTAATGGCTCTGATATTTATACAGAGGTTCAAAGGATAAGCCTTGGCCTTTTGACCTTTTGCCTTGACATTTTATTTGTGAATAGATCTACTTGTTCATGAGTTTACCTACCCTGTTGCTGCCACAGTTCCCTTAATGCTATCATTTACTTATATCAAAGCCTAGTTTCTTCTGTGTTCTAACGTGGGCTGAAGAGCAGTGGCTATCCAATAATCCTACATACATTCAGGGCTGAAGTATCCATCCTAAAGGATCTTCCATAATCCCCTATACTTTCGGTGTTAAAGTATCCTCCCTAGAGGACTGAGCATCCTAAGGATCTTGGACTCTCCAGAGGGAAGATAGCCATCATTGGACTATTCAGACTGTATCATGCAAGGCAATGGAATAAGTCCTCTTCTAATAACAGTCATTCTATCAGCTCTGTTTCTCTAAGGAGCCCTGACTAATATGACAAGGCTTAAAGTTAGAAGATCAAAATACAGAACAATATTGTGTTATATTCCTTTGCAATGTATAATTGAAAAAAAGGAAATAAATTAACTTCAGGACTAAGGAGATGGCTCAGTGGAATAAGAGCTTATTGGACAAGCATGAAGGCAAGAGTTTGGATTCTGAGAACCCACGTAAAAGAAAACCATGCAGGAGAGAATGCTGCCTGGTATCCCAGCAGGACAAAAACCAAGGAATCCCCAAGGAAAGCCTGCAAGACAAGTTAGCTGAATCAGGAAGCTCTGGGCTCAACAGAAAGCTCTATTTCAATAAGCAAGAGGGAGAGCAATCAAGGAAGACTACCGATTTCATTTCTAGGCTTCCACATGCACATATACAAAGGTGCACCAGGACCTACACACACATGCATGTCCACACATACAAACATGCATATATACATGTGCATACCAAGACACATACAAATAAAAAAAAAGGAAAACAATTCTACTAGATTATTAAAAGCAATAAAGACAATGTAATAAATTTAACAAAAGCAGCACAGTATTTACCTACTACAAGCAAACCATTGTTGAAAGAATTTAAGGAAAATCTAAATAAATGGAAAGGCACCCATATTCATGAATCAGAAGAGTAAATACCATAAAGATAGTCTTGGGGTTTTACTGCTGTAAAGAGGCACCATAACCATGGAAACTCTTATAAAGACAAACATTTAATTGGGGCTGGCTTACAGTTTCAGAGGCTTAGTCTATTATCATCATGGCAGGAAGTTTGGTGCATGCAGGCAGACAGTGCTGGAAAAGAAGCTGAGATCTGTGGCTACATCTAGATCTGCAGGCAGCAAGCATGAGAAGAATGTAACACTAGGCTTGGCTTGGGCATTTACAACCTCAAAGCCCACCCCCAGTAACACAGTTCCTCCAACAAAGCCACACCTACTCCAACAAAGCCACTCCCTATGGGTCAAGCATTCGAACACATGAATCGGGGGAGGAGGCATTCCTACATGTGGAATACTACATATGTCGGGGTTTGGATAGGAATGCCCCCATAGATCCATATATTTAAATGTTTAGGGAGGGGCAATACAAGAGAATTAGGAGGTATGGTCTTATTAGATGAAGTATGTCACTGGGGGGTGGGGAGGTAGGCTTTGAGGTTCAAAAGCCCAAGGTTTTTCTCTTCCTGCTGCCTGTAGATCTGGATGTAGAACTCTCAGCTCCTTCTGTAGTTCCATGTCTGCCTGCATACCACCATGCTTCCCATCATGCTTATAATGGACTAAACCTCTGAAACTATAAGCAAGCTTCAATTAAATGTTTTCTCTTATAAGAGTTGTTTTGTTCATGGTGTCTCTGCACAGCAATGGAACATTGACAAAGACAGAAGTTAATATCAGGAGTGGGTTATGGATCTAACAGTCCTGATCAGTCTGCTTATTGGTGGAATGTGAACGTTTGGAGCCTTGTATTAGAAATGCAGTTGGACAACTTTAAGCAGAGTATAGTGGGCCATACTATTAGAAGAATAGAAGACTGCTGAGAACAATGTAGATTATGATGACCTGGTTCAAGAGGTTTCGGGATAAAAGAATAATAGTAAATAGTCTGGAGACCATTCTTATGATATTTGGCTGAAGAATGTGGCTGCATTCTGCCCTTATCCAAACAATCTACCTGGGGGTACACTGAGGAGTTCGTAATTAATGGCACTGGCAGAGGAGATTTCAAGACAACCTAATATTGACTTCAGATCTGTAACGAAAGAAATATGCCAAGCAACTAAAAATACAAAATGTACAGTTTTAAGAGAAAAGGAGCACCAGGAAGTATAATGCAGCTCTATCCAGGGCTCAAGGAGAAAAAAATGTTTAAAAAAAAGTCTAATGCTAAATGGAATAAAGAGAGTAGTAATCTCAAGGCAAGAGTCTATGCAACTAAACCTCCAACTTGTAAAAAGGGATAAAAACAGCTTAAGCCACGAAGGAAACCATTGAAAACAGAAAGATAACGAAAATGTATTTAAATGAGAGGACAAGGTTCCAGTCCCAGCAAACAATAGAATGGCTTCAACCACATGGTCTAACATTAGCGTCAAAAATACAAGAGTTGTGGAATCTCCCTCTCTAAGGAAAGCTGTTATATCATATTCCTGTGTAGGCTTTAAGGTTTTCAAAAGCTCAAGCCAGGCACAATGGCTCTTGTTCTTCCTAATGCCTTTGGATGCAGATGTAGAACCTTCAGCTACTTCTCCAGGACTCTGTCTGCCTACATGACACCACACTGCCTGTCATGCAGATAAGGAACTAAAGTTCTGAAACAGAAAGCAAGCCCCAAGGAAATGTTTTCTTTTAAGAGATGCTCGGGTCATGGTGTCTCTTCACAGCAATAGAACACTGACTAGATACATAATCTACTCATTGATATTTACAGATAACACTACTTTATTAGACCCTTCCAAATGGACCTGTAGTTAATATATGTAACAAAAGAAATTGTAAAATAGTCAACAGAAACAATGCACATACAAAACTCTTGTGGCTAAAGAGATTTTGAAAACTAAGTTAACCAAAATTAAAGTGCTTTGTTTAATGCAAAGCTTTTAAAATCGACTCTAATAATCAAGTAAGGACAACGACTTGGCATTTTTAAAGGTTATTTGAATACAGGAATATTTATTTGACCATTTACTAACATATTGATTTTGTATGTGTGTGTGTGTGTGTGTGTGTGTGTGTGTGTGTGTGTGTGTGTATGGCTGGTCTGGAACTTGCCATGTGGCCTTGAACTCGCAGAGATCTGTCTTCCCTTTCCTCTTGATTAAAGGCATGGAACACCATGCCTAACATGTTTGGATTGTTAGGTTTTGTCTGTTCAAGAAAGGCTATGTTAAAGAAAATTAAGTCACCCTGTTGGCCTCTCTCCTCTGTTGTTTCTCTGGCAAACAATGAGATCATAACAAACAGAAATCAGGTCCATGTGCATAAGCACACATATCATTGCTTTTTATTAAATAAAAATACCATTAAATATGCTTATTTATGATTACCTCTCAACAGATTTATTGAAAGCCTCTCCTAAATTCCCCAATAAAAACATGTGCAGGAGTGCAGTCTTCTATTAAGTGTTGGTGCAAAAAAGCTCTCAGCAAAACTGGAAAAGAGATGTGCAGTCATTAATGAAGAACGAAACGAGTCTTACCATTATTCCAAGGTTCCCATAACTTCCCAATTGCCTAAAAATGTTCACAGAAGTAATGGATATATCAACATAAGATATGCTAATGTAATATCCACATAACATGGAGCATAGACTAGCTTCACATCAGAACATCTGAGTTATTCTATGAGTTAAGTAGCTAGGATATAGGAAGGTATATAAGAAAATGTTTAGATTAACAGAAACTTTAAAATCACTTTCTAAAATTAAATTATAAATTTTAATAATCAACCAAAAACATGCATCCATATTAAAGTACTAAAGTCTGTACAGCAATTACTTTTTTAGGGAAACAGTTGTAACTGAAATAGAGGATGTGGGGTGGCAGTCAAAGCCGTTGTTCTTTCAGTATGCTATAATAATCTTAGTGATATATAATTAATAGGTTGTCCTTGTAAATTAATGTTATAAATATATGTTTTATTTTACACATAAAATGTTTCATTAAGAAGTTTGCATCAAAGTGTGTATTTCTTCATCCCACTTCGTAAAAAAATAGCCTTTAATGGGTAAATCTCAGCCTGCTGTCCTGGGACAGTGGGCAGCTCCTCATGTCACCATGTTAACAAACATACTCATGTCCAGTCTCTTCTCTGTCCTTCATATAACGCATGATAAACTTGACAAGTGGTAATGTGAAATACAACTGAATTTTTAAGATCTTTCTAAATAGTTATTTATGGAAGCTGTCAAGATTTATTATGAAGTGATTTGTTTTATTCACTACAGTAAGACATTCATAATATGCCCTTCATGTGGTATGCGATTCATTCTTACCTTGCGCAGTAAATGAATTAAGTTTATAAGATTGTTCATAATTAGGTATTGAGATACGGAAGGACAAGTGGTTCAAAACCTGACTGGTATTGTTTGAAATGTCACAAACACTGAAATGTGTATTATAAAAGCATACAAAAATAAAGATTTTATTATAGCTAGTGTAACATAAAAGTATAAATATTATCATACATATTTGAATTTGCTAAGGTAAAATAAAATACAAGTCCAAGTCCTGAATATAAAACTGACACTTAAAATGAACTTGAATTCTGTAGACATGAAGAGAAAAGTCAAGTATGCTAAACGACAAAGCACATGATTGTATATCATCTTGATAATTCATGAAGACACAGGATGCAAGTGATAACCAATACAGTTAAATATCCAACATCTAAATTCAACGTAGCCAGTTTAGTCAGGCCTTTCTTACTTTAACAATTACGTAAGAGAGGAACGCTTTAAAGAATGATTTATTTGGGCTGAGGGTCTCAGATATTTTGGTACATGTCTGAGAAGCTCCTTACTTTATGAGAATGTGGGAGAACAGAGCTGCTACTCATTTCACTGTGGTCAAGAAACAGAGACAGGAACAAGGGAAGATTTAGGGTGGTATTTCTACAGTGTCATATTTCCCCCAGCTAGGCTCCATGAACCAACGTCTAGCACTTTCAACATAACACCACCAGCTAGGGATTAATATGTCAGTATATGTCTGTGAAAATCATTTCTTAACCATATTGAAAAGTTTCAATCAACGAAACATTTTTCTTCAGAAAAGAAAAATTTAAGTATGCTCTTAGGGGTCGATTAACTACAGAACTTATCTTCCTGTCATTGGTAAACAGATGACAGAGGACAGACCAGAGTTGAGAAGATGGATAGTGGTAGTCTATAAAGAACACAATCTATAATGCAGAGCAGAATACGTTTACAATATAAAGCATTGCACTCTGACCCACACATAACAGGAACACAGTATCCAATGACATGAGTCCCATGCATACCACAATCCCTTATCGGTTGGAAAATACTCTATGTGAAACAAAATGTCAACTCAAGTCTTGAAATAAAAGCTGAGACCTTGTGTGCATGGTAGATTTGGGAAGAATGGTTCTTGTAATTACCTAAGAAAACAAAGTACAAAAGGTAAAACTGGGGACATACCAGGATAAACCTCTCTTCTGCTAATGCCATCAGGCTGTCTTCATAAGAGTAGCGCTGGGCAAGGATATCTCTAGTTATGATCTCAGTTCCAAAACCATTATTGTCTTTTGTTCCTGGGGAAAAAAATGAAAAGTCGTATGATGCAGAGTGGTTAAGAGGCAAATACTTGGATTTCCATGGTTAGCTAAAGCATTCATAGAAAACAAAATGCAGGACACCTACTTCTCCCAGCAGTCCAGCGCACTTATTAAGAACAATATTAAAAGCTGAACAAAAAACAAAATCCAACTTATTTGAAGGACTTGTAGAAAAATAAGTCAACCAGGATGTGAGGGTATAAACTATAGACAAGTAAAAAGCATATTATTATAAACTCAATTTTCTTCACATTTCTTCTCCTCTCAGGACATTTGACAATTCTCACAAAAATGCATTAGGCTTGGAAAACAAACACAGGTTGGCATAGGAGACATTAGAGCTTGGTTTTGGGCTGCTAAGGTGGCCAGAATATAAAGAACGAAGCCCAAGGAAAGAGCAGTCGGTACTGAACACAATTACCCCATCAAGACATTTGCTGAGTAAGCCTTACAGGGGAAAATGTTGAGAAGCAGAGTCAACTGAGAAAAACAGGGAGGTTTCCACTCTCAGGTTATTAGAAGAAAAAACATTAGAGATGGTGACTTCTAAAAAAGAGAATCAAGAAAAAAAAAAAAAGAAAGAAAAAGAAAACATTTGGGGTTGGGGATTTAGCTCAGTGGTAGAGCGCTTGCCTAGGAAGCGCAAGGCCCTGGGTTCGGTTCCCAACTCGAAAAAAAAAAAAAAAAAAAAAAAAAAAAAAAAAGAAAGAGAATCATGGAAACACCTCAAGCCCCCCTTTTTAATAGAGTACACTTTCGTTTTAGAAATCAGTGAAGAAATAAGAAGCTACCAACAGATAGTGAAGTGCTTCACGTCATCCTAGGTTCTTATCTCAGTCCATTCCTAAGCTACTAATCACACAAGTGGAGAACGCCCTCTGGGCAATTAAAGCCTACCCATAGTCTACAGATCAAGAAATGCCCCACTCCGCACAGCAATATGAAATGAAAGTAGGCACGATCACTGGTACCATTTCCCATTAACTTAAAATACGTGTGATTATTATATATACAAAAAATTTCAATGCGACTTTAAGTGAAAATTGTAAACCAG
Source organism: Rattus rattus (assembly GCF_011064425.1). Classification (NCBI taxonomy): domain Eukaryota; kingdom Metazoa; phylum Chordata; class Mammalia; order Rodentia; family Muridae; genus Rattus; species Rattus rattus. Next base: position 71,962,824 of record NC_046168.1, on the reverse strand, counting down.
AAAAAAACATGATGACTAGAATTTAAAACTCAAGAAAGTTGTGATCTTGGATATAGGAGCTAAGTTAAGAAAAAACATTAAAACTCAAACACAAGATGAAAAAGTAAAAGAAAACATAAAATACAATAGAATTTTTTCTTTTTAAATTTGTATCCTTTCATAATTTCACACATGTATATAATTTGTTTATCTTCGCCCTCTACTACCCTCTCTCCCTCCTCTCCCTCTTACTGGATTCCTCTTCCTAACAAGTTTCCCACCTATTTTCATGATGTTTTGCTATTTTTGCTTTAGTTTTGTTATGACCCACTGTGTTTAATTAGAGCTGCTTGAATGAGCATGGTGAGTGGTGTTTATTAGAGTACAGTTAAAACACTGAAGAAACTGACTTCCCCTCCCAGAGAAGTTGTTAATTGTCTATAGCTCTCCTGGGAGAAGTAAAACATCAAAAGCACTTCACCAACCACGATCAAATTTCAATGCGGAAGCCATCTTGTCCAGGATCCACATTTGTTTTGACTTCATGAATGCGACATCCACAGCAGTGTTTCGCAGCACCCTGTTCTATCCTCCGGCTCTGTAGACGGTCTTCCCCATCTCCTGCAGTATTCCTTGAGCTTTGGAAAGATTGTTACAGATGTTATAGAGGCACTCAACACTCACTTTTTCTGAACGCTTTGAGCAGTTACGAGTCTCAGAATTTCCTGTCACCTGCTGCAAACAGAAGACCTCCTGACCACAGTTGAGAAGTAGCGCTAATCTATGGATATAAACATAAACATTTAACAGGTAGTTTGGTATCATGTTTTGTTTTGTTTTGTTTTGTTTTTTTGCAAAACAGCAGTAGAAGGTTGTCCCCACCCAGGTCTGTCAGCCTCAATCATGAGCTTTTGACCGTGTTTACAGCATCAAGCATGAATTTCCTCCTGTGATATGAGCCTGAAATCTAATCATTGAGTAGTTGGTTATTCATATAGCAGCTGTGCCACTATTGCCCAAGAGGTACATCTTGTCTTGTAGACTGGTATTGTAGCCTCAGAGGGGCATCATAAGGAAGGAAAAGTCAACATATCTTGAAATGTAGATATAAAATTTTTAAAAAGAATTTATCAAACTTAACAGGTAAAAACTAGCACATTTAGTTCTGCTAGGTCTCTAGTGAACAGCATAATCAGTTGTAAAAAGCCAAAGTCACAAAGGACGCCCATTATTATCAGTCAGTCAGCAGTGTTAGAAGTCTTTTGCAGGGCTGGAGAGATGGCTCAGCTGTTAAAGGCTAGGCTCACAACCAAAAATATAAGAAGTCTTTTGCAATAAAGATTATGCAGGAGAAAGAAATAAAAGGTACCCATCAAGAAAAAGAGAAGTGGAATGATCCCGATCTGCTTACAAGATGTTAAGGGTGGGAAACCATTAAAGCTCTGCCATATACATGCCAGAACTAATGAACGTATACAGTAAAGTTACAGGATACAAAACTAAGTTACAAGAGTCAGTGGCATTTTGCACAATAGTGATGGGCTATTTAAGAAGAAATGAAGAGAATGATTATATTTACATCAAACTATAAGAATAAATAAGATACTTAGCTACAAATAAGGTAAATTAAATCTATACTAAAACTACAAAATAATGACGAATGAATTAAAGACCCAAATAAATGATAAGATATCTTGTATTCATAGATTGGAATGGTTAATATCAATATACTTTTCACAATTTAATGTTCGATAATCTTTTTCAAAAATCAAAATTCACATGGAACTATAAAAACTATATATCTGGGATCAACATTACAAAATAAAACAAAACAAAAACAACAAAATGCTATTTATTGAAGAGGTGGCTTATCAATTAAGAGCACATATCATTCTTTCAAAGAACCCAAATTTGGTTCCCAGTATCTATATTGAGCAGATCACAACCACCTACAATTACAGCTCCAGGGATTCTGGCTTCTTCTGGCTTCTGCAGTCTCATGCTTACATATATAGCATCCACACATGCACATGAATATAAATAAAAATAAATCTATTTTTAAAGATCCAGTTATATATTGATTTCAAATTACACTGCAAAGCAGCAGTAATGAGAATAATGTGCTGTTGATATAAGAAGAGATATATTGACCAATGAAACAAAATATAGAGCCCAGAAATGAACCCATGTTTATATGGTCAATTGATTTTTGACAAAAGTGACAAAAATATACACTGCTAAAATATCAGTCTCTTTGACAATTATGCTTAGAAAATTAGATTACTAAATGTAATAAAATGGAATTAAATTTGACTATTATACTATAAACAAAAAGTTATTTAAAATGGAATAGTTAAATGTATAAATAAAAAACTTTTAAAAGTATTATGGGAAATCATGAAAGAAAAGCTAAACAGCCTAAGTAGTTTTTATTTTGTTTTGTTTTAGAAGTAAACATCAAAGCTCAGATAATTAAAAGTAAAAGCAGGCAAATAGGACTACTATCAGAATAATTAATATGTAATAAGAAAACTTGCAGACTGAAAATATTTGCAAGCCAAACATCTGAACAGGGATTAATATCTGTACCATACAAGGAATTTCTCAATAGACAGATAACAAACCAATTATAAAATTGGCAAGGAAAATGAATAGACGTGTGTTGATAGAAGTCATACAAGAGGTATTTGAAAAAATCTTCAACAGTGCTAATCATCAGGGAAATTAAAGCTGAGCCAGGAGATGGCACCTATGGAAATGGCTCAGTCAGTAAAATGCTTGCCATGTTAGCGTAAGGACCAGAGTTTGATTGTCAGCACCCACCCATGAGAAAAGTTGGTTGTAGCAGCACATGCTGTAATCCTAACATCAGAGATGTAGAGGCAAGAGAATCCCTAGGGTGCAAGAGCCAAGTATAACCAGACAGGACGATCCAGGGTCAGTAAAAGAAGTGGAAAGCAACTGAGGAACACATTAATATCGGCTCCTGTCTTCCACGTGTATCTGCACACATGTGAGTACACACACAAACACACAAATAAGATACCACTGCAATACAAAGATGGTGGTTTTTCAGGGAATGTATAGAAAAGCAAACTTTTGTTGGTGAAACACAACAGTTCAGTAAGAATGAAAAACCATGGGGGAGCCGAGTGTGTGGCAGCACAGGCCACACTTGAGAGGAGGAGCAGGAGGAACAGAAGTTCAAGATCGATCTCTGCTACATATCAAGTTTGAGACTATTGTGAGCTACACGCGACTCCTTCCCCTGGGTGGGTAAAAACATATGGATGTTTCCCAAAAACAAAACAAAAAAGATAAAAGTAGAATTACTAATCAATCCCACTTCTGGTTATTTTAGATCTGAAATCTGTTGAAGAGATTCACCTCTCTGCCATGTTCAGTGCAGTGCTACTCACAAGAGCCAAGGCATAGAATCAATTAGGTGTTGGCCAATGAATGAATCAATAAGTGAGATGTACACACCATCAATGGCTGCTCAGCCTTTAGTGGGAAAAACATCCTGAGACTATGACAACATGGGTGGGACTGGACAACATTACGCTTAGTAAAATAAGCAGCCACAGGAACAGTAGTAATGCATGTTCTCACTTACACGGAAAATCTAAGACAACTGAAGTAACCAGAAGGAGCAGAGTGATGACTCTAGTCATCTGAGTTGGGTGGAGCGGCAGATGGGAAATGGTTCCCAGATCAGGAATGGATTAAGTTTTCTGATTGGCGGGTTCTGCTGTATTGCAGAATATAATGAATACAGTCAGTAACACTGTAATAAGTTTCACAGTTTCCAAAGTATAAATTTCAAGTATTCTCACCACAAAAATGTTTTGAAACAATGAATGCATTAACTTGCTTAATTAATTATTAATCATTCAACATTGTATTCCTAAGTCATAATAACTCTTTAGTCATATGCAATTAATAAATACAAGATATCCATGCACAGAGACTTTAAAACATGTGTAGATGCAGAGAGGTCCTACTTCATTACATGAGCTAGAAAAGAAAACTTACAAGGGTTTGAAAAGAAGTAAGCATAACAAAGTATTCATTTTATCTATCAATAATCCAAAATAATTCACAACCAGGAACTAATATGTGAAGACAGAGATACAAGCTCATGGTTTGACACACGTAAGAACATATTTTATACACTTACCTGAGATGTTCTCAAATTTCCTTTCTGTAATTTTCAGAATTAAGAGAAGTTATGTACGTGAGTCAAAATATTACATTGTAATTCATATATCAAATATGACATTAGCATTGATAACAGCTAAAATAATTTGAACGTAATACTTCAAAAGACTCTGAAAACTGATAAATTCCTAGGAATAGATGTAGCAACTACAAAACCAGTACAGAAAAAATTTACAACATTGTTGATAGAAATCAACAATAACAGAAAACTATGAATCTACAGGCATAAACTTTGGCATACATATATCATTTACATTAGTGAGGTAATTCTGACATTTAATTAGGCATGCATAAAACAAAAATAGTCAGAAATCTCTACGAGGAAAATGCTCTTTCTTAGGCACTATTTTTCGTGACTGGCATCATATAGCTCTCTCTATTTGACAGATAAATTCCCCCACTCCAGATCTATCACATGGCTAAGATATGAAGCCAGATGTACTCATTTATGCATGTCCTCATTCAGATTTGGCTCAAATTAGAAGACATGTGTGTACAAGCCCTCAGGCAAATGAAACCATCCAGGTTTTGCAAAAGCAACTCTGATCCCCTCAGGAGTATACAAGATGAGTTTAATGTTGACTCTGCTATTGAAGGGCTACAAATATGTATGAGCAGTTTAATCTTTCAAAGTCTTTATTTCTTCAACAATAAAAATAAGATATTTTATTGAAAATAGATTTTGAATGCAACGTATCATTCTCCAACTCCACCCAGTTCCTCCCCGCCTCCCCGTTCATCCTTCTCCATACCCTTTCTGTCTCTCCTTAAGAAACAAGCAGGCATCTAAGGAATAATGATAAAACTAGAGTAAAGCAAAATCAAATGAGTCAGATTAAGACAAAGCAAACCAGAAAAAGAGCCAAAGTTAAAGCACAAGAAATACATATACACACAGAGACAAGAGACAGGCATGTTTGCACACTCAAGAATCCAATAAAACACAAGGACAGAAGCTATAATATATACACAAAAGAACTGTAGAGTTAGAAAAAAAATCCCTGACATGACAGGAATCAATGAACCTCCTAAAGTTGCTGTTGAGTTCACTTTCTTTTAGCCATATACTATTGGGCATGTGCCCTACCATTAAGAGTATTTGGTCTACCATTAAGTCTATTTACCCAATGAGACTCCCTACAAGAAAACACTTGTTCATTTGTAAGTGGTTATCAATTAGGTCTAGCTCCTGGGTACGTGCTTCTCTTTTCAGCTCTTAGACTTATCTGTCACAGAGCCCTGCAGCTCCTGCGCATGCTGCTTCTGTCTCTTGTGAGTTTATATGTGTGTCAGTCCTATGTTTAGAATGCCTTGCTCCCTGGTGTCCTCTATCCCTCCTGGCTCCTCCACTCTTTCTGCCTCCTCTTGTGCAGGCCTAAATTTCATTTTAAATTGGCTTTGTATATGTATGTATTTCAGGAAGCTGCTACTGTACTAGGTCCCCATACAACCCCACAAATGGCCCTTATTTCAGGTGAGCCTTGTCTCTGCTCCCCCATCCACTTGATCTTCCCACTCCAGTATTTCCTCCCCCACCATCCACAACTCTTCTCTTTCTCCTCCACTAGTCCTTTACTTTTTACCTAACTTCTGTGTCTATATGGATTGTACCGTGCTTACCAATGACTTAACAGCTAATATCAACAAATAAGTGAGTAAATACCATTGTGTATTTCTGGTCCGGGTTACCTGACATAGGATGATTCTTTATCTCCATCTCCATCCATCTCCCTGCAAACTTCACGCTTTTGTTTTTTAATGGCTGAGTAATATTTTGATGTATAATTGCATCACATTTTCATTAGTGTCTATCTCTTGATAGACATCTAGGACATTTCTAATGTTTTGCTATTATGAAGAGAGCAGCAATGGTCATGATTGAGCAAGTATTTCTGCAGTAGGATGAAGCATCCTTAAGGTATATAACCAAAAGTGGATCAGCTGGATACTGAGGTAGATCGATTGATTCTCAGCTTCCTGTGGAACTGCCACATTGATTTCCATAATGGCTATACAAATTTGCACTCCCATCAGCAATGGATGAGTGTTCTCCTTACCTCACATCCTTACCAGCATGGGCTGAGCACCTTTAATTGATCTTGGTAATTCAGGCAGCTGTAAAATGAAATCTCAAAGTAGTTGTGCAGTTCCGTGACGACGAAGGATGTTGAATGTTTCTTTAGGTGATGCTCAGTCCTTTGAGTTTCCTCTATTGAGACTACTCTGTCTAGATTTAAAGCTCGTGTTTTAAATTATGTTATTTGTTTCCTTGCTTCTGGGATTTTGTTTGTTCAGTTCTTTGTATATTTTACATCTCTGCCTTCTAGTGTATGTATAGTTGTTAAAAAATAGTTTCCTACTCTGTAGGCTACTGCTTTGTCCAAATGAAGGTGTTTGGTGCTGTGTAGAAACTCTTCGGATTCAGGATGTCCCCTTTACTATTTGCTGATCTCACCGCCTGTCTTATATTCTATTCAGAATGTCTTTTCCTGTGCCGATGAGTTCAAGACTGTACCCTACTTTCTCTTGTGTCAGGTTCAGTGCATCTGGTTTTATGTTGAGGTCTTTGATTCATTTAGAATTGGGTATTGTGCAGGGTGGTAGACATGGACCTATTTACATTCTTCAGTATACTACCATCCAGTGTGACCAGCCCATGTGTTAAAGATGCTGTCTTTCCTCCAGTATCTATTTCTGGACTCTTTGTCAAAAATTAGGTGTCCATAGCTGCATGGATTTATGTCTGGGTTTTCAGTTTGATTCCATTGACCAATGTGTTTGTGTTTGTGCCAGAACCATACTGTTATTTTCTACTATAGCTCTGTCATCAAATTTTAGATTAGAGATGATGATTTAAAAAAAAAAACCTCCATTTATTTTTGCTGAGAAGAGGGAAAATAGAAAGCTTATCCCCTTGGGTTCTGTAATTAATTAAAAGCTATAAGTGACATTCATTCCCCCCCCTTTTCTTCATAAGTGATTGGCTCATTCTGAAATAGATCTGAATCATGATATTGTTTACCATGGAATTATAATTATTTTATAATTCAGGAGTGTTTTAACTATCTGGAGTTTTGTTTCTTGTTTGCTTTGTTTTTGTTTTTGTTGTTGTTGGTGGTGGTGGTGGTAGTGGTGGTGGTGGTGTGTGTATGCATGTGTGTGTGTGTGTGTGTGTGTGTGTGTGTGTGTGTGTGTGTGTGTGTGTGTTTGTCCATAGAATGTTGAAAAGTGTCCTTTCTGTGAAGAATTATATTGGAGTTTTGATGGGGATTGCATTGTAGACTGCTTTTCATTGGATGACCATTTTTACTATAATAATCCTGTGGATCCATGAGCACAAGAGATCTGCCTATCTTATATCATTTGTTCTTCAAAAACTTGAAGCTTTTATCAAATAAATCTTTCACTTCCTTGGTTAGAGCTACCTCAAGATATTTTATATTGCTTGAGGTTATTGTAAAATGTTTTATTTCCCTTACTTCTTTCTCAGGCCATTAGTTATTTGTGTATAGGAAAGCTACTGATTTTGTGTGTTAATTTTGTAGTTTGCTATTCTGCTGGATGTTTTTATCAGCTGTAGGAGTCTCATGATGCAGTTTTTAGGATCGCATTCATACTATCATATCATCTGCAAATAAGCATACTTTGACTTCTTCAGTTCCTATTTGTATCCCCTTTGATCTCCTTCAATTGTCTTCTTGCTCTAGCTAAGACATCAAGTACTATCTTGAAGAGGTATGTAGAGAATGCACAACCTGGCCTTGTTACAGATTATAGTGGATGTGCTTTGAGTCTCTCTCCATTTAGATTGATGTTGTCTATGGACTTGCTGTAGATTACCTTTACTATGTTGATGTATGTCTAATTTTATCCCAAATATTTCCAGGACTTTTATCATAAAGAACTTTTGGATATTTTCAAATGCCTTATTGTTTCCTGGAATAGTTTTGAGAACAAATTCAAAATTTTTAGATTTAAGTTTCTGGCAATTCAAAAATGCTCTCTAATTTTTGTTTCCTCCAAATTCAGATAAATATACTGACAGAATAATTGTTGGAAATATTTAATTACCTGGGTTGGGTGACAATTAAACCCAGACTTTCGAGTTAAATTGAAAAATAGAAATATACTAGACTCATTTCCCTGTAATGTGAAGTTTACAAAGTAGTTTTTGAAGTGTTAAGGAAATATGCATCAATTTCTTTTAATAAATTTTGCTCCAGGACCTTGGATCTCACATGCTGTTTAAGAGAGAATGACACCCTGAACAGAGATGAAAAAATCAGGGTTTTGATGCCATCACTAATGAACTGATGAAGGCCTCCTGTTGGATGCTGAGACTAAGGCTCAGCTCTGCAGAATGAGCATAAGCAGCTGTTGTGAGTGTGGGAGGTGGGAATGGCAGCGAGCACGCTGTGTTCTTTACAATCCTACCCTTCCCCACTGGTTTGCAACATTCAGCCTGTGAGAGTTATACCAACGAGAAAAATGATCCTCAAACCGCAACCTTCTAAAAGAAGAATTACCCCTTGAATACATACTGAGTACCCAAATATTTGATTATCACAGTTATGCTTAGGATGGTTTTACTTTATTAATGAAATAAAAGCTCATATTCACTTGATGGATACTTTATATTTTCTGTTTGCTGTCCTATTCTTTACACAAAATGCCATCCATTAGTGAGTTTGTGTATATTTGCGACTCATGTATACATGAATTACAACATCATTGTAATTTATAAATATGTACCAAAACTATGTCAGTCTAAAATATTTTTAAGCCAGTGGTTCTCATCCCAGAGGCCCCATGGTTTTCTGCTTTGACAATTCTTGTACAGAACCAAGTGATCAAAGCAATCAACCCCAGGTAATTGCTCTGGACCACAGCCCCACTTTCTGCTGCTGCTCCAGATTTCCCACAGCCTTTCTTCCCTGGGCAGTGACCACTGAGTCTCCAGTACAGGATCACCAGAGCTGCCACCAGGAATTTGGTCAATCAGCAGATGAACCTGGAGCTGAATGCCTCCTGTGTGTATCTGTCCATGGTGCTACTTCGACCAGGATGATTTGGCTCCGAAGAACTTTTTCCCAGCCAATGTCAGTTAGGAGAGGGAACATGCTGAGAAATTGATGATTAAGTGTTAAGAAGGTAGCCAAATCTTCCAGCAGAGTTGTCAAGAAATCAGACCATGATGACTGAGGGAACAGGCTGAACCCAATGGAGTGTTCACTGCACTTGAAAATGAGTGTGAATCAGTCACTATTGGAACTGTGCAAATTGGATTGGTTACTGACAAAAAACGACCCCCACTTATGTGACTTCACTGAGAATCATTAACTAAATGAGCATGTGAAATCCACCAAAGAACTGGGTGATGGGACAACCAACCTGAGGAAGATGTTAGTTCCCGAATCTGGCATGGCGGAATAGATCTTTGACAAGCATACCCTGGGCAGCAATGATAATGAGAGCTAAGCTGACGTTCCCAAAGCAAAGAGTGATTCATTGGTCACCAAGCAATGCATGCAGATGGGGGCTGCCTTCGTCTTTTCTGTAACCTACTGCAAACATCCACTTAAGTTCATTAATTTACACCACTCTTTCAAATGAAGAATTTGGGGATTCTTGAAAAAATATATTTTTAAACTGTGTCATTTTCTAGTGGACATGTTTTCGAGATTGTGCAAGAGGCAGAGGTGGTGCTGTGTATAACATCTATCATACACAATACACACATTATAAAAGCCATTGGATAAACAGTATCATGATTCAGATCTATTTCAGAATGAGCCAATCACTTGTGAAGAAAATGGGGGAGGGGATGAATGTCACTTGTAGCTTTAGTTAATTAACTTAATTAATTAATTGCAGAACCCAAAGAGATAAGCTTTCTATATTCCCTCTTTTCAGCAAAAATAAATGGATCCTCACCAATCAGGGTATTTACATCCCTGAAAACATTGGTACCACAAGACATGTTTGTCATGTGTGTGCACATATGTTCTCCATGCATGTGCACATTAATGTTGACATGTGTGTGGGTTCACATACACGTGTGCTCACACAGAGGCCAAAGCTTAGTGTTGCAGGTCTTATATCATCCATGTCCACCTCACACGATCTAGCTAGCTAGATTTCTGCTGGATTTGCCTGTTTTTACCTCTTGAGTGCTAGAATTATGGGCACGGGGAGCCAAACACTCTTTTGGCATTTATGTGGATTCTAGTTTTCCAAACTCAGTTCCTTGCACACTTGTCCATTGAGCCAGTCCCAAAGGCAGAAATTATTTCATCCCTCTGTATCATCTCTTCTCACACACCAGTCTCTCCTGAACTTAGAGAGCAGAATGCTGCCAAGGCTAATGAAGCACGCCTGCAGAGAATAATTCTCCCAGGGACATTTCAGTGCACACTTCAGTGGTTCATGTTAAACATCCACAAATCCTCTGGTTGTTGGAAGGAAAAGATGATTCTTTGCCTCTGCTCTCTTTTTAACTATTCTCTACCTTGCTTGTGTGAGACCTTTCCTTTTTCTTCTTTCTCAATGAAAGGTCAAATTTAATGCACACTCACGGGATAATTTTTACCAGTAAAAGCATCTATAATTCATGGGAACGTTTGACCTGGAGAATTCATGATGATCTCGTTCAGTTATAAGTCCATCTTAACACATCTTTCTATTTCATCAGTTTAGACTGTAACTCCCTAGTGAGCTTTGTGGCTGTTGCTGCTTTTACTTCTTTTTTTTTTCAGAGCTGGGGACTGAACCCAGGGCCTTGCGCTTGCTAGGCAAGCACTCTACCACTGAGCTAAATCCCCAACCTGTTGCTGCTTTTAAAATAGCAACAGTAAAGTTTCTAAAGCATAGACTCTGATTTGAAGTTTATTAGCCCATGCTTTCTCTCTTTTTAAAAAGAACTTATGAGTCATTTATGAGGCAAAAATTTCCTCGAATTGAATGTTAATCCAATGTGCATTGCCTATCTGTGTGTAGGACACTGTCCAGGAATGAAGTCCATTTGAATAGTATAAGGCCCCAGTAACATTAAGTTCAGTGATATCTTGAGATGTCAAGATTGAACAAGAATGTCTGATGTCCTCAGCCTGAATAAGGTTATATGAAGTATTCAGTGTTCAATGGGTACATTAATATATGCCCAAACTTCCACTGTTGTCTGGAAATGACATAGACAGAACTAAAGAAATAATGTAGAATCACAACTATCTGGATCTTATCACATAGATTTCAGTCAGAGTCAATAGAACAACATTGGAATCCTCAAAAGTTTAGTTTTCTGGATTAATTATAGGTGAAAATCAATCTCTCTCTGTCTCTGTCTCTCTCTGTCTCTCTGTCTCTCTCTCTCTCTCTCTCTCTCTCTCTCTCTCTCTCTCTGTGTGTGTGTGTGTGTGTGTGTGTGTGTGTGTGTGTGTGTGTGTGTGTGTGTGTGTGTTTGCATCATGGGCCCATTTGGACTTACTATAAACATATTTCAACTCCCTCCTAAAAATCGTTTCAAGAGGAATTGATAAAACCATACTTGATTCTTTCCTCCACTGGTACTCAGATTACCCTCAAGCATTTCCTCCTTTCAGCCTCAACACTGAAGTGTAACCCACCAGGACCCATGCACTCTAAATTTCACACTTTATGCTTAAGCCTGGGGTAGTCTTGACTAAGCTCTGTTGTAATCTTGAAGACTTCAATTCTCTAGTTGCAACAGAACAAACTACCCTACTATTCCAGCTATATTAATATCTTTATTTGCCCTCTGTGCTCTTCTTTTGAGCCCTCTTTACTACCAACCGTGTCTCCTTCTTCCTCTTTTTTAATAAAGGGTTCAATTGAATCCCACAGTTTTTCTTAAGTCTTATAACTAACCCTAAGTTGTTAGCCTTTAAGAAAACCATTGAGCACAGCGGTTCTCAACCTAATGCTGTGAGTATATAATGCAATTCTTCATGGAGTAGTGACTCCTCTACACCCAACCATAAAATTATTTTCATTTGCTATTTCATAACTGTAATCTTCCTAGTGTTTTGAATCATAATGCAAATACCTGATATTTAGGATATCTGTGATATGCAACCTAAGGGGGTCAAGCTACATGTAGAGAACTACTGATTTTTGATAGAAAAGGAAAAATAGTTCAATATTATTTTGCTAGTATATTGTCTCTTGATGTAATCTTTAAAATAATCTAGATGCAGCAAATGATGTTTTTATCCTCAACAATGATAAAAAATAAATAAACGTTGCATTAAATTTGCATTGCTGAACATGAAGAATAGTTCCCTGTGATTTGAACACAGAAGGAACACATCAACAAGAAAAACCATACAGGATTTCTATATGAAAAAGAGAATGTTGAGTAAAATCATAGTCCTTATTTCTCCTGAAACATGTAAATTAACTAGAAAAACATCTATTGGGGTTCAAGAGTGAAGCAAACAGGAAATGGAAGGGTGTATAGGAAGTTCTCTGAAAGAAACAGGAAGGACATCTGTTCTTTTCTGTAAGCTGGGAGCTAGTTTCCCAACATTGATCCTAAGGAAGCCGTTGCTGCATAGCCTAATAATTCTACCGTACTTGTATTTGGAACAGTGCAGAGAAGTTAAATGGCCATACCTATAATAAATTATGCTATATTATCTGGATGTTTTAGTAAAGAGATCGAAGTAATTGTGTTATGAGGACTGGAAATCTATCTGGCAAAAGTAAGACTCAGCATACACGGATTTCTGTCACTCCGTTATGTTGTCCCTTCATATCTCTGTCTCCCTTCCCCTCGCTCCCTCCCCTTATTATGAGCAATATTCTAGAAAAGACAAATAAAAACCAAGCAGCATCTAATCAATATGCGGGGCTCCTGTGTATGAAAATGAGATAAGCTCTGCCAAAGAGCCAGTCATTCCTTCCTCAGCTCTTGACAGAGTCCTTTGAGGGTGTGATTCATTGATTCCATCTGGTTTATTGCCATTGTGGCAGCCTGAGTGTTTATTTGTTGGATGCAGGTGTAAATACAGCTAAGTTACATCTAGAAAAGATGCAAAGGAAGGTTATAAACCTGGGGTTTAATTGTCCTTTTCCAGATGCCACTGCAGTCCTAGACATTCACACAAGAAAATCTGCCAGGCTGATGAGCTGAGAGGAAGAAAAAAAAAACAAACAAGCTTTGAGTGTAGTTAGCAAAGTCGACACAGTCTTCCTCAATGGCAATGCTTCACATTTTTCTGTATCTTTTTCTTTTTGTGAAGGGAATTAGTGACATGTCTGAATATAAGGAGATTTTCTTAGGTGAGGCTGAGGGAAGATCGTCTACAGTGCTCATCAATTTCTTTCTTTGCCTTATATTTTTGCTCCTGTCATCCGCGGGCATGAGGTTTATCCACCATATACATCGTTTCCATGTTAAATGTAAAATGATAAGAAAAATACTCTTTAAATCTTCTGAACCTTACATCTCTAGCAGACAGAGAGTAGAAGACGAGATTCAAATCACTCTCATTCCTGAAGGTGTGTCATATTTCCATGCTCTAATCAGAAAAAAGTAGCATTTGTGAACAGTTTGCATGTTACTTTTTTAATTAATGGGCTTGGAATATGATTTTAAACTATTAAAGTTGAAAATAACATTGTAGTGTAGAAGAAATCATCTGTTCATATATTCGAAAGAAAACACATAGTTTCTGTATTGATAAATCACACACAAAAAATATGTATTCTGGGCAATGGCCCAGCATAATAACTGTGACTTTGATAAGTAGGCAAGATACCTAGAAAGTTATCAAAATCTGTCAGATGGATCATGGCCATACCAATAAAAAGCGAATGTTTGCAGTAATGTTAAAGCTTCTACAATTTACTGATTCCTTATCAGGTTTGAATCTCTAGAGCTTTCCTGGGGGTATTATACTTTTATATTTGCTCTTAGTAAAATCCGATGGTTCTTTGTAAGAAAATAATTTTGATGTCTCCTCTTAGTTAACTGGCATTTCATGGGGAAAAAATAAAAGAATCCAGGTGAGAGAAAGTAAATGAAATTTTACCATCACTTTGATGTCATGTAGAGGCTTTCAATTTAGACCCAAATGGATGTGTCTTCGTACCCAATCATTGTCACTTACTGCCAATGTAGTATTGGAAAAATGTGTTAATTGCCAAGAGCCTCAGTGGAAAATTTAAGTTGTTTTGAGATTCCAGTAAGTATTTTTACCTTGATAACTATGTCAAATACCTTGCAATAAATCCTCATAAGGTATTATTCCCCTATTTCTCCAATTCCATGTCTATTCCAAATTTCCAGCTCCAAAGGACCTTGACCTTTAAAGATAAGAACACATCTCTGCCCTCACTAAATGCATTAGACAGAAAAGGGGTTCTGTATAAATGTGAGCTCCTTGTCTAACCCCTATGCTCTAGACCTGAGGCATTCACTGGGGAGAACATCTCTCTCGGTGTTATCTGTCTCCATTCACATAACGACTTGAAGCATCCAGGAGCAGCAAGCCAATTTTAGATAAATAGTAGAGCTCCCACTGCAAACATGCTTGAAATATACCCTTTTCTGGAAGAAATGATCACAAAAGGGCATCAATATAGTTATGCATATTAGAGAGAAGAGTATGGAATTGTGAAATTGTTGGTAAATCTCCTATTTACTCAAAACTAGAGCCACCAGTGTGGGTAAGGCTAAGAATCATTAAAAAATTATGTTCCTTCAGTTTTCAAAGTCTAAACCTCAGTGAATTTGTGTCATGCTTTCAGCAACAATAAAGCTAAGATTAGCAAAGAAGGAATTAATTTTGCATCTCTTAGTCATAAAATTTGTATGCTGTATTACCCATAAAGTTAAGTATCACAGCCTCAAGAATTCTGTTTTATTTGGGCTATTTATCAGTGGATATGTGAATAAGAGTCTATTTTAAGATACCCCATTTGCAATAATGTTGTAACAGTAATAATACTTTCAAAATTATTAAAACAGCGTACTCTCATTTGTTATAAATCTACTTCCTATGACTCCTCACCCATTAAATGAGCAATACCCCAGGACTCTAGGGTATTGTTGGCTATTTTCTAGAACAAATAAGTCATTATTCAACTTTCAGAACCAAACTAAATTATTCCTGACTTCACAGCTATATGACAGCCTTGGGAGCTCAATTTTCCTAGGAGGAATACATTTTCTAAATTCCAAAGTCTTCCAAAGTTTTGTATTGCAAAAGCAAAGTGAGACGTCAGAACTCGCCGTTACTCTCAGCTTAAGTGTAAACCGAAGTAAGGCTCCTTTGTTTTTCTTATTTTGATTTTTTTTTTTTGGAAATCAAGCATGCCTAACATAGGATGTTTCATTTTAACCATTCTTCTATGCATTGCTCAGTTGTACTAGATAGGTCATATCACTGTGTAATCATCACCACAACCATTCATCTTCAAAGTTGTCAATTAATCCTTCCAAACTCTATCTCTACTCATCCATAACTCCACACCCCCTTTTAGTTACTTTCCGACTTTATGAATTTGATTTTTTTTTACTTTTTTCATGAATTGGTTCTTTGAAAAGTTTGCACACTATATTTTATCATATTTACTCCTTCCCCAAATTCATTTCTTCCCTACTCACCCAACTTTGTGTTCTCTCTCCTTTTCTAAACCCACTAAATTTAGTTCTTGTTGCCTATATATTCTTGGATGTATGGACTTCAGTAGAAGGTAGTATACTAACCAGATCTTAAAGAAAACCATCCTTAAAGAAATATAACTCTACCTCCCCCAACAGCTATCAACTGCCAATAGCTAGGGGTGGGATTTTGTACCCACCTGCACTGCTCCATGCTTGAATTTTGTCTGGCTTGAGCTTAACAGGTCTTGTGAATGCTGTCCTAATTGCTAGGTGTTTGTATGTTCAACTTCCCTGCTGTATCTGAGAAAAATAAATGTTTTCCCATGTTATCAACCATCAGCAGCTCTTACACACTTTCCACACTTTTTCTGTAATGATTCCTGAAACTTTGAAGAATAGATTGTATATATATATATATATATATATATATATATATATATCCAATTTATGACTGAGCATTACATGGTCTCGATCTCTGAACCTTGATAAGCTGTGGGTCTATGTTAATCAGAATTTACTTCAAAAAGAAACTTCTCTAACAAGGACTCAGAGATGTACTAATCTATGTATGTGATATAAATCATTAAGGGTTGGTTTAATTATGCCTGTTCAGCAGAATGAGTAGAAGGCTCTCCCCTGGGGTTTATGACACATCTAGCCAGAGGTTCTTGGTTCCAATATCAGTAGCTGGACTGTTTCAAGCTGTGGAGTATGCACTAAGTACAATAAGGAAGTAACTGCTTGTATCCAGGATATTTGTGCTACTATTACACCAATGGGCAATTCTAGCCAAGCCAGTCTTTAAAGTAGCTCGCAGAGTTCACAGTTGGATCACTGATGATTGCTCTTCACTCCTGGTAATTCATACCACCTCCTAGCAGCATGAAATCTAGGCAGTAGGAATGAAACTTACAGCTAGGTATCATTTTCATTTCTATGTGTTTTCTAATGAATTAAATATAAGTTTTCTTCAGCAATAGGGTTTTACAGTCACGTTCTGGAGAGCAATCAAGCAAAGCACTTAGCGATGGCTTTTATCCACAGGAAGAGAAAAGAGTAGGAAGCTCTCCTGTATAAAGAGGGCTTTAAGAAGTCTAGAGGACATTGATTTAGGACAATGTCGCCTGAGTCATTGAGGTAGAACTGGGTGTTTCCACCACTCTGGACCAAATATGAAAAAAGAAAAGATGAAAGGGTAAGATGTGAAAATTAGTAAGAGAATTCATCCCTTTCCTGTTTGGAACTACAGCCAGAGAATGTCTCAGAGATGCTCTGCACCCTTTCTGCTGACCACAGTCCAGGAGTCGAAACAACAGGACACTTAGGAAGAGATGGAACTCACTGTCCCCCACACCTCCATGTGCATGGCAGATACTCAGATACAAAGTATTAAAGAGAGGAGGGATATGAAATGAGATGAGATGAGATACTTGGCAAGAGCTGATATTTAATAACAATTTACCTTCCAGAATGTTTAAGAATTGAAGAGTGATACTGAAAATAGAATATGTATTGAGTTTCAGAGATCCTGCATTAAAACAGCTATCAGACTGCTACATCCCAACCCAAAAGACCATATGATGAACATTCTACCATCAGTGACAGCCCGTATCAAAAACATTTCCATCTACCATCAATTACAGTGCTATGCAAATCCTGGCAATGTCAAGGGACTATTTTTAAAAATGAGTATTTTATACACTGGGGAAGATTGAGGCATACTGAATAGAACATATCACAATATCATTGATTGGCACCTGTTACAGAGTAGAAATCAATAGTATCGAGCAAGGTACTACATATATATTAATTTTATGCACATTTGAATTGTACCCTTCTCTAATCTTTAAAGGGCCCATCAATTGTATGAATTGGGAACTCAAGACACTACCATTTTCCTCCCCTTGCAAGGTTATAGAGCATGTCAGAATTTTCAAAACAGAAAAGTTTCAATAAATTCTATCAAATGCCATCAAGTGTTAGTGTATGCATTGACTTAAGTGTATGACTCGTGTTTTAGGGCTTCAAATAAAATTCATTATAGCTCATTCAAAAGGTATCAAAAGCATGAATATGGAGAGGCTGTCATCACCATTACACCTGGAGTTGCAAAGTTATAAACTAGGCTAGGATTAATTTTTAATTGAACAGTACAATAGCTTCAAGCAAAGCACCCTAAAGTAAATAAATGTATCAAATCATAACACATCTATCGCTAATCAACACTATTAGTCTAAAATGAGTACTTTTAACTCAGTAGATCTCAATACTTGAATTCTCAAAAATAACTTTTAAAACTGGTGACTAGTAAATTGAGTTGTTCTAGAAACAGATCATAAGTTTTATCAGGGATGGATCCCAACAAGATCAGTCAGAGTCTTGGTAAGGGAGAGAAGCAATTTATACGGTGTAAGTGAATATATGGGTTGATCATTGTAGTTAACTGAGGCTCAATTTCCCTGGGAGTCTCTCTCAAGAAATAGATTCCTCCTCAAAGCCATATGACATAATAAGGAAGTCAGTAATTTATTCTCCAGCACTCATTCCTGGTTGGCTGAGGCATGCTCATTGGAGAGTTAATACCTCAGGTCTTCAGACATGTTTTACCCAGGGGCCAAGTGTGGTACAGAAAATATAAAGGATGGTAAAGGACACATACAGTGTGAAGCATCAGTGTAGGGGAGACAACAAAGTCCGTTAGTCGTCTGTATGACACAAAAGTAGAGTAGCATAAATCAAGTGCCTTTGGAAAAAGAAACAAAGTCTGCACTGGAATGGTGGTGAATGTGAGGTAACACTACTTATTTTTTTGCTTGTCTGTTCATTGAGACAGAGCCTCTCTGATTTGCTTAGACTAGTCTGAAACTTGCAAATTCCCTACGTCTGTCTCCCTAGTGCTGGGATTACAAGTGCCACCACATATATCTTAGAGGGTGTTATTCTGGAAAATTAAAAAGTGTAACTTTGCTTAACTTGTACATTTGTGCTACAGTTTGGTTTAATGATTCTTTGCCATCCAATTCAATCGAGTGGATCCACTGAAAGAACGCATAAATGTTGGAAGGCTGCCTGTTGGAGCCTAGTGTAAACTGTGAAAGCTTAATTCCTTTTCTTCAGATTCCTAAGGAGATTATGACTGAAGCAGACAAGTTATATTTGAGAATGAGTAAAAAAAGAAATTTAACTTTTTTGATTTCTTGTGTGCTTGAAGTTTTTAGCACTAATTAGAGAACAGTGCACTTTATGTCATTGAAATTCAAATTTTAATTATTAATGATTTAAGAAATATACATCTGCTCTTAAATAAATTCACATTAAATATAGAAATATGGTTGAATAGAATTGTAAAATTGATTTAACTTAATTCACAGTAGGGTAACTTGGGATAATGAGTTTTCAGGCAGTATTAATGAAGAAAGGGGGTATGCATGCATATGTGCACACATATTATATGTGTGTACTTCATTTTCTCTTTCTCTTATCCTCCCACTCCCAAAGAAAACATTAGTTTAAGCACTGACACCTGCTTCTATTATCTCTGTAGTGAAATTACCAATGAGCTAGACTGGGTTCTTTGTTCTGTGCAACCTTCAGATGAAGATGTAGAACTCTCAGCTCCTCCTGCACCACGCCAGCCTATACGCTGTCATGTTCCTACCTTGATGATAATGGACTGAACCTCTGAAACTGTAAGCCAGCCCCAATTAAATGGCATTCTCATAAGAGTTGCCTTGGTCATGGTGTCTGTTCACAGCAGTAAAACCCTAACTAAGACACCCTCATACAATGAATAGGTCTAAATGTTCCTTATAACATAAAAATGTTTTAAAATTCATAAGCTATTTTGAAATAATAAACAACATGGTCAAATTAGCAACTGGTTTGGTATACTTAAAAAGAAAGCTATTTGCTAATTATTAATCCTTAAGATCAAATGCTGCTACATGTGTACCACAGAGGCCTAGCACTCTGAAGGTTGAAGCAGAAGAACAAGTTCAAGGCTAGCCTTAGTGTTATAGCATAAAACCTGTCTCAAAAGGAAAAAAATGGAAACCCAAGTCATGGCTGAGTAGTTAAGAGTGCTTACAGCTCTTGAAGAGGACTCAAGTTCAGTTCCTAGCATTCATCAGAGGTGGCTCAAACCTCCTGTAACTCTGCCTCAAGGAGATCCCACACCCCCCTGAGGCAGGCAAACATAGGACATAGTTAGCTTAGGACTCCTCTTTGGTTCCTGTAATAATAATGCACTTGGTAGCCTCATTCCTCCACTGGACCCATTAGGTACATACACCCCCTTCCAAGCAATGCATCTAACCATCTAGAGTCTCTTGACATCCCCACTCATCCCACCCACAACTAGCTACACTTATCCCATCTCCAAACAGTAGTATAAGCTCCCCACCCCCGCTACCAGCCAATTTTAGACAGTTTCTATTCAACTGTATTCCCAAAATATCCAAGGATAGGGATTATCTAGCTTGAACTGGCTTTGGGTGTGTTTGTAATATGGCAAAACTGTGTCCACTTTTAGGAAGTGTCTTTTAGGAAGACTTCATTTTAGGAAGACTTCTCAACATACTATCTTGTCCTCATGCATAACCAGCTGTGCATATGATTAAATTCAGATGCATTGTGACCAGTGGCATGCATACAATGATCTAATATACCAATCAAAATCAAGAACCACCCAAACCACACCTCTGAATCACCATCACTTCCTTGTCTTAAACCTCATAAAAGGAATCCCAGAACAGTAACCAGGGTCTTCTAATAATAATTCATGTGACCTGTTGTCAATCACTATGTTTCTTTTGAAAATGTATATAAATGTTTTAGTTGCAGGTATGTCTGTGCACTATGTGTGTACAGTGCCTGAAGAGGGAATCAGACACTTTGAAACTGTAGTTACAGATGGTTGTAAGTTGCTTTGTGGGTGCTGGGAAACAGAGCCAGATCCTTTGGAAGAGTAGTCAATGCTCCTAACTTTTGAGCAATTCCCCGGTATCCTGTTACCAATCTTGACAACGTATTACCCTGTAGCCCTCACGATCACTTCACGCTAAGTAAAATTATCTTGCTTCTTTTACAAATATCTGCTAGCCCTTGTTTTCAATTTTGGTGTGTTTGTTGTTGGTTGTTGTTTGTTTTTTAAGAAAAGTTTTTTCTTACAATACATTCTGATCAGTTTCCCCTCTCCAATCTTTACTCAAATGCTCCCATCTCCCCACCTAGCCAACTCCACATGGCCCTGTCTTTCTCTTTAGAAAACAAAAAGCCAAACACACAAACAACAAGAAGCCTAACTTTAAAAAAAAGAATGAAAAACAATAAGAAACGTGCGTGCGCGCACGCGCACACACACACACATATTCTCTCATATATATGCATATAAATAAATGCACAAAATCAGAAACCATAATATATAAGCAAAAGACCAGTAAGAGAGTAACAAATGTCCAACCAGAGCAATATGAGACAAAAAGTGTGCAAAAATAGCATTGAGTTTGGCTTATGTTGTCCATCTACTGCTGGGCATGGCTGAGTGGATAATATACCCAGTGAGACTCCTTTGCAGAAAACTAATTTCGTCTTTGCAAGCACTTGTCAGTTGGAAATAGCTTCTTCGTTAGAGATAGGAGCTCATGTCTACTTTGCTCTCTCAGTGCTGGGAGACCATCTGGCTTGAATCTGCGCAGACCCTGAGCGTGCCAGTCTCTGATTTGATCTGTGTGCATCACATCAGTCCTGTTGTGTCTAGAAGACACCGTGTCCTTGGTGTCGTCCATCACCTCTGGCTCTTACAATCTTTCCTTCTCTTCTTTCACACACGCCCTGAGCTCCGAGGGGAGGGGTTTGATAAACATATCGCATTTAGGACTGACTGTTCCAAAATCTCTCACTGCATATTATCCAGTTGTAGGTCTCCGTGTTAGTTACTGTCTATTATAAGAGGAAGCTTCTCTAGCAGTGGCTAAGCAAGGCACTGATCTGTAAGTATAGCAGAGTGCCATTAGGAGTCACTTCATTACTATATTCCTTTAGCAAAACAATACATAGGATCTAGCCCCATGGTGGTCTATCCAGCCATCTGAGCACTATCAAGCATGGGTTCCATCTTGTAGAATGCAGCCCTTGTGTTTAATTCTTTGGATAAAAAGTGGAGAACCTAGAAAGACCCAACCCAGATATGACCACCAGTAAAACCCCTGTTGGACTTCTTGGGCACTGGTCCACATGAGGTATATACAAAGAGACACACAGACACACACAGATATGCACACAAATGAAAGCAGCTTATAATTTTAGAGATTAATTTTATGGATTAATTTATTATGGTTGTTTGATATTCTTCAAAACGGTAGTGGTAGCATAGAAACTAAAGTCACAAGACTGGTACATTAAATTCAGCTTCAACGTAAAAAGGATTTAGAAGACATTTGGTATACATTAGTCCAAATTAAGCTTCTATACTTAAATACATGCTTCGTTTTGTTTTTCCTAAAGAGATCAAATTAATAAGCTAATACAAGATACAAACATATGAAGCTAACTACATTTCTATTATGTTTTGGATATGGACAGATTAATCCAATGATGAACCACAATTTGAAACACTATTGGGAGTGGTAGAGGGCAGGACTAGGTTGAAGAATGTAGCTCACTAGGGGCATATTTTTGAAGTCTCTGTCTCTCTTTATCGCTTTCTTTGTCTCTGGATCTCCCTGGCTATCACTACCTCCATTCTGGCTTCCATGAGATAAAGAGTCTCTTCTGCTCACATACTCCCACCAAGAGGACATTCTCTCTTACCTAAGCCTAAGCCACAAAGAACAGAGAACCATGGTCAGAAATTTCTGCAACCATGGGCCAAAATATATTTCTTCCTCTTCTCAAATATTTTCTTCCAAGTATGTGTCACAACGATGAAAAGTAAGTCATCGTTAAGTAAATTGTAAGAAAAAACGCGTTTGTGAGAATCTGAGATTACATTCAACATGTAAAATTTTCTTAGGTATATTTTTATGATTCCAAGTTTTAATATATATATGTATGTATATATATATATATATATATATTGTGCAAATTGAGTATTAACATTGTCACCTCATGCAGAACATTAAGCCAGGTGTTTAATGGGATTCTCATATGTGAACTAATCTTCACAGTGAGTCTGAAATTAGAATCATTACATTATTCCTAAAGATAAGATAAGGAAATCGTATTATAATTAGTTTCTTAAGGTCCATGGGTGGGAATTAACAAAGCCAAGGACTCACAGCCTAGACTTCCCTATCTCCCCTCTTTTAAATTCATATGCCTATTCCCTTAGCACACGTTGCTTAAGGATGAAATTCACAGACAAAATGCATGGTGGTGAAAAGCAACAATCCAGAGAGCACTGCAAGGAACACTCACATGACCACCAGGGCAGTCTGAAAGCTGGTCCCAGCAAGGATTGAAAATATATCAAGTCATCTAGGTGAAGTAAAAGAACAGGGTTGTAAGGATCCACGACAGTTAGATCCAGAGATGGTGCATTTATCATTCTGTACACCTCGGCATGTGTCACTGATGCCAATTTAGGCTTTATAGAGTAAAAAGTGCTGACAAAACAAGTAAATCGCGTTATTAAGGTGCTATAAAAGAATAAATGAAGCTTGAGAAACTTTGTTTGTCCTAGACTCAGCACTACGGGAAGGCTGGCAAAAGTAAACATCTCCCCAGTGTGACTTGGCCAGCTCTATTTTTCATGACCATAGTTCCTTTAGATTTCCTAAAATTCTCTACATTTTTAAATTTTAAATTTCTCTAGATTCCCAATTTCAAAATACTTGATCTCACATTGACACAGGTCAAAATACTTAGCTATTATTATAGTCATTGTCTACCCAAACACCTTTTATTAACCCTTTATTAACTAATAATAATAACCACCTCTATCTTCACTCCTCAAATAAATGATAAATTTGTGTGTCTTAAAAGGAGGGTAGACAAATTGTCATCAGAGAAGCATCATCTAGCAGGTGATGAGATGCCCAGGACCACAGCCAAACATTAGGCAGAGCTCAGAGAATCCTGCAAAGGAGGGAAGGAAGATAGTAGGAGTCAGAAGGGTAGAGGACACTCTGAGAACATGGCCCACAGATTCAACTAAGCAGGGCTCATAGAGGCTCACAGAGACTGAAGTGACAATCACCGAGCCTGTGTGGGTCTGAGTTAGGTCCTCTACACATATGTGTTATGGTGGTGTAGCTTAGTGTTCTTGTGGGACTTCTAACAATGGGAGTTGGGCTGTCTCTGACTCCTTTACCTGCTCCTGGGACCCTTTTCCTTCTACTGGGTTGCTTTGTCCAGTCTTGATATAAGGGGTTGTGCCTAGTCTTATTGTAACGTGTCATGCCATGTTTGATTGATATCTCTGGGTGGCCGACTCTTTTCTGAAGTGGATCTAGAAGGAGAGGGGAGGTTGGAGGTTGAAGGATTCAGACCCAGACAAGCAGCTGAGATGCGTATTTAACATACCAAAGTGAACCTGATCTCCAGATTTTCCCAGCATCCCTCAGTCACTACTTGGCATACTCCACCCTCTATCCTAAACTCGCTAGCCCAGGGGCTGGACTTCCTCCTCTTCCCACAGAGGCTTTTTCCTAAATAATCAAAAATCCCCCTTCTCCTTCTCTCTCTCTCTCTCTCTCTCTCTCTCTCTCTCTCTCTCTCTCTCTCTCTCTCTCTCTCTCTCCCCCCCCAACATGCTTTCTCTCCTTCCTCTCCTCTTCCCTCTTCCCTTTTGTCTCCCTCCTTATGGTCACTTCCCTGTCCTTGGAACCTTGAGACCATGAACTTGCCAAAGAGTGGTTTCCCTAAAACCCCTGCCTTTATATATACTCTAATCTAGCTTCATTTAGCTCATTTTGTTAGCTGAGAAATAACTTATCAGGGGGAGGACTGGGAGGAGTGCCGGGAGAGGAAACTGCAGTTGGAATATAATATATGAGAGACTAAATGTTTAAATAAAAAATCACCAACTGTATACAAGTCCATTGAAATGTATAGACTTTGAGTTTGACTAATTTTGGTGTGTGATGTTTTTATTCACAAGATTTTTTGTTTGTTTGTTTTATAATAAAGTTCATTTAAAAAATAAAAGATAAACCACAATTCCTTCTCCTTAGCCAGGTTCCTGTTAAGGTCCTTTGGAACTCTATAAATTGTTTGGGATCTTATTTTTATTAATCAGATGCTTGGAATTTCTTGCTTTGTTTTTCTTTGTTTGTTTGTTTTGCTTTGGTTTTGAGGGAACTTCATCTCATGCTGCTGAGGCTAAATTTGAACTCTCCGGGGAGTGCTCAGAGCACAGGCATGTACTGCCATAAAAACTTTGTGTCAGAGTTTTATGTTCTTCAAAAATCCCTTCTACAAATCCAAACATTATCATAGAGTACCCCCGGGCAAGTCTAGAGCTCAGAGCAAAAGCAGAGCAGAACTTTAGGAAGTGGTCAAACAGGAATCACAGATTTTTCAGGACAAATGATAAATGCCCTCTTCAACTTCTAACACTTTTCTAGGAACTTTTCAACATTCTTGAATCCCCATTCAGCCATTCCTTTAATTGATAATAAGCTTTCTCCTATAAACCAAGAGAAATGACACCCAGTGAGAGGAAACTGCACCTTGAACCACAGAGATGGGGTTTCATTCAAGTCACAGGTGGAAAAATAAACTGGAAAAAACAAACAGCACGACATAGGCTATGTAGGATTTCAAGGCATTGTTATGAGGATCAGAAACCACTGGCACCTTCTCAGCAAGGAGGTCTATCTACGGCTGCCAAATCGAGAGAGATGGGTTTCAGCCTTGATTTCTTTGCCAAGAAAAATTATAGAGTATAAACAGAAACCATACAACAGTATGTGAGATTTTCTAGAATATGTTACAAAAATATATCTTTGAATTTATTGTCAGGGACTGCTAACACTTTGTTTCTCCCCTTAGGTGCCTGCCATTTGTTTAACCTAAGAATTTTTTATCCATTTGAAACCTCTTCAAATCAGATCTGAAAATTGTCCAAACAATTGTACGCTCACCAATCTCTATCCTATTAAAGCATTCCCAGCATTCGCCAATCAATTTGTGTAAACGAACTGTGACACTTTTCAGAATAACAAGGAGATTGCTGAGGTTCGAAGGTGGCCGATAAATGATATTCTTCCCCCTGTCAGATATCAGCCCATTCAAAACTGAAATGTTAGCTAGGAGAGATAAACATATATCATACAGAGTGCCAAGCATTCTAGTCCTTGACCTCAAGTCTCCAAGAGATTGAGAGATCGCCACGTGATTTCTATCAGAGCTCCACTAACTTCTTATCTAGAAATAGAGAGGGAATCCTAAAGTTTGTATGTGCGAGCGCACACACACACACACACACACACACACACACACACACACACACACAATCCAGAATAAAAGGATGCAATCTGGTCATCACATTGCTTCACTTTGAAATATGCCATGGTACAGTGATTGGATAGGGCTGCCACAAAAGCCAACATAGACCATGACAGCATTATAGATGGTCAAGAAATAAGCACATCTTTTACAGCCAACTGAGGTTCAGCAAAGATAATCATAAAATACCCAATGGAGAAAGAAGTTCTTTTTAATAAATGGCATTACTACAGTATTCAGTATATACAGGGAAAGAATAAAACCTTATCTTACATCATCTCCAAAGAAAGTATATCAATAAAAGATTAATTAAAATTTAAATCTAATGTCTGAAATTGTAAAAACACTCAAACACAACAAGTCCCCTTGGTGGTTAGTCCTGGCCATATCATAGTGTGATATCTGGACCAAGCCTGAGAAGACAGTATGCCAAGTGACTGTCTTAGCGAAGGCTTCTATTGCTGTGGTAAAACATCATGACTGAAATCAACTTTGGGAAGAAAGGATTTATTTTATCTTACAGCCATGAGGTCATGATCCATCACTGACAGAAGTCACAGGGAATTCAAGGCAGAACCTGGAGCAGAGGCCTTAGAGCAGTGGTTCTCAACCTGTGGGTCACGCTCTATCAGATGTCCTGCATATCAGAGATTTACATCATGATTTATAACAGTAGCGAAATTATGGTTATAAAGTAACAACAAAATAATTGTATGGTTGGGGGTCAGCACAACATGATTAAAG
Source organism: Rattus rattus (assembly GCF_011064425.1). Classification (NCBI taxonomy): domain Eukaryota; kingdom Metazoa; phylum Chordata; class Mammalia; order Rodentia; family Muridae; genus Rattus; species Rattus rattus. Next base: position 71,935,802 of record NC_046168.1, on the reverse strand, counting down.
GCAGTCTTAAAGGGCCACAGACTTAGGAAAGATGAGAATCTCTGCCTTAGAGGAATGCTGCTGTTTACTGGCTTGCTCAGCCTTCTTTCTCATAGCAGAGAGGACTAATACCCCACAGGGGGCAGCCCCCACAGTAAGCTGGGCTCTACAACATCAATCATCAACCAAGAAAATGTACCACAGGTTTGCCCATAGGCCATTCTAGTGGGTGATTTTTCTCATTAGAGATTCTCTCATCCAAGATGACTCTAGCTTGTGTCATGCTGGCATAAAACTAGCTAGCCAGTACAGAAGCCATCAAGGAATTCAATGTAGCATGTACTCAAAATATCAAATATAAATATACCGTATGACACAGAAACCTTCATTTGGTTAGACGGTCAAATAAACCATACTAAAAAGATACCTGCACTCATCCATTACAGCATTGTTTTTATTTTTTAATATTTTAAAAATATTTTGATTGGATATTTTATGTATTTATGTTTCAAATGTTATGCTCCTTTTCCCTCTTCCATACCCCTCCCCCACCCCTGCCTCTATGAAGATGCTCCCACTCCCACCCACCCACTCCCACCTCAACACCCTGGCATTTCCCCTATACAGGGGAAAGGAGCCTTCACAGGACCAAGGAATTCTCCTTCTATTGATGTTGGACAATGCCATCCTCTGCCACATATGTGGCTGGAGCCATGGGTCCCTCCATGTGTACTCTTTGGTTGGTGGTTTAGTCCCTGGGAGCTCTGGCGGGGGGAGGGGGTTGGTTGGTTGATATTGTTGTTCTTCCTATGGGGTTGCAAACCCCTTCAGCTCCTTTGGTCCTTTCTCTAACTCCTCCATTGGAGTCCCTGTGTTCAATCTGATGGTTAGCTGCAAGCATCCTCATCTGTATCAGTAATACTCTGGCAGAACCTTTCAGGAAAGACCTATATCAGGCTCTTGTCAGCAATAGTGCATGGGTTTGGTGTCTGCATATGAGATGGATCCCCAGGTGTGGCACTCTCTGGATGACCTTTCCTTCAGTCCCTGATCCAATCTGTCCCTGTATTTCTTCCCATGAATATTTCTGAACAGAACACCAATGGCTTATGCTCTAAGATCAACAATAGACAAATGGAACCTCATAAATCACAAAGCTTCTGTAAGGCAAAGGCCATGGTCAATAGGACAAAACAGCAACCAACAGATTGGGAAAGAGACTTTACCAATCCTACATCCAACAGAGAGCTACTATCTAATATATACAAAGAACTCAAGAAGTTAGACTCCAGAGAATCAAATAATCCTATTTAAAAATGGGGTACAGAGCTAAACAAAGAATTCTCAACTGGGGAATATTGAATGGCGGAGAAGCACCTAAAGAAATGTTCAACATCCTTAGACATCAGGGAAATGCAAATCAAAATGATCCTGAGATTCTACCTCACACCAACCATAATGGCTAAGATTAAAAACTCAAGTGACAGCAAATGCTGGTGAAGATGTGGAAAAGGAGGAGCACTCCTCCATTGTTGGTGAGATTGCAAGCTGGTACAACCACTCTGGAAATCAGTCTGGAGGTTTCTCAGAAAATTGGACATAGTACTATCTGAGGACCCAGCTATACCTCTCCTGGGCATATACCCAAAAGATGCTCCAACATATAACAAGGACACATGCTCCACTATGTTCATAGCAGCCTTATTTTTAATAGCCAGAAGCTGGAAAGAACCCAGATGTCCCTCAACAGAGGAATAGATACAGAAATTGTGGTACATTTACACAATGGAGTACTACTCAGCTATTAAAAACAATGACTACATGAAATTCTTAGGCAAATGGGTGGAGGTAGAAAATATCATCCTGAGTGAGGTAACCCAGTCACAAAAGAACACACATGGTATGCACTCACCGATAAGTGGATATTAGCCCAAAAGCTCAGAATACCCAAAAAACAATTCACAGATCATATGAAGCTCAAGAAGAAGGATGACTAAAATGTGGATGCTTCAGTCCTTCTTAGAAATACTGTTTTTAATAGGCCATATATGGAAACAACCTAAGCATATACTCAGTGAGTAAATGAATACGGGAAATGTGGCATACAAAATGAAATAATGCTCACCTTGAAAATTAGAAATCTGCAACAACACTGATGAACCTGCAAAACATGGTAAGTGAAGTGAGGTGGTCACAAAAAACATAAGTTCTGTTGTACATAACTTACTCATGGACTTTGGCAAAGTTAAATTCAATAAAACAGAATGGGATGGTTGTTACCAAAAGTTGGCCAATGGGGGTAGGATGTAGGTCAAAGAGTATAAAGATTCCATTTCATATGATGAATCATACACAGAAAACAAATGAGCATTATACATTATACAACTGAAACCTGCTAAAATAGTATCACTATGAAAAAATAATTATTGATTGTGCTAATCATTCCCCAATGTGTATATACACCAATGCACTACATTTTATACCTTAAAAGTATGTATAGTTTTTATTTGTCAATCAATATAGAGAAAAAAAAAGAAAAAGAGTGAAACGAGCAGGAAATAACCCAGTTGAATTAGAGGAAGACGGCTTCATCTGGTAGGAATCTACAGTTGTTGCTGATATTTAATCTTAATGAAAAACTTGATGGGATCCAGAATCAGCTTGGAGGCCCACCTCTCTGCATAACTGGTGGCATTTCCAGGAAGGCTTTACTGAGGAATAAAAACTCTCAGTTGGACTGAATGGTGTCTATCAGCAATGGCCTGAAACGTGAGGTGAAACAATAGCATTGCCTTCATTTCTTCCTATGCAAGTGCATACATTGCTGCTGCTGCTATCATCAGCTGACATCAGACTCCAGCTTCTTCAGGTTTCCAATGTGAGATGAACAGTAACAATACTCTAGGAATCTTACAGGCCTTCACCCCCAACCAGGACAGCAGAGAGATCCATTTCCAATGGGTGAGAAACTATTCAATTCTCAGCCTATGCAGCATGCAGATGGCCATTGTTGATGTACCCAACTCCTATCTTGTAAGCCAGTCAAACAAATCCCCTTTTGGAGTATGTATGCAGGGTCACACACAGTCATACACATGTGCATACACACACACAAACATATACATACACATACACACACACACACACATGGGACACATGCATACACACACACACACACACACACACACACACGGACACATAGACACACCAACCCTGGATGAATTACAGAGATTAATGCCACTATCAAGGACTTGAAAGATACAGAAGCAGTGGCTCCCATATCTTCCTTTAACTCTCTGATTTGGTCCATGGAGAATATGAATTATGAAGGATACAGTTCGTTCTCTTAAGTTTAATCAAGTAATTATTACAGTTGCAGCTCTACTAGACATGGTTTCCTTACTGAGCAGATTAGTGCTTCTTCTGGTGTCTAATGCACAGCTATTGGACTTTCCAGGGATTTCCCCATATAAGTACATTAGGTGCATCACGATCAATTTTCTATAGCTGGCAGAGCCAACACATTTACCATTCCGCCTCAAGGGTATATTAATTCCCCAGTCCTGTGTCTAATTTATTTTATAGGAATCTTGGTCACCTGCCTCTTCTATATAGTATTACACTGGTTCATTATATTGATGGCATTATGTTGAAGAAACCATGTGATCAGAAGACAGGAAAAACATTGAACTGGTTAGTAAAGAATTATGCTGTAGAAGATGGGAGAGAAAAACTAATTCAGGGATTTTTCTACTTCACATAATTTCTATAAGCTTAGTGTGGCATAAGGCATGCAAAGACATTCTTTCTAAAATGAAGGGTAGTCATTGTATATAGGCCTTCCTACCATCAAGAAAGGAGCACAATACTTAATGGGCCTATGTAGATTTTGAAAGGCACGGACCTTACTGTGTTGCTGTGGTTCACCAAGCAAGTCACCCAAAGAGCTACTTTTGAGTTGGCATGTAACAAGAGAAGGCTTAGAAATAGGATTGGTCTGCTATAGTATACCTCTTGGGTGATACGATTCAGCAGTATCCAATGATATCTTAATTGTCAATATCAGATGAGGATGGTGTTTAGTTCACTTAAGTGTATCACAGCAAAGGTCTTTCCATCATAGATGGTAACTACTTTCCCTTTGAGAAATAGTTCTTGGTCTGCTCCTGGGCATCTTTGAAAACTAAATGCTTGACAAGTTCCCATGTGATCTGCTATAATAAGATTGATTTAAACTGACCTACAAGCCAAAAAGTTGAATATTCATAACAGTGAATGATATGTACATCACTGACCCAAGCAGACCCCAAAGGTACAAGTAAGTCACATAAAGTGCCCCAAATGCTATGGATTCTACTCCAGCTAAAATGCCTTCTGTTCCCAAGCAGATATCTATGGCTTCATCAGTCCAGTGATTGGGCAGAGATCTCCAGAAGGTTCTATAGACTACTCCAGTGCCTGTAGGGCACAGCTGCAGCATTACAACACCTTTCTGGAAAAAAGCCAAAGGACATGGGCGAAAGAAATCTTCACTATGGGCAGGATGGAATTCTGTACACTGCACACTGTTGTACACTTCTCTTGGAAGGAAAAGTGGCAATCTATATGATTATATATTGATTCTCATGACGTAATCAACAACTTGGCTGGACAGTAAGGGACTTGGAAATGATAGTTCTGAAAGCTTTTAAGAAAGACATTTGGAGAAGAGAGATTTGTACAGACCTCTTCAAATTTAGAAAAGATTCAAAGATACTTATATCCTATGTAAACGCAAAATAAAAGTTAGCCCTAATACAGGAGGGACTCAATAATCAAATATGAATAACAATCCCTCCTGTGGATAGGAGTCAAGGTTTTACTGTAGCTGTCCCTATTATGGCCTGAGGGGTCCATGAACAAAGTGGTCATTGTGACAGAGATGGAGGTTATACGTGGGCTTAACACCATGAATTTCCACTCACCACTGCTAACCTAGTTAATGCTACTGCTACCAGTAAATTAGCCAGCAGAGGAAACAAATGCTGAGCCAGTGACATACTACCATTGCCAAGGGTGACCATCCAATGCATGCCTACATATTGACTGCATAAACTGCTTCCATCATAGAAAAAGAAGTACTTTGTCATTTTTGGAATAGACATTTATTTGGGGTATGGAATTCTCCTACATGTAATGCTTCTACCAAAATTACCATCCACGGACTTAAAGGATGACTGAAGAGATGTTACTTCTAACCAAGGAATTTGCTTCACATCTGAGGTGTAGCAGTGGGCTCATGATCAAGGAATTCATTGTTTTACCATATTCTCCGTCATCCTCCAGAGGGTTGCTTCATAGAACAAGAAAATGACCTTTGAAAGAGTCAGTTATAGCAACAAGTGGCAATGGCTTTCAGAATTGAGGTAAGGTTCTCAAGAGAGCTATATCTGCTCTGAATCAGCATCCAATACACTACACTATTTCTCCCGCTGTAGTGACAATTTGGGGATTTCTGTTTATTTTAAAAAGCACAGAAACATTATGAGAATGTGTTTTCATTTTAACCCCAGGTGTAGGATGCAGGGTTGCATCAGACTGTTCACAGCAGCTGACTATGATTTGCCTCATTCTCTGGCAAGAGCGTGATTTTGCCTGTGGCAGATAGGTTTGCAATTGTGGGATGTTGGGAATTCTGGGGAATTTTCAGAGGTAATAGAAATGCTAGGGCCTAGAGACTGTTTGGTTGGTTGTTGTCATGGTTGTTGGTAGGTATGTGTTTGCAGTTGGTTGCTGTTGGCTGTGGTTTGTTAAGTAGTCATGTGCAAAGACAAAGAAACAAGAAGACATTAAATATCCTGATGGTGAAGATCAAACTTGTCCCAAGGAACTCAATGCCCCTAATCAATAGGAAGTTGTCTAATGATAACATTGCCCCTGTTTTTCTCTCCTATCTAATATTAGGGGGTTGAAATACTGGATAAGGGTGGAAGAAAAGAGAACCCACAAAGTAGCCAAAGACCAGTTACATCCCGCATCCAAGATTCCTCAGTCCAGGAATTGAGGGACTGGAAATAGTAATCGTACCTACTCTCATCAATACTCCCTGGGACCCACTAGCAAAATTCCTGATCCCATGACCTTATGCTCTGCTAACCTAGAGATCTTGATTCCTTCTGCAGGACATTTAAGTAGAAATTAGGGCCTGCCTCTGGCTACTTGGGGCTCCTGCTGTCCCTGACTCTAAGCAGAGTTTGGCTATAAGCAGGGTTGATTGATCCAAACAACCAGTGAGAATTTAGACTACTAAAACAAGCATCTGAAATGTATAGGATCTATCAGAGTGTCTCTAGGTGTTACCATAGCTCATGATTAAATTCAATGGAAAATACAACCTAATCGTGGCAGGATGAAAAAATAGCCTAGACCCTTCAGGAAGGAAGAATGTGAATCACCTCTCTACGTAAAGAACCAAGAAAAGAACAAGACCCACTGAGGTACTTATTAATGAAGGGAAGAATACAGAATTGTGTGAAGAATGTTGTAATAAATACCATGTAAATTACAGAAATGAGGATTGTAATTGTGAGTGTTTCTATTTTATTTTGTTAAGAATGTTTACATATATATGAACACCTGTGTACATGTATATGATACTTGTATTTTCTTTTATTTCCTATTCCTTTACCACATAACATAGTATTGACTGAGTTAATATCACTACTTAAACATTGTTAGATCTGTTATCATTTTTAAGTTATAGGGTATTTAAAGGCAAGCATTTCTTGAAGTCTTTTACTATGTATTCGGAATGAAAGCATTAATGTGGTTTGAGTTTTACAGGGGACATGTATATCATGTAAATCATCTGTCTATCATGTCAGACAGAATTGTGGCCTTGCTGTTGCTTCACTTGGGAACTAAGCATGATATAAAGGAGATACAGTGAGTGTCAGGCTAACAAGGAGTGCCAAGGAGTGGTCTTTAGAGGGCTAATGGTAACTTTCAACTTGACAGGCTCTGAAATCAATGACAAAACAGATATCTGGGTGTGGTTATGAGGGCATGTCTAGAAAGGTCAACTGAGTAGGAAAGAGCCTTCCACAGAGGGGGTATCACCTCCCAGTGGGTGTTTTAAGATATAGAGGACCAAGGGAAAAGCAACATTGTTGTATCTGGACCCCTTGTCTTCCTTTCTTTCTGAGGAAAGGAAGCTGTCTCTGTTGCCTCTGTTTATCTGGTGGAGATACCTTCCACTGACACCAGACTCTAGCTCTCCAGGCTTTCAGTGTGGGTCAAATCCTATCAATATTCCAGGCCTTCAGCACTGGTTGGAAGTTCTGAGACATCCAGCTTTAGTGGCTGAGTTAATATCAGTAATTAAACATTATTAAGTCTGCTATCGTGTTTAAGTAATAGAATATTTAAAGGCAGGAGGTTCCCAAGGGATTTAACCAACTACTAGGGTCTCAGCATCTTCAGCTTGTAAACAGCCATTATTGGCCTACCCAGATCCTATTATCTGAGCCAACTGAATACATTTCCCCTTTGTAATCATATCTTTGCATTCTATTGGTTTTGTTCCTTTAGGAAACTTTGCCTAATACAGAGATCCTCAGGGTTCAGTTTTCCAGGTAGAGGCTGATATGTTGGCAGCTCTTATCCCTAGAATGAAGAGGATGTAGCACATGAATGCCGGCCATGCCACAACATAGACATGAGAAGCATCAAAATAAAGCGTTGTTATTTTAATCTCCGTGGTTAAGTATTAACAGAACTGAAGCAACTTTGTCACTGTGCTTGATTGAACTTCCATTTTTCAATTCTTTTCCTCCTTGCACATTTCTTCTTATAATAAAGTTATTTTTAGGTACTCAGACCCACCATCAATTTTCCTCTCAACTCCTTCCCCAAAGTCTCTTGCCAATTGTCCAATTCAACTGATAAATCTAGAACCATGCCAGCAACTCGGCTCTCATTTTTTTCGGGCGTAGGTTTTGCTGGTGTTCTCACCATTAGTAAATTGATAATTTGGCCAACCATGAAACTGGATTCTTATTTAACCTCTGACCTTATTAGTACCTCTTACCTATCCACCCTCCTTAACGTGCATTGGACAATCATGGCCATTAAGTCATTTCCCTACTTAGAGAAAGGATAGAAGTGAAGCTACAGGTTTTTCTGCCATTGTCTAAGTCTCAGGGGTTTTATTTTCAGAAATTCATTCTGTTTTAAAATTTCCCCTCATATTCGGAGATTTTTAGAGTACATATTTTTTTTAAGACAGTGGGCATTTCATATCTGAGGCAGAGAACAAGACCCTTCTTTCCCGAGAGAGCTGATCCTCATGGTCAACTCGTTTGGATTAGGACCTGCGCAGAGGAAGCACACCTTTGAGCGTGTCTATCAGGTTTCAGAAGCAGGTTTATGAAAAGATCTTCCTGACAGTTAATAGAAACATCCACAGACTGGGTTCCTAGGACTGACTAAAAATGGAAAATGGAGAAAGCCCACGGAGCTTCACAGTATTCTCTAGGCTTCCTGATCTGTCTAAATGTAAGTTATGTCCCTGCTGCCACAGCTGTGAGTCCCTTCTGCAGCCCTGCCTCACAGCTGCCTCCCGTCTATGGTGGGACCCATCTACCGAACAATGGTCCAAAATAAACCTCAATAAACCTCCACCCCCGCCCCCCGGACGCTGCTTCTTGCTACACATTTGTTCACAGCAGTGAGGGAAAAAAAGAGCTAATTTGGTTGATTCAAGATATATTTGGTGATCACAAATGATCACTAAGGTATTTGAATATATTATAATATAAAAAATATATAAATTTGTAAAGCTATACTTTCAAGTGTATTTTAATTGTCCAGTCATAATTGGTGCCTTTGAGCAAAATATTTTGCTGAGACTTTAATAGTCAAATGATCTTATTTCTAGTCAACAGGTCTGAGTCATTTAAAGTGATTAAGGACCAAGAAGCCATAAAATTGTTCCAGTGAATTAACTAGGTCAAGGCTAATGGCTACTGCTTTCTCAACAGTTTCCCACAGATCTGTCAGTCCTAAGTTCAGCAATGTTCTCTCAAGGCCAAAATGATCTCTAAAGGTTATTGATTACACAGGCCTTCCATTCATAGTAGCTTGTGACTCCTGTCTCTGTATTGAGCCCAACAATTTACAAGTCTGTTTTCAAATTTCCCACTTAAATATTGGTGGTAGTACTATTTTCAAAAGGCCCCCTTTTAACTATTACAGGCATGCAAGTTGCACCTAATAATAATTGAAATACAACAACCTCAATAAAAAAGAGTGGAAACCTGTGAGTCAAAGCAACATTTCCTGTTAAACAGAACTCAAGCCAGAAACAAGAGTGCTAGCAGGTCTGAGTGCTAGCAGCTATGAGTGACCCTCACAGCTTCCTAGTCTTAATCTTGGGAAACAAAATGATCTTGTGGGTTCTTGGGACAACTCCGCAAAGACCTGGTGAACACAACGACTTTAAGCCATCTAACTCTTGCCCACCTTTCATTCCAAATCGAGAAGTTTAGTACAAAGGACACGCCATTTCATGAGAATCACGTGTAATCTGACACTCAAAGTCAAAGTGCCTAAGCCTGTGGCCTTTACCTTAGCAAGGTTAGTGAAGAATAATTAATCACGTACTCATTTGCCAAAGCACAAGAACGAGAATGGGCATTTTTGGCAGTATTTCAATAAAAGATACATGAATAATGGCTGTCCCAAGCTCTCTTCCTATAGAGGAATATGGCCAACTTCTGGCCTTGTGTATTTAAACATAAAGATTCCTTTTGGATTCAGTGCGATTCCTTTGGAAAAGACTTTTTCAAGTAACTTTCAAAACTCGCCATTGTTACGAGGTATCCATCCATTCATCATAAACTTTATTTTACTTACATGAAAGTAATCAAAACAATCACCCACAGTGGACACATTCAGATTTCATAAGTAGAAAGGGTCTGACAGAGACTCATCAAATAAATTAGCAAGTATACTCAATATCTTAAAAGCCTATTGTTGCATTTCCTGATTCGTGGAAATGATATGGAAAGGGCTTAAGACTTTCATTAGGTACACTAAAAGATTAACACAGCATGGCGCCTCTGCTTGATATAAAAATGCAAACTAAATTGTCACCTTCTTTAACAATCCTCACATTACCATGTACCAGAAGTCTGAGTAAAAGGTATGGATTCTCTGTTGGGGTTTCACTGAGACAAAGCGATGATATTATCCAGCTGAGTTCTTATCTAAGTTCCGGGGAAAATACACTTGCAAACTCGTTATCCTCATTATTGCTTTTCCAGAATTCTTAGAGGACTGAAGTTCCTGTTCCCTTGCTGACTATCAGCCCTCAGAGGCTTCTCACATCCCTGCTGCATGATTCTCTACATGTTACACCCAGCAGCAATGTGTTGAATTCTCATGATTCAACATCTGACTTCCCCGTCCCTTACCGACAGGTTCAGATTCGAAAGGTTTCTAGTCTTCGATTAAGCCCATCCAGGCAATTTCCCTTTCTGAAGATTAAATATGTCATATTTATAAACACAGGAGTAACAGTCATCGTTCCCACAGGCTGGAAATAATGAAGTGCTCCGAACTGTGAAGATGCTGGGGACTGATTTTTTTTCTACAACAAACAAAATTAAAGCCTCTTAGGTAAATAAAACCAGAGACCTATAGCCTTCAAAAAACCTATAGCTTTCTGCAGTGTTGGGCTGGAGAAATGGCTCAGATATGAAGAGCACCTGCTCATAACCACAACCATATGTAATGCCATTTCCAGAGAAACTGACGCCATTCTCTGACCTTCAAAGGACTTAAGCACATGTGTGGCACACATACATGTATTCAGGAAAACAATGACACCTATAAGTTTTAAAATAAAATATTTTAGATGAATGCAAGAACTCTTCAAGTCTTATTTAACAAAATTCAACAATATACAAAATTAATATTATAAGAAGTAAGAAAATTAAAAATAAAAACACATTTTAGAAGTAATTAATTCATAACTATCTTCTTAATTTTTTATTTTATGGGCATGGGTATTTTGCCTGCATGAAAGTCTGTACACTGGCTGTGTGAGGCTAGAAGAAAGCATCAGCTGCCCTGGAACTGCAGGTCCAGGTGGCGAGCTGCCATGGGGGTGCTGAGAATCAAACCCAGATACTCTGGGAAAGCAGCCAGGGCTCTCTACTGCTGAGATATCTCTCCAATTCCATAAAAAGTTAAGAGAAATTAATTAACAGTAAATTCTTGATAATCCTTCTGACTATAAGGGCTAGGGACTAGGAAATTCAGAGAAAGGGAATAGGAAAGTTCTTATTACAGAATCATTAGGGTGCTTTATCTGGGGATCATTTGCAGATCTATATTACACCTAAGTCTCTATTATGACTATCAGTTACAGTTTTATGTTTTGGGTTGGTGATGAAATGTGTCAGACTGCTTATCTACAGTTTCAATTACACATATGACTGAAATCCCCCTTGCAGTCCTGAAGACAGCCTAACATTCATGCTGTAGTTTTTATTTGCTGCTTCCAGCCCACAATCCAGAATGGTAATGGAACTAGAAAGGTCCAGTCATGGGATGTGGACCACATTGATATGCAGTTTAAAAGTCTCATGGGCCTGCCCAGTGAATTCTGAAAACTCTGTTCCAACCTAGCTTCTGTCTGATCCTTTACATTAGTGATATTAGGTTTAGTATACTTAATATCCCTTAATAATAGGCTCTTCAAATGATATACTAGATTAATTAATAGCAAAAATTCGACATAAGAAGATAAAAGATTTTACAAGGTAACTTGTCAACAAAAAGTAAAATTTCATTAATAATAAGACAAGAATGGTTAGAATTCATAACACAAGAATGGTTATAATTCATAGCATAACTAAGTAAAACCATATATAAAAATCAAAAATTTTCACATAGAATCAATGACAATTTATACTATTGAAAAATAATATTCTTAAATAAAAAAACTAAGCAAGAAATTTAAAATATATATAAATTAAAGTAAAAATAGATCTACTACATAATAAAACTATCCTAAAATGGGTACATTTATATCTATTTTAATAGAAAATACACTTATATACAGCTTATATGCATCATGTATGTAGGTATATAGCACATTTGTATAGGTTTGATAGGTTAATATAAAAAAAGAAGTTACAAAAATAGCTAAAGAACAATATTTCATGGAGGAAAGAAAAAAGGGAGGGAGAAAAATGAAAGGAGGAAAAGAAATAAATTAAGAGTATAAGAAGTTTTAAAAACAATCAATAAAATAAAATTGACCTAATAGGCATATATAAAACCTTATAAACAGAAAGCAGAGAGCAAGCATTTTCGACACACATGAAACATCAAACTGTTCTTTGGAAATTCATAAGGCACATCTCCATACATTTCTAAACACAGAAATCATGCATACTAGCATATTCTGTGGCCAAAACGCAATTAAAGCTGAACCCAAAAGGCCAACCATGAAAGAACAGGTTTTAATGTCCCTCAAGAATAAATAACATAGACTCAAGAGAATGTTTTAACCAAGTATGCTATGTATAACATAATAAAAACCTAATCTGTCAAAACTCATGTGTTATGTCTAGGGGAAATCACATACTCAATTACACATTGTGGTTTGCATACATATATTAATCAAGTAAGAATAGAATGTGTTTTAAATTATAGAAAAGAACAAAAAATCAAATCCAGATAAGGTATGAGAAACAAACGAGCACAAGTAGACATTAGTAAAACAGAAAATAAATGTCAAAAAGCTAGGGCAAAGTTGGTTGAGAAAACTCAAACAAGACTAAGCATCATTTCAAAGCAATTAAGAAACAGAGAATATCTGGTATTATATTAGTCTTAACAAAATTTTTTATTTAATTATTTAATTTTTAATTTCATTTAATCATTTTTTTTACACTCCAGATTTTATGCCCTTCCCAGTCCACCCTCTAACGGTTCCCCATTCACCATACTCAGAGCAATAGAAAAGTGATCCATCAGGAAGACATCAGTGAGATGGTAAGACATCCCTTTCCATTTGGATCTCACAACACCCACTCTTAGCTATCCAGCTAGCAGGCATGGGCTCAAAGAAGTCTGTTTTTCTCTTTCCTACCACTTTCTCTTTCCTATCCTCTGTCTCTTTAAGCATCACTTTTATTAAACTGTATTAAAAATAGCCAATTAGATCAAGCCACTTGCTTTTACCAAAATCCTACGACAAAGTATGGTTTATGTCAGGGTTGCCTGCTACTCTAAAGTCAGTGAATAGATTCACAAAATAAAGTACACAGAATCACTTTCTTACATGTAGAACCTATATTAGACAAAATTCAGCACTGACTTTAATGTATATGCTTTTAGTACATTAAAAATTAAAAAAAAAAACCCTTCATAATCTAGTCTGGGATAGCTACCAAAACATGTACAAAACAAACAAACAAACAAACAAACAAACCACAGTGTTGAAGGTGATGAATGCCTATGGGTTGGATGGAGCTTTCTTTCTAGTATCTTCTATGGGTTGGATTTGTGTGTGGATAGGAATCAAGTGTAGGGACAATGGAGGGAGAAAGAACTGGGATGTGGGGTGCATCTCTGGGATGACCTAGAAACTTAGGAGAAGGGAAACTCCAGGGAACCTATGAGGGTGATCCTTGCTAAGAGTCCTAGCAATAGGGGATAAGGAACCTGAAGTGGCCACCTCCTGTAACCAGATAAGACTTCCAATGAAGGTGTTTAATGGAATGGCCAATCAATGATGAACCCAACTTGAGATCCATGTCATGAGAGTCTACTCCTGACACTATTGATTATATTCTCCTATACTCTTGTAGAAAAACCCTGCTGCTAAGATCAAAGTCTGACATGGGAAAGCTCTGAGCTCGCTGCTAAATGGCAGTGGCGGACTTCCTTTGGCAACAGAGCTTCCTCTTCTCTACCTGGGAGATGCCAGCCTTCACACTGCCTACCTGAGGAATGTCACAGAGCCCTTAGGAAATTATATTAGCACACTTGACTGCACCTCTTCCAAACATTTTCTCTCTCCCCTACCTTTTTATAAACACAGCAAATTACAGGTCCAATCCTTCCCATTTCCAATAAGAAACCCATTCAGCAAGCACTTGAGATTCCTGGAATCTTCATGATAATGAGGTATCTTAGTACCTTAGCCTGTCCGCTGGGGATATTCCTACCCTCTTCCCTCAAACTATACAACTCCTGATTCTCCCTGATAAAAGGTGGTGAATCTGATCCCTGAAGCTGATCCTGGAGTGTCCCTGTTTCCATGCATACTTGCAGGGCTTCCAAAGGCCTGCTCTGTAGTCCCTGCTCTATTTGCCCCTGTGGACCAATATCAGCCAAAGATCTCTGGAGGCAGCAAGGGTCACATTCTTGCAGACAGAAACCTAACATAATTGTTCTCTGAGTGGTTTCACCCAGCTGCTGATGGAAACAGATGCAGAGACCCACAGCCAAACGTTAGGAGGACCTTGGGGAATCTGTGGAAGAGGGATAGGAAGGATTGAAGTAACCAGAGGAGTCAAGGACACCATAAGAAAACCTACAGAAACAACTTACCTGGGCTCGTTGGGGCACAAAGAGGCTTAACCACCAATCAAAGAATATGCATGGGAGGAACCTAGGCTCCCTACATGTATGGAGCAGATGTGCAGCTTAGTCTTCATATGGGACCCCTCACAACTGGAGCCAGGGCTATTTCTGACTCTGCTGGCTGCCTTTGGTCCTCTTTCCCCTAACTTGGATGTCTTGGTTAGACTTAGTAAGAAAGGATACATCTGGTCCTACTGCCAAGACAAGTTGATAGCCATGGAAGGGCTTCCCTTCTCTGAGATGAAAGGGAGTAGGGATGGGGTTAAAGGAGGGAGTAAGGAGGAACTGGGAGGATAGGAGAAAGGGGCCACTGTTAATTAATTAATTAGTTAATAAATTAAAAATTCAAAGTGATGAATTCAGAGTATTTTCTCTATATGGGAAGCATTCTTGAATATTTATTTCTGGCAAAGATACCCAATATCCTCATATTGGTCCTTACCTTCCCAGCAGCCCTTGCTACTTTAGCATTCCAAAGAGTAATGTAAAGGGATTTGAGCTAAAGTGTTGGAACTGTTGTCATTTACAGATGACACTACTGTTTATGTAGCAATCCACAATCCTAATGAGGGCTGAAAAATTGTTATCATTATTATAATATGATTACAAATTAAAAATATATTATTATAATGATATTACATGATATATAATTATAATTTTATAATTAGTATCATTAGTAGGTGATAATTTGTTAGGATTAATAGGTCACAATACACTCTTAATGTAATTAGTAAGTAAGGTACATTATTGGAAAAATAAGGTTGAGAAGTTTGAAGAACATAACCAATGGCATTTTTTTCTAAATAACAAAAAAATTAAACTCATCAATATATTCCCAAAAATTCCATTATTAGTGAATAAATCTAAGGAAAAAGTAAGATTTTTTATGCAGAATATTAAACAGTTCAAGTACCATGTAGATATTGGAAAAATTGCTCAGTGGGTAGAGTACCATCTGCACAAATAAAACTTGAGTTGGGATTCCCAGCATGCATGAAAACACCAGGCCAGGCAGTACTAAAATTGCTAGGGGCAGAGCCAGTCTTGCTAAAACAAGAGATCCAGAGTGAGAGAACATGTTACAGAAAAATACAGTGGAGAGCAATAGATGAAGAAACCAGATGTTGACCTCTGGCTACCCCAAGCCCATACATAGGTGTGCACATCAGCATACATATGTAGACATACTTACACTCGCACACACACACACACACACACACACCACATCACATGAAAGAAAGACAGAAAGTAAAGAAGAAAGACTAAAATTCATTCTTTTAAAAAAGATCTTAATATTTACACAAAAAGTAAACAAAATAGGTGACACAAGTCCAGGATATGAAGGCAGGATTTGCAGAAATTTAGTTTATGATAGGATGAAACTGGAAGACACGTGGAAGTTACTTCTCAGTAAAGCTTAAGTAATTTACATTGAGAGAAAAAGGTTGAATTATGTTTACTTTGTTAATGCATTCACCAAATTGGCTTTGAGGAAAATCTAAGTCTAAATTTTTGCACACTGTACATTAGAGGGAGTTATGCAAGAACACATCCATCACTGGGTGGAATAAGAGGAGGGTTTCTTTACAATTTTCCAACTATGATAAAATAAATCCAGAACATGAACAACTAATGCTTTTAACTATAGCAAAGTTTTAAAACTTGGATGGTAGAAAGCCAATAGCTAGTGAAACACTGAGGAGGAATAAGCACACAGTGAAGATACATGCTTAAAATTCCTTTAAAGCACCCGAATATCAAACAAAACAGAGTGAAACCAAATTTGTAGACACTAGCAGCTATGTAGGTGTGAAAAAAGACAGGCAATCCCTCCTGTCATGAGGAAAACATATGATTCAGATGGGCTGTTTTCTCTGTTGTACGAACCCGGGCCTCTTCAGTGCTATACTCTTTACAGTAAACAAGTACCACAGCTCTGGACTACACGCTAAGAAGTGTTCCAAGCACCTTACAACTGAAATCAGGCACCAAGGGGACAATCTCATGAGGATCAGTAACCCACCATCTACACAAATGTACCCCTGTATCGCCACTGTCCTCCTGTACCACACCCAATGTGGTGTCTGTCAGCAGAATTACACTCACTGAAAAGCTGTCAGAAAGACTTGCAGAAGCCAGCCCCATACTCTGATTATCAACTGATTTAGAATTTCCAGATATTCAGGGGGTGGGGAATTCATAAGGACTACATTATTAAATACATAATAAAGAAAAATTATAAAAACAAAGTTAATGAGCAGTTAAAAGTTTTTCTTATGATAATAAATGTTTCTGTAAAATATATGCTACTTCAAACTCATTAGTATATGTGATTCATACAAACACTGTAGAGGGCAGTGCTCATGTAAGGTCCTGTTCCCCAGTTGGTTCTTGATCAGTCAATAAAGCCATGGGCTAATTGTTGGACGGAAGGGGCAGGTGGGACTTCCAGGTCCATAGAGGCACTCAAGGAAATAGAAGGAAGGAGAAAGATGTTCACTACGCTTTGAGAGAGAAGAGCTAAGAGCCGTGTGAGATCTCAAAATGGAGTGACCACATATGCCACTCCTATAGGTGGGTGGTCAGGAGAGTTTAGCAACTGAAGTTTAAGGCAGGTGGGAGAGGCGGAGATAAGAAATAAATAAGGGTATGCTTTTCCAGGAGGGAGAGGGAGAATAGAGCCCAGCAATTGTGCTAAGAAGGTAAGTGGAAAACAAACTACTCTGTGTGTGTGTGTGTGTGTGTGTGTGTGTGTGTGTGTGTGTGTGTGTGTGTGTGTGTTTTATCTGCGGATTCAAGGGAGCATAGTGGAGGCTGGTAGCACAGCAAAGATAGGTAGAGCAAAAATACACACAACAAAATACATATTTAATGTCATATCTACTTCATAAAGTTTATTTAACTACTTACATAATGCATGTAAAATAATAATATACACAGATGCACAGATGTACATGTATGTTCAAGAATGCATGCTAAAATTTGAAATACACAAAAAGAAGAGAAGACAGGGATAGGTACTCAGTTACATTTAGATGGGAGCAAGAACCTCTGGTGAGCTTTTAGGTGGTATAGCAAATACAGGCGACAGTGATGTACTCTATATTCCAAAGTTTGAACATTTCTCCAAAAAGAAACAATAAGCATTGGAGGAGACACTTAATCAAACTCACAACCACAGTTCATGCATGGTATTATATATCAAAGAGGCAACATGTGTGACATGATAATATGCAAATTTCATGTTTTTTTGTATCTGTTTAAAATGCATTGAATTTTAAATATATACAAATAATAACACACTATAAACAAATAAACTCAGATACAATATAAATTAGTAAAATAGAAAAATAAACACAAGAATGGATTATCTTTTTTAAATTGCCAAATAGCATAGAGAAGGAAAATATGTAACAGAATGGCATGATTACATGTAAGTTTTCCTCTGAGAAAGGCCTGCCCCAATTAAATGCTTCCTTTCATAAGAGTTGCCAAGGTCATGGTGTCTCTTAACAGCAATAGAACAGTAACTAAGATCTCTGTGTGTGTGTGTGTGTGTGTGTGTGTGTGTGTGTGTGTGTGTGTGCCTAAAGTGGTCATAAGAAGTCACAAAATCCTTGGACCTGGACTTACAAACAGCTATGAGCCACCTTATTTGTGTCCTGGGAATTGAACTAGTGTGCTTTGGAAGAATAGCAGGTACTCTTAACACTCAGCAGTTTCTCTAGCTCCTGATATTTTTTTGAACAAGAATTTTTTATGACTATCAGACAAAAGCAGATTTGCATATGTCTGTCACTTCAATGAAGCCAAGAAAGAGTGGTATATTGTTCTGCATATATACACATTCCTATCTTGATGAAGTTCTGATTTGAAAACAATTACAACTCTCATTTTACAGTTTTAAGAGCTAATTTTCTACCTTTGATATGTAGCACATTTTAGAAATTTCTGAAAATGTAAAGAATAAACTTAAGTTTCTCTTTAAAAACTGCCTCTATTAGTGTAGAGAAATCATGTAAACAAGAAACTCTATTTTAAAGAAAAATGTCCCAGCCACACATGTGGCCCATATATATACAGCCACCAAAACTTGATAAGATTGATGAAGCTAAGAAGTGCAAGCTGAAAGGCACCGGATATAGATCTCTCCTGAGAGACATAGTCAGAACATGTCAAATACAGAGGTGAATACTAGCAGCAAACCACTGAACTGAGAACAGGACCCCCCTTGGAGGAATTAGAGAAAGGATTGAAAGAGCTGAAGGGGCTTGCAACCCCATAAGAACAACAATGCCAACCAACCAGAGCTTCCAGGGTCTAAACCACTACCAAAAGACTATACATGGACTGACCCATGGTTCCAACTGCATAGGTAGCAGAGGATGGCCTTGTTGGGTACCAATGGGAGGAGAAGCCTTGGTCCTGCCAAGATTGGACCCCCAGTTCAATGGAATGTAGGGAGGGGGAATGTAAGGGGAAGTGGATAGGGACGGGGACATCCTTATAGAAGAAGGGTAGGGGAAGGGGATAGGGGGCTTATGGACAGGAAACCAGGAAAAGGAATAGTATTTGAAATGTAAATGAAATATCCAATAAAAAGGAAAAAAAGAAAATATCATGTTGCAGGATGAGTACTTTTAATTTCAGACAGGAAATACTCTTTTCTGAAGGCATAAGTCTTGACTTAAGCTCTCTTAATACATATGGATAGCATCACTCTCAGGAAGGGCCATTCTACCAAGAAGAAAAAATTAATTAAGGCAGGTTGTCACTTGGTCTTCAGCCAACCACTGCACCTTGGAAGTTTTCATGCACTTGTGTGGTTCAGTGTTGATTCTCTTCTCTCAACAAAAACTATCCTTAAATCAGACTATTCATCAAGGCATTTCTGAGCTCTCTGGAGGGATTTAATTCCACAATCCACTTCTTTTTTAGATTTCTCTTTTAATTTTGTAAACTTTATTATTGAAAAATCTTACAAATAAATAAAAACATACAAAGCAAATTTAAACAGACCCGGTCTACACAATTTAATTAATATACATTTATACACAGTTAAAACTGACATTTGATACAGAAGTGAGAGACTTCAACATTAAATTTTTTCAATTTCAGTATTGGATATATTTTATGCTCTTGTCAACCACCAACCCCTCAAAAAACTGACAGAATTAGAACAAGAAAAACAATTACCTTGATATTCTCTTTCAAATCTCACGTCCATATCCTGCATTCAGTGTTTCCCCAGCCCCTTTATTCAGTCATTCTTTTTCTCATGTTGTACTGGACCACAAGTACATTGTCATGTATATACACATATTATTGGCTAAGTTCCACATATAGGAGAGAACATGCAGTTTATTTCTGTTTGGAACTGTATGTAATCTCACTTAATATTAAATATTCTAAGCCCATCCATTTTCCTGCAAGTTTTTAATTTATTTTTTAGAACTGAGTAGTATTCATAAATATACCAAATTTTTATTATCCATTCATCTGTTTGTATACAACTAGGTTAATTTCAATTCTTCATTTTAATTGAATGAAGTGGCAATAAACCCAGGAGTACAAATATCTTTATGAAGTTTTCTTGCCTAGAAGTGAGATAGCTAGAGTTCATGATAGTTTTATTTTTAATTGTTTTGAGAAATCCCCAATCTGATTTCCATAACGCCTTCACTTATTTGCACCCTCAACAACAGTGAATGGGTGCTTCTTTCTCTCCATGTTCTCTCCAGCATTTGTTATCAGATTAATTGCCTATGATAGTATTACTCCCAACTTCTTCTGACTGAATTTTCATCTTAACTTTTATCTTTTGTTTTCCCAGGATAGATTAAAATTTCTATAAATTGAATTTCTATAAATTAGAACTTCAATAAATTGGCCCTGTTCTTCAGCAGTCTTTTCCATCCAACGTTCCCTGAGTCAAGATGAACAAGAATAATAGAATAAATGACATAAATTTAGATGCTGTATGTTCATAATATAATCTTTATCCCCAAACAAATCACTTCCCTGTTCATAGAATGGAATAAGTCAGACCCTTTCACAAAATTTTATAAAAATGGAAATATGTTAGAAAATTCAGGACGTGCCTCTCTCCTTCCCACGTCACCTGTTTCTTTCCTTGCATTTCTCCTCTGCTCTCCAGTCACTATGCCTGATAACGAGAATGTCAAATCAAGTTTGTGTCCAAGTTTCAAACAGCACCATTGCACATAGAAAGCTAAAAGGAACCAACAGGTCTCAGGAAGAACACGCCCACATCATTCTGTCTCTTGCTGCTCTTTTCAATAGAGTTCTTCATTAGCTCAGTGCCAAGACAGCATCTTTTTGTTCTTTTCTGCTTTTTATAGATACTCTTTCAAATCTCAGAATTCTTGTTTTTGTCTTATTGAAAAAGAAAAAAAATTAAAGAAATCATCATGTGGAAAAATTAACATGTTCACAAAAGCAAATGTTACATTCAGACAAGGAAGAAAGAGAGGGATTATTCTTGAAGATGTACACTCACAGTCAGGGATTTCTAGTTTCTTTATCACTATTTGACTTTTTAAGTGATAAAACTCCTTTCATGTATGGGAAACACTAAGCTGAGAATATATAACTTCATGTTGTTCCACCTAACCACGGTAAATTTGAAATGAGGTACCCCTTTCTCCAGAATATAAAAACAGTTAAGTAGGTAAATTGGTGAAGAAGTAATGCTAATTATTAAGACAGGTAAGGATGGTTATCAGGAAACCAGCACACCCTGCTGTCTACAGCACAGCATTTGCCTGTGTAATTCAAACACTGTGATAAGTAGAGGCAATACAGTCTAACGAAGGGCAGGCTCTGAGATTGGACAGATGTGATGAAGTCAAATTCCTTCACCCAGCTCCATCTCATTGAGCAAATTATTAAACATGTGTAATGCTCAGTGCTTTAAATCTGTAAAATGGATTCACTAAGAGGCACTAGTGGGAAAGTAATGTGTCAGTGAGCATTTGACTTTGACTTGTACTTGTGCTAACTAACTACTGGAAGAAGAATCCCACAATATAAGAGAATGATCTGAGGATATCAAGAAAAACAAGGGGCAAATTGGTCTAGCAGCATTATGGTGTTACGCTACTTACATAGTTTCTACCTGCCTCAGGCTTCATATAGAAAATAGAATTCTCATAATTTTCCTGCCACAAACTTTTGAATTTCCCAGTAAACACCCATAGTTCTGCCTCAGGGTCAGTCTCTCTATTTCTCTGAACTGAATTCCCTCTTACTTTTTTGAAAGCTTTTCCAACGCCACTTCCGCAACTCCTTCCTGCAAGACTGCTCGCTTCTCTCCCACATATCATTTCCATCATGAAGCAAGCGTGCTCTTGTACTCTTGTATTCTTTCTTTGAAAATCAAATAAGCAAAACAATACAGCTGTCACCTTCTGCCACCTTGGTTCTCAGTTGCCTTTCACATCTAAACCTCACGAAGGTCTGCTTTCCTGTTTCCTCACTTCCACCTCAGCAATTGAAGCTACTGTGATGTAGCTTCTCACCCACCAATACTGCTGTGGAGGCCATGGTGCTTTTGATTTTGTCAGATCCAATGAATGTATCCCTTAAATAATGTACTTGACTGTTCAGTACCACTTAAGGCAACTGACTTCCTTTTTCTTGAAGTCTTATCTCCTCTTTGATTGAGAGAAACTGTGTTCTTATTTTCACCTGCAGTGGCCCCCTTGCCCTTTCTTTAACATCTCACCACCAAAGAATTGGGCAAAGAACCTGTGGTTAGTTGGTCATAGGGCCTATAGGACACCCTACTATTCCCATGATAAATGACCAACATAATATTAAAGTGCCTCCTAATGACCAGATGAAGAGGACTCAGCCGGTGATTCAGAAGTCCTACAAACGGAAACACTAGTAAGGGTCATGAAGAAGCTAACCCTGAACCCCAGTGGGCAGCCTCTGTCACCGGATTCAGGGCAGGCCTGCTGAGAACAGAAGTTAAAGAATTTCGAGGGAAGTTCAAAGCACCTTTCCCAAGAGAAGGGACTGACATTGTTGGTGGTGCTGAGAGAGCCTATAGCAAGGATCATAAGATTTGTTCGGATTGAGCAGAGACAACAAAGGCTTGAAGGAAATGAGTTTAAATGGAATTGTGAGCCATTCAGATGTCTCTGCTCTTTCTGCCATTATCAGAGATGGGATCCCTCTGAGAATGCTAAATCAAGAAGGATTAGGACAGTTTAAATTGGACACTGTCCTTCCTGTAAACGATGCCGTGCAGCAGATGCAAAAGCTGGTTTTTGTTTGTTTGTTTTGTAAGATTAAATTTTTCCTGGTGCTGGGGGAAATTTCTAACTTGTTAATCTTTAAATTACATAGGATGTGTGGCATTTAGATTCATGTAAATGACTTAAATTTACCCAAAGAACTGAGAATAAGACACAGCATTCTGTGAACTTTAGAAGCCTCAAGCCTGGGGCTGAGAAACAACATAACTAGAATTTGGAGTACTTTGGTTTAGAAAGTAATGGGAATAGATCTTTGGACTTTCTACTTTACAAACTATGTAATAAAGGCAATTTTGTTATGTTGGCTTTTTGTAATAAATACACAGAGCAGATTAGAATGAGCCATTGGAGATGGGAGAATTGTTTTTACATGTGTATGTGTGGGTGTGCACAGAGTTTGATGTGCGCTACCAACCCTGCTTAATTTCTGTTTGAGACAGGGTCTCCATGAGACCTAGCTGGTCTCTTAACTCCTAGTCCTGCCTCTCTGATGTTGTTGTAATAATATAAAAAATAAAAATGACTGTCTTTTATCTCCCACTAGGATCCGGCACCGTGGTGCCCCACGATATCTGATAGATATCTTAATTCTCAGTCAGCAAAGCCTCTCACCCACTCTGCTCCATCCCATATCACACTGCCCAAGGCCTCTCTCTGAGCCTGGAAGCAATCTCTCTACCTACCTAGTTCCCAAGGCAGATTTCCATGCCAGAAATACACATCCCAACTCCCTGGTGGCCCAGACCAGCCGCCCCACACTCCATTACACTTAAATCTACACATGAAAGAACACACAACACTATAACCTTTGACCCAACTGATAAGATATAATTGCCCACCTAAACATACAAAGTCCAATACACATCCATCTCTTAAAAACATTCATAACAACCTGTAAAGGGACAGCGTGGAATCTTAATGTCATCTGCCATATTATCCTGCCACAGCTTCTCTCCCTCTCCCTCCTGTCTCTTCCTCCTTTCCATTCCAGTCTCCTCCTCTTCCTTCAAACTTCTCTCCCGCCCATCCTTCCTTCTCATCCAATGACAGGCCTCCTTCTATCCTGTACCTGCCCCTCACTTGTGTTTTACAAATTCAATAGGGAGAAGGTTCACTAGTCACGTGAGTCCTGAGTACTTGACTAGGCAACTGTCCTTGGGGCAGTGGGATTAGCATCAAGATACAGATAACTCCAGGGCAAACCACAACACTCTGCTTCCCAAGTTTTGGCTCTCTAGGCTTGTCAGCAAGATCTGAAAAATGCTGGTCTTGATTTTGTATTTGTTCATGCTATATAATAAAAAGAACAACTGGTTGATATATTCCTAAAAAAAGAAAGAAAGAAAAAAGACAAGTGATTCAAAAAACTGATAGTAAGACCCTTGTCACTAGGTGACTACATAAATAAAAATGAAACCATATTTATGTTAGAACATTAAATAGGTATAGCAGTTTGACTTAACCTAAAAATAATTTATTATATATTTTGAAATATACGGGGCCTATTTTAGATATTACGTTGTACCCATTCAGGATCTCAAACCATAAAAGACTGCCAAGGAGCTAATTCTGACGCGATCACACTATATATAGCAATGGTTGTGGCATAGAAGATATGTTAAAGTCTACACAAATGGAGATATCATATACATATCCCACCCCAAGCGTCCCACATGTGGCACAGAATTATGATTAATGAAAATAGTAACAACATATTTTATTTCACAGTACAATAACTAAAAACACTCCATTTTCCCGATATCTCAGGGAATGGGGTGTTCTTTACAAAAAAAAAAAAAAAAAGGACCAAATGCTGAAAAGAGAAACATGTAAAATGTGTATACTCCCAAATAGAAAAGGCAGCCAAAAATGGAGTGAAAGTCAGATTGCTTCAGGCTATGCTAGCTATCCCCTTGCCAGTCAAGAAAACTCATCAACAACAGTTTAAGAGTCTTGCAATTCTTTAACCCGGCCAAGCAATATGTTCAAAAATATGTTCCATTTAGAAAGGTTCATGTACTCAAGGTAGAGTCCCCAACTGATCCAGTAAAGGGGTAATTCGATCCTAAAGACTCTTACCCAACCAATGACTCAATCAACTGATGAGTTCATAATTAGGTGACATATTGGGAGGTCATGAAATTATGAAGTTAGACCAAAGTAGACCACTAGATGTGTGCCTTTAACAATTGGATGAGTTTCAGGGCTATAAAATGAGGTCTTGGTTATTGTATACATGGTTATGTTTGTGTCACAGTCCCTCAAGATTTAAGATTTGGCCCATACGTACAGAGCCACCCATTAGACAAGATGGATTGCAGACCGACAGAGCCGGATGTAGATCGATCCTGAGAGACACAGCCAGAATACAGCAAATACAGAGGCTAATGCCAGCAGCAAACCACTGAACTGAGAACGGACCCCGTTGAAGGAATCAGAGAATGAACTGGAAGAGCTTGAAGGGCTTGAGACCCATATGTACAACAATGCCAAGCAAACCAGAGCTTCCAGGACTAAGCCACTACCTAAAGACTATACATGGACTGACCCTGGACTCTGACCTCGAGGTAGCAATGAATATCCTTAAGAGCACCAGTGGAAGGGGAAGCCCTGGGTCCTGCTAAGACTGAACCCCCAGTGAACTAGACTGTCGGGGGAGGGCGGCAATGGGGGAGGGTGGGGAGGGGAAACCCATAAGGAAGGGGGAGGAAGGGATGTTTTTCGGAAACCGGAAGGAAAGGAATAACACTAAAATGTACATAAGAAATACTCAAGTTAATAAAAAAAAAAAAAAAAAAAAGATGAGTAATGACTCAGTTATAACCAATAGACTTCATCTGAAAAAATCATATCACATTATGTTTCAGAAAATGTAGGAATTCCAAAGGAAGAATCTCCATGTAAAAACCAATGCTGACTGAATAAAACAATAGAACATAATGATTCTCCTGGTTTAAGGGAATCACTACTGATTAATCTTAAGACATATTAGTAGAAATATGGGTATTAGTCAGTTTTTTTAACTATGTCTAACCCCAGACATCTCAGTACCTTTCAAAACAGCCAGGTTTAGTGTTTCCTTGCTTTCTGAATAACTATTTTGTGTTGGATTTTTACTGAAATATCCTCAAGATATCTTATGGTAAAGTGGGGAAAAAACAAGAGCAAGATGGTGTTTATAATAAATATATGCAATAAGGAAACATGAGGGACACTGCTGTCCACCAAATACAGTTTGTAAGCTACAATGACTATTGACAATGAGCTAAATACAGATACGTGAGAGTGTTGAAAAAGCTTTGGCATCTCCACACACTTTTTATTATATTTTGAAAACTTACTGGGTTTGCATATGATTGGAATTTTTATTGGATTTTTTTAAATTTACATTTCAAATGTTATTCCCTGTCCCGGTTTCCTGGACATAAGCCCCCTATTCCATCCCCCTGATTGGAATTTTTATCTTAAATTGGTCATTGAGAAGTACTGTTATATAATCAATGAAAATAAAAAGGGAATGTTTATAAATATAACTTCAAGAAATAGTTACAGGAACCTGCCAAATAACATTGGCTCCCTTTCCCCACCTGCAATTCCCTAGCCTATGCCCTGAACACCTGAAAGGAATGATTTGTTTACAACAGTTCTGAAAGTCAAGACTGAAGTAGTCAAGAAGTATTGTGAAACTGAATAGCATGTAGAAAAATCCCACAAAGTTGCTTCCTTAAGAAGGAAGGATAGATTAATTATTAGGAGCAAAAGCAGACTCCATTTAAGATAGGAAGGAATGGAAACTGCAGTGTCTGAGGAGGAGAGGAAATCGAGCCAAAATTGTGGCATCCCTTTCTCATGGGTAGTAGAGAAATGGAAGTAGTGACATATGTCTCCTTGACTCCCCACAGCTGTGAAGCAGCAGGACCTGTGGTCAAGACAGTTGCATGAATGCCTGTGTGGATTGTAAACTATGATCCATGGTCTTGTTTGTGACAGGGACATTCCCACAGTGGAGCTAAGAATACATCCTCATTGTAGCCTTAACTGTGTCAGCGCACGGTGATGGACCAGGGATGTGGAATAACACTGGTTGCCAGGGCGTCAGGATCAACAGACAGAGAACAGTATGCCTGTCGTGGTCATTAGTTGAGCAAACTGTACACTTGCTTCTGAGTGATAGAGCAGTAGTACCTCAGTACTCACTGAAATCCCATAGAAGCCTCAACTTGGCAGGTAGGAGTTAAACGGATACTTTGTGTCTCTTGGACCTGTGTTCTTGTACAGCCAGTGTTGTTAAGATGAGGTTGCCTTTATATGTGTTGGTTCCAGGATTAACAAAATTCAGTTATTTAATTAAGGACTTCTTGCCACAGGAAACCATCATTACCGTTACCTGTCCCTTCCAAATGAGTCAACTCACACTAGCCATGCTTGCATGAGATTTGACACCCGTTCCTAGCAGAACAAGGGCAAACCAAGGAATGTCCAAAGTACCGACTGCTTCTGGGGAATAGGCACAGTGGAAAATGAGTTTCAGGGCTATAAAATGAGGTCTTGGATATTGTATACTTCTGCCATTACTAAATATCTAATACATAATAAATGCCTACAGCATTAATTACTAATCTCTGCCTTCTCTCCCTTTGTGGTGGTACATAAACCTAGAAGGAGAAAAAGAATTTTTTTCCAAAATCCATGTATTTTGCCATTACAGACAATGCAAACAGAATTCGAAAGTGGCCAGAGAAGATGTCTTACATATCAGCTTCCAAGCACTCACTTAGGAAAACCATCCCTACATCCTCTCCTGTCAGGGAGCAATTCCCGCAATTCCCAGAGCACAGAGCAGTATCCCACTCTTCGGACCATGTGTCTAGTTGCTCCACACACTTCACTCCTGCTTCTGAAGCATGAAAGATGGTCAGAACGACATAGGCTTTGGAACTGCACAAAACACCCACATTCTTGGTTTTGTATAAAATCAGGAGAGGACATATTGTGTGATAAAGTGTGAGAAACAGTGTCGAGCAGTCAGGGTAATGCAAGGGTGCAATAGTTCCCTAAGCGTTTTTTGCTTTGTTTGGTTTTGAGATGCCTTTTTATCAGATCAGGACAATGTGTTCCTTGAGTTCTAAGGAAAGAGTTTGGAAGTCCTTCTGAAAGGCTATAGTGGTGCAGAGGAAGACATTTTAATTAATCTATATGACAACTTTGTTGCACTGGGCAATTACAAATTCTGTCAGATAACTCACATCACATATGTATTCCAATAAGACAATTTAACATGTTAAAGGTAAGTTCTAGAAATTGAAATGTCAAAAAGCCACTCATACCACTAAGAAAAGAATTTCTGATTTTCCCTTCTCAGTGGATATAGATAGCAGATAGCTTCCTGGTAAGGGATGGGACTTGTGTTCACATCCCCTTCTAAGTGCTAGGATTTTGTCTGGTTTGAACCTATGCAGGTCTTGCTTGCCCTGTTACAGTCTCTGTGAGCGTCATTGGCTATGTCAACCACACTCCAGGGCAGAGTTTTTACCCAGGAGTAGTTAATCAATGCCAAATAAACCCTGTATTCTATTTTGCTGGGGTTGTGAGGGTAGGGTTGGTTGGTTGGTTGGTTGGTTGGTTGGTTGGTTGGTTGGTTGGTTGGTTGGTTTTTGGTGGTGGGGTGGGGACATTCTGTTTGGTTTGATTTGTTTGTTTGTTTGTTTGTTTGTTTGTTTGTTTTGTCACACTGTTTTTTGCTTGTTTGTGGGGAGACAGAGAAACAGAGAGTGAGAGCAAGCTAGCTAGTATGAAGTTATGTGGAGAGGGTAGAGAGGATCTGGAAGAAGTAGAGGGGGAGAAACATATACAAACCGTAGTGTATGAACTTTTTAATTTAAAAAGGAAATTAAAAGAAAAGCCTTTCTGAATAAGAATCCCACTCTGATCATAAATTCCTTAAGAATACCGGATGCCGCTTGCCTGTGCAGCTCCAATGGCCCCTAAATTCTGCTTGTTCTAACACACTCTTGCTGAACTGAACTGAATTTTGGCCAAAGTCCCACTTCCGGCAGTTCATTTTCAAATTTCTCCTTCGGTATCACAGTCCTTCGGAATCTGTATTCTGTGTAACATTCCTGGAAGTGGTCCAGGGATGCTGTTCTTCTTTTTCCTCTGTTAAGTTTACACCACCTTTACAGAATGTGCCGTCCATGTCCCTAAACCCTTTGTTAAGTCTCGTTATGCTCTAAGGTGTCGATCTTTGCATAAACTAAGTAGTAAAACATGAAGAAGTAAGGTTAGAAACAGGAAGAGATAGGAAGGGGGGAGAACATTATAATAAGCAGATGTAGAGAGCATGTTTTTGGAAGAATTGCCAATGAAGTTGTAATTATTCTGCACTACCAGCCAACAGCCAGCATTAGTCCAAGGAAGCTGCCTGTATTCTCTGAGCATTTCAGACAATGTGGTACTCATTTATAAAGTCTTGACAGCTCCTTAGATGAAGCGTGTATAATAATTTGCAGCAATCCATTATCTGGCAAGATATGTTTTAATTTTAGTTATAATATACTTGAAATAATTTCCCCAAGCACTAAATGTACTTCCCTTCAAATACATGACCTATATTTAATGGATTGCTAAAACAATGAAATGATTCCAAAAGCCTTGCCTTTCCTGCTACATACTTGTCTTCCATAGACTTCTGAATAGCACTTCCGGAGTATGTGCAACTGTTATGTAAAATACATTCTTACCCCAGAAGAGAACATCTACCATTATCCTGCTTAGCCCAAGTTGCAGTGTGCCAAGAAATTCTGAAAAGGAAATCAGGCAGAAAAGGACGAAAGGGTCCTCTCATGAAAGAGTTGTACACAAACAAAAGTTGATGGTTGGTAATTCCAACCATCCTCTAGGGCAGGTTATTTAGTGAGACCTCTGACTACCACTAACTACTGTGGTTAACCACCAGTGATCAGTTAGCCAGTCCCCAAAATGCTGAATAAAACTCAACGCTTCATGCTATGATAAGTCCTGTCTTTTGGTAGCAGTGTACTAATTAGCTCCTTTACTTATGATTAAGTTTTCTAGCCCACAGTACGAATCATTGTTCCAAACCCAGCACTAAGTAGCTCATTTTAAGGGCAAGTCTAGAGGAGCCTCTCAGAAACCATGGAATAGCAACTCAAAAATCACAGAAGAAAGTAGGAGTGGGGAGGAAGAGGAAGGGAGGGAAGTCGAGGGGGAGGAGAAGAAGGAGGAAGAGAAGGAGAAGGAAGAAAAAGATTGGGCAGCAGAGAACAGTAGAGTAAGAGTCTTATCATTTTCTAATTTTATGTATTTTTTTTGTGACAAGGTTTCTCTGTGTAGCCCTGACTGTCTTGGGACTCACTCTGTAGACCAGGTTGACCTCAGATTCTTCCTGTCTCTGCCTCCCAAGTGCTGAGATTAAAGGTGTGTCACCACTGCCCAGGACTATCACTTTGTGTTTCACTTTCTGGGTCTACTTGGCATTTTGTTAAGCTAGCTCTTCCAGAAGCAGACTGGAAACTATCCATGGGACAGTGGGAGGAGGCTATCATAAAAGAATATTCAGTGGGAGGGGTGGTCTGGTCTTCTTACGTTCAAGAAAACAGACTGAGAGTTTGTCACAGACTACATTTGTCTTAGCCAACTGTGACACACAAAGCACAGGAGCCCCCAACAGACCAGCCCAGTGTTGATGTGCAGTCTCAGGATGCCACACTCAAGTCCTGTTGTGGGTTTAGGCAGCGGTGGGCATATCCAAGCAGATGTTGGTTTCTGTTCTTTTTTTACTTTCTGTAAAACGGACATTGTATTGGGCTCCTGCTAAAAATATCAAGGAAGACTTTGTTGAAATCTTACTGCAACAATGAAAAAAACCTGGACCCGATTCCTCTGAAACACCAAATCTGAACATTTAAAAACGCTCTTCTCAGCTAATGCAAAAGCATTGGAAGACTGCGGAGTGTGGCCAGTGCGGCTGAGCCACATAATTGACGATTGCCTATTGTAAAGGTTCCAGTCCTGCTTTCCTCACAGAGCTGGGAGATAGAGAGACCCAATTTTCTTCAATATTTCATTGCAAACGAATGGCTCCCAGGCACTTAAGAAAGGCATTATTGAGTTACAAAAGACTTCCATCTCAAAGAGGTAATGAAAGTTTTCTGAAGTGAAGTCAGAGTTTTAGAGTTAGGGAAATCTAGTCCAAACTTTAGTGGCGCTGAAGGTAAGCTGAGGTGCAAGAGCGTATGCATAGGAGATCCGTGGACACACTGACTGGGAAGTCCGCAAGCCATAGAGTCTCAACCAATTCCAGAGGTTTCCCAATGAACATGTCCAATAAATGAGAACGTGTCCAGTTGAAATAGAAGCTAAGTGAGCTATCAAGAAGTAGTTCCAAGAATGCCTAACTAGTGGTCAGGATGCTAGAATGCTTCCTATTTCCTTGTTATCTCCTAAATCAGCACCTATTCCTAAACTCAATATGGGATTATGTGACTGTAGTGGTCTCAATAGGTTTGGCCCCCATAGATTCATGGGTTTGAATGCTTGGCCCATAGGAAGTGGCATTATGCGAAGGTATAGCCTTGTTGGGGTAGATTTGGCCTTGTTAGAGGAAGTGTGTAACTGTGGAGGTGGGCTTTGAGATCTCATGCTCAAGCTACACCCCATGTGGAATTGGAGCCTTCTCCTGGCTGCCTGTGGAAGACAGACCCCTTCTGCTGCCTGCATGGATCAAGATGTAGAACTCTCAGCTTCTCCATCACCATATCTGCCTGCATCTACCATGCTTCCTGCCATGATGATGATGGACTGAACCTCTGAAACTGTAAGTTAGCTCCAATTAAATGTTTTCCTTTACACGAGTGAGTCACCTTTGTCATGGTGTCCTTTCACTGCAGTAGAAACCCTAAGGTTTCCCAAAAGAGAAGGACCTGGACACCTGTCTGTGTCAAGTAGACTGACCAGTTCATTCCCCTGCCCATATCCTAATCTACTTTCTGCCATTAAACCTTTTAAAAATCTAAGACTAACAATTTTATGGGACAGTATTTCCTGGAAATTTTCATTACATAGGAATTCTGTACTTTCTGTCTCTGCCTCTGTCTGTCTCTGTGTCTCTGTCTCTGTCTGTCTCTGTCAGTGGTCTATGAATTTCATTACACAAGTTCTCAAGACAAAAGGACCAAAATTCACTGGCCTGGGTCAGGTTTGGCAACCCTCAATTTTTCCCTTTAAAAGGCTCCACTGTCCTGAAAGACACAGTCATATCCCTGTATCATAATCACATTGATTACACCTCCCATCTGATCATCATAATCCCTCCGGTTAAATCACATTTTATCAGTCAGTGGCCATTCTTGTGACAAAAAATACTCACTAATAGCAGAAATGGAATGTCTGTTATCATAGTAGGGGTATTGATGTTGAAATAAATCTTGAAAAACTTCTCCCAGACCCTAACCAAGAAACTCTTCATTCTCCTATGGCTAGCTGAAATTCCCTGCCCAAATATTGAAACACCATCCCCTCACCCCTCATTGTCATTGGCAAACTCAGTTACCCACTATCCTGATAGAGGGCAAGGCAGTTTCTAAATATAAAACAGCCTTGTCGGCAGGAAATAATCAAACTAAGAGCTGAAATCAACCAAGTAGAAACAAAAAGGACCATAGAAAGAATCAACAGAACCAAAAGTTGGTTCTTTGAGAAAATCAACAAGATAGATAAACCCCTAGCCAGACTAACGAGAGGACACAGAGAGTGTGTCCAAATTAACAAAATAAGAAATGAAAAGGGAGACATAACTACAGAATCAGAGGAAATTCAAAAAATCATCAGATCTTACTATAAAAGTCTATATTCAACAAAACGTGAAAATCTGCAGGGAATGGACAACTTCCTAGACAGATACCAGGTACCGAAGTTAAATCAGGAACAGATAAACCAGTTAAACAACCCCATAACTCCTAAGGAAATAGAAGCAGTCATTAAAGGTCTCCCAACCAAAAAAAGCCCAGGTCCAGACGGGTTTAGTGCAGAATTCTATCAGACCTTCATAGAAGACCTCATACCAATATTATCCAAACTATTCCACAAAATTGAAACAGATGGAGGACTACCAAATTCCTTCTATGAAGCCACAATTACTCTTATACCTAAACCACACAAAGACCCAGCAAAGAAAGAGAACTTCAGACCAATTTCCCTTATGAATATTGACGCAAAAATACTCAATAAAATTCTGGCAAACCGAATCCAAGAGCACATCAAAACAATCATCCACCATGATCAAGTAGGCTTCATCCCAGGCATGCAGGGATGGTTTAATATATGGAAAACCATCAACGTGATCCATTATATAAACAAACTGAAAGAACAAAACCACATGATCATTTCATTAGATGCTGAGAAAGCATTTGACAAAATTCAACACCCCTTCATGATAAAAGTCCTAGAAATAATAGGAATTCAAGGCCCATACCTAAACATAGTAAAAGCCATATATAGCAAACCAGTTGCTAACATTAAACTAAATGGAGAGAAACTTGAAGCAATCCCACTAAAATCAGGGACTAGACAAGGCTGCCCACTCTCTCCCTACTTATTCAATATAGTTCTTGAAGTTCTAGCCAGAGCAATCAGACAACAAAAGGAGATCAAGGGGATACAGATCGGAAAAGAAGAAGTCAAAATATCACTATTTGCAGATGATATGATAGTATATTTAAGTGATCCCAAAAGTTCCACCAGAGAACTACGAAAGCTGATAAACACCTTCAGCCAAGTGGCTGGGTATAAAATTAACTCAAATAAATCAGTAGCTTTCCTCTACACAAAAGAGAAACAAGCCAAGAAAGAAATTAGGGAAACGACACCCTTCATAATAGACCCAAACAATATAAAGTACCTCGGTGTGACTTTAACCAAGCAAGTAAAAGATCTCTACAATAAGAACTTCAAGCCTCTGAAGAAAGAAATTGAAGAAGACCTCAGAAGATGGAAAGATCTCCCATGCTCATGGATTGGCAGGATTAATATAGTAAAAATGGCCATTTTACCAAAAGCAATCTACAGATTCAATGTAATCCCCATCAAAATACCAATCCATTTCTTCAAAGAGTTAGACAGAACAATTTGCAAATTCATCTGGAATAACAAAAAACCCAGGATAGCTAAAACTATCCTCAACAATAAAAGGACTTCAGGGGGAATCACTATCCCTGAACTCAAGCAGTATTACAGAGCAATAGTGATAAAAACTGCATGGTATTTGTACAGAGACAGACAGATAGACCAATGGAACAGAATTGAAGACCCAGAAATGAACCCACACACCTATGGTCACTAGATTTTTGACAAAGGAGCCAAAACCATCCAATGGAAAAAAGATAGCATTTTCAGCAAATGGTGCTGGTTCAACTGGAGGTCAACATGTAGAAGAATGCACATCGATCCATGCTTATCACCCTGTACAAAGCTTAAGTTCAAGTGGATCAAGGACCTCCACATCAAACCAGATACACTCAAACTAATAGAAGAAAAACTGGGGAAGCATCTCGAACACATGGGCACTGGAAAAAATTTCCTGAACAAAACACCAATGGCTTATGCTCTATGATCAAGAATCGACAAATGGGATCTCATAAAACTGCAAAGTTTCTGTAAGGCAAAGGACACTGTGGTTAGGATAAAACGGCAACCAACAGATTGGGAAAAGATCTTTACCAATCCTACAACAGATAGAGGCCTTATATCCAAAATATACAAAGAACTCAAGAAGTTAGACTGCAGGGAGACAAATAACCCTATTAAAAAATGGGGTTCAGAGCTAAACAAAGAATTCACAGCTGAGGAATGCCGAATGGCTGAGAAACACCTAAAGAAATGTTCAACATCTTTAGTCATAAGGGAAATGCAAATCAAAACAACCCTGAGATTTCACCTCACACCAGTGAGAATGGCTAAGATCAAAAACTCAGGTGACAGCAAATGCTGGCGAGGATGTGGAGAAAGAGGAACACTCCTCCATTGTTGGTGGGATTGCAGACTGGTACAACCATTCTGGAAATCAGTCTGGAGGTTCCTCAGAAAATTGGACACTGAACTGCCTGAGGATCCAGGTATACCTCTCTTGGGCATATACCCAAAAGATGCCCCAACATATAAAAAAGACACGTGCTCCACTATGTTCATCGCAGCCTTATTTATAATAGCCAGAAGCTGGAAAGAACCCAGATGCCCTTCAACAGAGAAATGGATACAAAAAATGTGGTACATCTACACAATGGAATATTACTCCGCTATCAAAAACAATGCCTTTATGAAATTCATAGGCAAATGGTTGGAACTGGAAAATATCATCCTGAGTGAGGTAACCTAATCACAGAAAAACACACATGGTGTG
Source organism: Rattus rattus (assembly GCF_011064425.1). Classification (NCBI taxonomy): domain Eukaryota; kingdom Metazoa; phylum Chordata; class Mammalia; order Rodentia; family Muridae; genus Rattus; species Rattus rattus. Next base: position 71,900,480 of record NC_046168.1, on the reverse strand, counting down.
CACTCATTGATAAGTGGCTATTAGCCCAAATGCTTGAATTACCCTAGATGCATAGAACACATGAAACTCAAGACAGATGATCAAAATGTGAATGCTTCACTCCTTCTTTAAAAGGGGAACAAGAATACCCTTGGCAGGGAATAGAGAGGCAAAGATTAAAACAGACACAGAAGGAACACCCATTCAGAGCCTGCCCCACATGTGGCCCATACACATACAGCCACCCAATTAGACAAGATGGATGAAGCAAAGAAGTGCAGGCCAACAGGAGCCGAATGTAGATCTCTCCTGAGAGACACAGCCAGAATACAGCAAATACAGAGGCGAATGCCAGCAGCAAACCACTGAACTGAGAATGGGACACCCGTTGAAGGAATCAGAGAAAGAACTGGAAGAGCTTGAAGGGGCTCGATACCCCTTATGAACAACAATGCCAAGCAACCAGAGCTTCCAGGGACTTAGCCACTACCTAAAGAGTATACATGGACTGACCCTGGACTCTGACCTCATAGGTAGCATTGAATATCCTAGTAAGATCACCAGTGTAAGGGGAAGCCCTGGGTCCTGCTAAGACTGAACCCCCCAGTGAATGTGATTGTTGTGGGGAGGGTGGCAATGGGGAGGAGGATGGGGAGGAGCTAAAGAAGGAGGAAGGGGAGGGGTTAGGGATGTTGGCCGAAACCGGAAAGGGAATAACACTCAAAATGTAAATACTGAAATACTCAAGTTAAAAAAAAAAAAAAAAAAACAAACAAACAAAAAAAAAACAGCCCCTCCAGAGTGAATGTGATTTATCTTCCCATTTGATGGGAGTCTCCTTTCATAGGCACTCCTTGGGGAGGAGGATGGGGAGGAGCACCCACTGGCTATTGAGAAATCTATTAAAAAACAAAAGTTTAAATAGAAGTCAAATTTTAATGTTTCATCAGTTTTCACTCAATAGATATGATGCAATGTTGCATTTTGCCTAGTTTTGCTTTGCTTTCTTTTGTACTCCAAAGGCTTTACTTTCAATCTTCCCCAAACCTGAACATATAAGGAACAAGCACACATGCTTATACACACACACAAGCCTGAACAGTTATCCTGTCTTCCCATCATGTTAGCATTTTAGCATTCAGTCTAGGCTCTGCTCGACAGTTACCTAGCAACAGCCTGGTTAGTCTGGCTTACTATAAAAGGGATCATTTGACATCTTTACTCTCTCTGACCCTTTTCTCTCTCTGACACCTTTCTCCTTCTCTCTCCTTCCTCCTCACCCCTTCTCTTCAGGTGTTCCCTGCCCTCCCCTCTGTCTCTCTGTCCCCCCCCTGCCCCTACTTCCTTCTCACCCTCCCTTCCCATTCTGCCAAATAAACTTCATTCTACTTTAGACCATGACTGGTACCTCAGGGGGAAGAAAAGCCTCAGCATGATCCAGCTAAAGCACCCCTCCCGCCTTACCATCCCATGCTTTAACAAAACATATCAATGGAAAATTTCTTACAAACCCTTCTCAGTAAAAGAACCATTCAGTTTACTATTTTGTGAGCCTACCAAACATTAGTGTGTAACATATTTATGTGTGAAAAGTATGTGCGAATATATATTTTTCTCTATTATGATTTCTTTTATTTCTTGTCTTTTGTTTTATCTGAAGCTGTGAACACACATTTGTGAATTGAATGGACAAATTCAATCTAGCTAATGTTCACATTGGCCAGGCCTTTTTCTACCAAGTAAATATATGTTCCTCATGCCATGGCGGTAGACATTTGGAACAAAATCAAGTTAATTCATTTCTAGAATAATTTGTCAAAAATGATGTTATAAAAGGTTATACACTAAAGCCAGGCATGATGGCACATACTTGTCTGCCCAGCAGACTGGATGGCTGAGACAGAATGATTGGTTTCTAAACCATGTGGAGGAAAAGCAATAAAATTAAAATTTTTAAGGGGAAATGAGGGAAAACACACCCAAATATGTTGTGACATGACAAAATTGACTGCTAATATTAATTTGGCAGGACCTAGAATCACCTAAGGGATTGGTCACTGTCCATGCTTCTAGCAGATGGCCTTCATTCATTAGTTGATGCCGTGAAACCATTCCCTGAACAAGACATAGAGCTATATAAAGTTGAGCACAGAACAGTAGCAGCCCTTGGTTTCTTGACAATGAATGTAATATGACCGTGAGCCCCTGCTGCCTTTACTTGCTCTCCACAATACCTTGTACCTTGAATTGTGAGCCAATATAAACTACATTGCATTTGTAGGGGGTACTTTATATAGGAAAAGGAAGAGAAACTAAGAATAAGACATACATTAAACATTAGTGTCACAAGGATCTTCTTCTTCCCTCCTCTCGGCCCTCCACTCGTTATGATCTTCCTCAGATGAGGCACATGGAGTAAAGTGGAACACCATCATGTGTTGAGAGCAGATAATAAACAAAGGGCCCACTGCAGAGCAGTACGTGTTTACCGTGAGGGTGGACAATGGCCACACAGACTGTCATGTAAACCCAAGTTTTGAATGCTCTTATAATACATTCTAAAGGCTCTGTCACAGAGCTTTCCCAAGGGGTGCTTACATATCCAGGTAACTTACAAGGCCATTTGGATGGACTCTTGCAGGAAGAATCAACGGTGCATATCTTAGTTGGTTTTCTGTTTCTATGATAAAACACCACAGCTAACGAAACTTGTAGAAGGAAGAGCTTATTGGGGTTTGTGAGTCCATCAAAGAAAGAAGGGATAGTCACGAGTAGCAGGGATTGAGGCACAGAGCAGAAAAGTTGAGAACGCAGGTCCTCAACCATAAGCACAAAGGTGAGATAACAAACTGGAAATGAGGCAAGGCTATATAATCTTAGAGCCCTCCCCCAGTGATGCACTTCCTCCAGCAAGGCAGCACTTCCTAGACCTCCCCAAACAGTGTCACCAACTACTGAACAAAGTGTTCAAGTACCTGAGCCTAGAAGGGACAATCCTCATTCAAATCACCACAGTATGTCCTTGCTCTATCAGCCTACAGCCAGAAAATAATTATAAAAGACTTAGAGCTTCCTGAGAGACACATCCAGAGCATGTCCAACACAGAGGTCAATGCTAGCAGCAAACCACCGAAATGAGAATAGGACCCCCTTGGGGGGAATTAGAGGAAGGATTGAAAGAGGTAAAGGAACTTGCAACCCCATAAAAACAACAACGCCAACCAACCAGGGCTTCCAGGGACTAAACCACTACATGACTATACATGGACTGACCCAGGGCTCCAACTGCATATGTAGCAGAGAATAGCCTTGTTGGGGCACCAGTGGAAGGGGAAGCCCTTGGTCTTGCCAAGGTTGGACACCCAGTACAGGGGAACATGGGGAGGCAATAAGGAGGATGTGTAAGCGGAATATCTGCATGGGAGATGGGGACGGGAGGGAATGGGAGCTTATGGACAGGAAACGGGGAAGGGGAATAACACTTGAAATGTAAGTAAAGAAATATATCTAATAAAAAATTAAAAACAAAACAAAACAAAAGCAAAAAAAAGACTTAGAGCTACAAAAACAACTGTAGATTATTAGTAGTTTGAAATGTCATGTCTCCTCCCAGGCTCAAAGATATGATTCAAATCCCACCTCTCACATCAGAATTTTATTCCTGCAGTTCCAGTCTTTGATTTTATAAACAGATGATGATATGGAAATTACCTGACAAAAAAACCAATTGTTAAAATTGTATTTAATCCTAGAGGCTGATATGTATTTAAGAGAAGGATGGAACATGGTGTTTGTTTAATGAAAAAGCAAGTTTGGATTTATTTGCTCAAAACAAACATCTAGAAGTTCTACACTGAAAATGTTATTTCAAAAATTAATGATTTGTGGTGACTTTCTAAAATGCCAGAAGAAATAGGAACAGATAGCATTCAATTGTTTCTTAAAACAAATTTGAATAACTCACGTAATACATAGATGTGAATATTGGCCTTATAACAAACATTGCATATCTAAGCTGAGTTTACAAAATGGCCCAAAGCACAAAGAAGATGTGTGGTATCTTTGCCATAACATCTTTGCAAAAAAAATAAAATTTATTACACTAAAGAGTAGGCGATGTAATGTCATCTATGTTTCTCCACGGTGAGGGAAACACAGTAGAGCTTCTCGTTCTGTTTGAGGGAGTCTTGGAGAGCCCCTCCTCCAAAAATAGAGTTGCGTTCATATTGTAAAAAATGCATAGTTAATTTTCCTCACTTGGATTCGTCTGGATGAATGTGCAACCTGGGGTCTTTCCATGAAAACCAAATATCTCTTTCGAAAACAAAAATCCTTGGTTCTAACTCAGGACTTCATCAACACAGTGTTCCAATGAGTTGTTCTGTGAGATCAGCCTCATGGATCCAAGGAGGCGCTTTATCCAAGAAAGTCTTGATATTGCAAAGCCATCAGTCACACTCTATACAGGGACTAATGTCACCTGCTTCTCTATTTCTCATCTCCATGACAACTGATCACACTCAGAATTAATCAGCTATGCAATGCACTGTCTGATCAGAAGCCCCAGTCTCCTTGTAAGGCAGGGTTATTTAGTATTGGCTTCTTAGATTAGGACAAACACCTGCTGCAGGAAATGTTTTCTTATGGATGTTCTGTTTGCTGCTTTTGATTTTCATTCATTTTGTGAGATTCTTCATGCCAGTATTTACACGGGAAGTCCAATTATCTCCTCAGTTTACTTCTGGCTGCTGTTGATAAACAACGTTGTCAATATGTGGGAGCATATGTTTTCTATTCTGTATGGACCGGGGGCATAAGTTGGGCTCCACTAGAGTCTCAGACACTAAAATTGTAAAATAGAATGAAAGGGTAAGAATGGAGCTGATGGACATATTTCTTTGCCCTAGTGCTTTAGGTGTTATAAAAATATTTTACAAAATGCAAGCATAAGAATATACATGAAGGCCACCAGTCTTATCTCTTATTGTTAATACCAACAGAGCTGTACTGAATGAAAAAAAAAATCTTATGCTTGTTACAAAAGCTACTCAGTTGGAGCGCCAAGAAATTGTTTTGAATTAAAACATAGATCACTATCACTCAGAAGGAAAGCTTATTTTGTTTGGTGGACATGAGAAAAATAAATCAAGAAATAATGTGGAAAAGCAGACCTAGATTAGTCACGGCTGATCTCCTTCTACACTGGATGTAATTTATTCAACAATGTAATTCTCAGGAATCCTTTGATAATAGCTACTTTTATGAACATACGGTCCCATATTTCATTAGCTTGGTTATCTAACTTTAAAAGAATAATAACATTATTATCTCTTGAGTAAATGGAAAGAACTTACACAGAATTTAAGACACTCAACTCCTAAGTTTTCTCCTGCATTTTTTTTTGTGAGTGCCTGTCAATATATTGGCATTCTGAATTCTTGTTTCTTTGAGAGCCCCATCAGGTGGCAATCACTCAACTTTGTTAGTGTTCTGCATCAAGAATTCCCACAGTGCTCTAAATACAAGACTAGACTTCATTCTCTTCCCTACCCCCTTTCCATGAAGATTGACTTTAATAGGAGACATAGATATGGCTTAAAGACATTTGATAACTTATTTATTGTTTATTCCAAAGATACTTGTTGAGTATCAGACAGGTATAGCTGGCATCTTGATATACACTAGCTATAAGGTAACAAATAATGGATGTGTGTCTCTTTTTCATGTGTGTGTGTGTAGCTTAGAATCTATTCAGGGAAAAAGAAACCCTAAGGCAAACACTAGCAGAGTAGTATTAAGCAAGAGTGAAGTCCTGGATGCTTTGAGAATTAGAAACAGGTCCCTAGAGAAAGGTGTTGTTGAGGAAGAATAATCTGAGATTCTAAATATGTTCAGGGGTATTTTATTTCAAAGGCTACATTTGTATTAAGAAACAAAATATAAGGGGAAAGTAAATGTTTGTACTTGCCCATTCATTCTTTGAGGTCCCCAGAGATAATAAAGTATTAACAGTAAGGGAGCAGGTTCAGAGGCCTCTTGGTCATGTTTGACTCTCTCATGCAATATGAATGCCTGAAATGCTTATTTTCCTCTAAATCTTACCTTGAGCTCTTCGCTGTAAAGAGGGAGGAATAGGGAGACAGTGAGAAAGGTATGGGAGCCATGTTTTCTGGCCTAGCGCCAGACTCTCAGCCTAGACCCATCTTTTTGTGGGAGCCATCTTTCCTGGACACGTGAATTGCTACCTGTCATCAAAGAAACCGCTCTTGGAGGCCATCACAGAAAACCACAACTGGACACAGTGTAGAGATCAGAGTTTGTAAAGAACCCAGCCCTAACAGAGTCTACTAACATCACAGAAGAGGGAAAAGAAAGATTATAAGAGGCAGAATATCAAGAAGTCTGCTGTGAAAAAGTCACTTCTAGAAATGGCTATATAAACAGGGCCAGAACAATAGCAAGATCAATGAACACATTAACCTAAAAGGGAAAACTTTTACACAAAATATTTGTCTTTCTGTGCCTGGGACTTCACTCAGAATAATTTGCTTCTAGCTCCATCCATTTACCTGCAAATTCCATAATTTCATTTTTCTTATCAATTGAATATCATTTTATAGAAATATATCATATTTTCACTATCCACCCATCAGCTGCTAGGTATCTAGGCTGTTTCTACTTAATGGCTATTGTGACTAGAGCAGCAACAAACACTGAGGGCAAGTATTCTATAATGTGATCTGATGTCTGTGGTGCTATCATAGGGTTTCCATTGCTGTGAAGAGACACCATGACCAAGGCAAGTCTTATAAAGGACAACATTTAATTGAGAATAACTTACAAGTTCTGAGATTCAGTCCACTATCATCATGGCAGGAAGCATGATAGTGTCTAGGCAGGCATGGTGCTGGAGGAGCTGAGAGTTCTACATCTTGTTCCAAAGGCGAACAGAAGATTGTCTCATGGGCAGCTAGGAGGAGGGTCTCAAAACTTTGACACACCTCCTAATAATGCCATTCTCTGGGCCAAGTATATTCAAACTACCGCAGATGGTTTCAATAAGAATGGCCCCCATATGTGCATATAGTTGAGTACTTAGTCCCTAGTTGGTGACACTATTTTGGAAGGATTAGGAAGCATAGCCTTGTTAGAGGGGAGGTTTCAAAAGGACACACTATTCCCACTTAGCACTCTCTGTCTCTCCCTCATGTTTATAGGTCAGATAAAAGCTCTCGGCTACAGTTCAAACACCATGTCCGTCTGCCTGCAGTGATGTCCTCTACCTTCTTCTAAGCCTCTGGGAACACCAGCCCAAACTAAATGCTTTCTTTTATAATTTGCCTGGTGATATTATCACAGCAATAGGAAAATAATTAAGAAAGAAGCGGGTACTAGGGAGTGATCTATTGCCGTGACAGACCTGACCATGCTGGCTTTTTTGGAAGAATGTAGAAAACTTTGGGATTTGGGACTAGAAAAGTGTTTGAGTGCTATAAGTAAGACAAATTAACAATCCTCTATTCTGAGTACTATTATTCCAGTTACATTGCAAATAGAAGAGACCCTCTAGAGCTCACGAAAAGCAAAATGTTGTTCTCATGTTGGTAAAACCTGTATGCTTATGTAAGATGCATGTTTCCTGCGTCTCCATTATCATGTTTCCTGCAGATATGCACAGATAGCCATAATTTTGCTTTAACTTACTCTTTATATTTTCATTAAACTGAAACACATACATCAACATAAATGTACACAAATCATAAACTATCAACTATCACAAGGTAAACATGATATGTAGCTCCTATCTAGGTCAGAAGTAGAACATCCCAACAGCCCCAAATACCCGCCCCTCCCAATCACTGTCCTTTCTCTAAAACTACCACTATCTTAATTTCAGACACAAGTTAGTAAACTTTATATAAATAAAAATAGCTCTAATAACCATCCATGAGTGTTTGTGTAGATACAAACCTGTCATACTCATTGAAGTATAGTATTTCACTGTATGCACATGTATGATGTCCTATTTATCCAATGGTACTAAGGGTGGATACTTGTATTATTTTCAGTTTGGGGAAATAAGATAGGAATATGAACATCATCATCCGTGTTTTTGAAATAGGGGGAAATTATAATTGTCATGCCCGTGGTCAATATTAAGAAATTTCTAAAATGTTTTTAAGGTACTGTACTAATTTATATGGTCATCAGGAATGGATTAAAGTTATAGAAGTTCCACATTCTGCTAATGTGAAGCTTTATCAACCCTATTACTTTAATTATATTGAGGGATCTCATTATAAAGATATTTATGTAAAGGCTCTATGGCAGAAGCTGCATACTAATTTTCTAGGGGAAAAAATCACCCCTCAGAGACAAAAGATTGTCATTAAATATATGAATGCCTTTATAAAAATTAAAATCATTTTTCTCTTACATTTTGTGTAACTGAAGAAGAAGAAGCTCTAAATTACTGACTTTCTAGCTGCTTCTGTCTGTAAAAACTTCCTGATAATCAACTCTGACATAATGGTTGACTCCCAAGTTCTCACAGTCAGGAATGGAGCTAGAGAAGTAGTCTGTTGAAAGCATACGGAAGCGCATCAGACACGTCTACTGGCTCGGGAAATGAAGAAACTGAGCTCTAATTTTAGCTGTTAGGAATAAGTAAGTGCTGAATAGGTGAGACTGTAGAGAGAAGGAAAGTAAGAGCAAAGCAAGCTTATGACAAGGCCTAAACACATGGCAAGAGCCGCAAAGTGGCTGAAGAGATTAGACTGTCTACCAGGAGCCAGATCTCTGGGGTCCTCTTAAAGACATACACAGAAAAACACTAGGCAAGGGAAGGGGCAGAAGGGATGAGCGAGGGTAAATATGAGAAAAATGAATAATCTTATATATGAAATGACATAATGAAGCTTACGTTGTACAATGAGCACGGGCTAGTTAACATTTTTTAGGAAATAATACCTCTCATTTAGAGTATTAAAATTTTCTTTATAAGCAATATGGTTGCATCTATAATTAAAGATGAGTGCTTTGGGTACAGTGTGTTGAGAACGTTGCTGTAAGAAAAGGATCAACCCAGAAGTTGGATGTTAGAAGGCAAGGATTGAGATGATTGGAGAACACAATGGGACCAATTATGAGTCACTACCAGTAGAGACTGAATGACAGTTAGAGGCCAGGTTTAAGATGAAGAGATGAGTGTGAAACAAAATCAATAGAATTTAGTGATACAGGTCCAAACCATGGAAAGCAAGGTAGACGAAGAAGACAAGGAATCACAGAGATCTGAGAATATAGAAGCCTGATACTCTCCTCCATCTCAAGTATTCCTACTGACAACTTCCCAGAGAACTGATAGAAATGAAATAAACAAAACAGAGACAGGGCACCCTCACGTGCACCATGGATCAGAGAGAGTAGGCACAGTGGGTAATTGCTGACAGTATAATGAGGTGGAGTCTAGATAGATGCTTCAGGCTTGGCTGCACAGACACCATTCAGCCACTGAATGCACCACATCCCATGAGGTACAGCTGGAGTCTCCAGTGTACCAATGACAAATATGAAGATGTCTTAAAGTGGGTAATGAGGAGGATGAATTAACTGTCTCCTTTATCTGCCAAAACCCAACTCAAACCAGGGAATATCGAAGTACTTTAATCCTCCTGATCCAATTGTAATCTCTGAGGCTTATTGCTTCTGAGGTTTACTCCCTCTGCCTACTAATCTAAGCCCAGTTCTGGAAGCTTCTAGTCACCGTACAATGTTATTTAGACCTAGAATTATTTCAGCCTCTGAGACTTACTCTCACCTTTCCTTGTTTTGTTTGTTTGTTTGTTTGTTTGTTTTTGTTTTGTTTTCTTGTCTGGTATCTGGCTGGCTGATTCAATTCAATTGTTTTGACCCGAACTCCTCTCAAAGAGGATTGAAACTCAATCTTGCTTCTCCCTTGGCCTCTCCTGAATTGTTCTGCTTGATCTCAAACTAACTCTAGCAATCTGTTCTAATCTTCTGGATCTTTCTGATTCTCTGGGTCATTCTGTTTGTGCCTGCGTCCAGCTCATTCTCTCTTCAACCTGTCTATAAAACTGCTGGTAAAACTGCCTCCTCTCTCTGCACTGCCCCTTAAAGTAGCCTTTCTTTCCTTTCTGTTCTCCTGCATATCCAATTTCTAGTTCATTCGGTCAAATCCTTCTCTGATTCATCACTGTGTCTGCCACTCAATTAGAGATCACTTTCAAACATGAGTGCTTCCTCCTGCAAACTAACAATATTGCATTCATTGAGATTAAAAGTGTATACTAAGGGCGTGTCTGTATTCCAGCCAGAGGGATTAAAAGTGTGTGCTAAGGGATGAGCCACACCACAACTAGAAACAAGTTTTTCCTGGAAACAACACAACCTCAGGGTTCACAGTATGATCAAATATCCTGCAACAAGAAAATTAAACAATAACAATGGGCTTTCCTGAAAACCCCAACAGAGATCCTCTTTCATTTTATTATATGTAAATCCTTCAGGAATTATATAGGACTTCAGGGAAAAAGAATGAGAATGAATCTCTACATTGACTGAAATGGAGTTTGTTATGCCATGGACTTGAGGTTTAAATCAGAAGATTGTTGGTAGAATGAAGAGTCACTTTGACTGTATACTAAGGTAGGGGATCGAAATTTACCTTGTCTACAGTTTGGTAGTTTTTGTACAAAATGTCCAGCAATCCATTTACTTATAAAGTAGGTTAGAGACTCTCAGGGTTAGTCTAAGAAAATGACAAGAGAGAAAACAAAAATGGAGAGAAGTCACATGTGTGAAAGAAAAGGGCCAAGGAGCTGGAAAAGTCCACCAAGAAACTGAGCAAGGGGAAGGAGAATGTATAAAAGGGATAGACAGGGAGGGAGCAGAGCCAGAGGGGAGAATGCATATGGTGGCTGAAACCTTGAACTTGGAGCAGATTTTATTATATTTTAATAAGCTCTATTATTTTCTTCTTTTAAGCTTAAGCAATTTACTCAACCCTTCAAGCTTGAGTTCCCTTCTCATTAAAATGGAGACTATAGTAGCATCTACTTCATAGAGTTGATTCCAGAATTAAATGAAACAATAAATTTAACATTATAGCTTGGTGTCTTGGCACACAGTGAGTACTGAACCAATGGTAAAGCAATCGCTACAGAGAATTCAGTGTTTATAACATAGTTGAGGGGATGTATAGCTGGTGTGTAAAGGCAAGATAAGCTTCTCACCTTAAGGAAATCCAGAAATGTGTTGCCGCATAGAAATCCCTGTGTTTGTTCAGCATAGATTGTTCAGTATAGATTGTTCAGTATAGGGCTGTGATTGGGCCAGAGAGGTGGTTGTGAGCAACATTCCAAGGAGCATTATCAAATAGGACATGTCAGTCAAGAGTGCTCACGTGAAGGAAGACTGTCAAGGAGCAGAGTGGTTTGGGGTTTTCATTGCTGCTATTGTTTATTTGTTTGTTTGTTTAATTTTATTTTATTGGATGTTTCATATATTTACATTTCAACTGTTATCCTTTTCTCCCCTCCCCTTCCCCCTTCCCCCTGCTTCTGTGAGGATGCTCCCACTCCCACCCCTCTCCATTCCCACCTCACTGCCCTGGAATTCCCCTACATTGGGGAAATGAGCCTTCACAGGACCAAGGGCTTTTCCTCCTATGGATGCTGGACAATGCTATCCTCTGCTACATATGTGGCTGAAGTCATGGGTCCCTCCATGTGTATCCATTGATTGGTGGTTTAGTCCCTAGGAGTTCTGCTGGGGGTTGATTGATATTGTTGTTCTCCCTATGGGGTTGCAAACCCCTTCCACTCCTTCAGTCTTTTCTCTAGCATGGTTTGTTTTTTAAGGAAAGTGGAGGATGAGAGTTTGGAAGAGATAATAGGAAGCCAAGAGTCATAACCTTTTCTCTTCCAAAGCTGGCATGACTAATTCTAGAGGAATGCAACAGCATTCACTTGAAAACCAAGAAAGAGAACAGTCCACAGACAGAAGCAACTTTCTGTAAAAGTACTGATTGGCAGAGCCTTTTGCAAAGTGGTGGTAGAATTACTTAGTGTAGGTAAAAGCCTGGGGACACTTTGAAAGGTTGGAGATGGGGAAAAGCCCAGGAGATAGGAATTATTAAAGGATTCTGAGGTGTAGCATCCATCAGAAATACTTTATTGGAACCTAAGGGACTCTACCTATGGCCTATAACCCTTTAAAAGGATCTTTTCTTTAAAAGTAGATAAAAGAAAAATGCAGGAACCAGAAATACAGACACATATTTAAGTGAAATTTGAATGGAGAAATTTTCAAATGCTAATTAGCAAAATCAACACATTTGATAATATTTATCTACAAGTAATATTTATCTACAATACATATCTATGCTATGAAGATTCAAATAAAACTCTGAGAATGTTCCTAAAGAAATAACTGTGCTATTCCAACCCAGATGTGCCAGAAATTACCTGTATATGTCCTTCACAAGACAAGCTCTGAGTGCTTTGTCTGGTGAACTCCAGGAGCTAAGAGACAATAAGTGGTTTTTAGCAAACCTCTTTAGATTGCCCCTACTTCTTTCCATTTGGAAGAGCCTGGTGTTCGGTCTTTAAGCATACCTCACACCTGCTGAGAAAGTTTTGTGCTGCCCAGAGCATCATCTCATCCCAGCCCCCTAGACTCCTTTTAAGAACAACAAGAGCCTGTGTGAGAGGTGTGCTTGCCAAAGTCAGTTTCCACTGTGGTTTTGCTTCAAATTCCAAGAGATTTCAAACAGTATGGCTGAAACTGATGCCAGGTATTGCATGGAAATCAGAGAAACACCCATAATGATGACACAGTGAGAATAACATTGCTATGGTAAAAAGAAAATTAAACAAACAAACAGAAGAATTATGGAGGAGCATTGTGATAAGACCTGTTTCCTACTGAGTTCATTATTTTGCCATCTTGTGGTGGGAGACGTTTAAGTTTTTTGTAGCAGAGACAACTTGTGTGGAAAGTAAGAAGCAATCAGACATCTGTCTGCCAGGACAAGCAACTTCAGACCAGGGGAAACTCTTCAGCTCATTCAGACGTTTGAAATAAACCACTGGCTGCAGGCTGGAAATAACTTCTTGAGAAGGATTTCCTGAGACACTAATGTTGTGCTGGGAAATTCAATAGTGCTGAACAAAGAGAACACTGTTGCCTAGTTCTGTCCCCTGTCCAGTGCACCTGGCAGCTCTACAGGGCTGCCAAAGCATTTCCAACCACAATGACATGTTCGGGGGGTGTGGACGTCAGTGAGCACCAAGAGCTGTGTGTTTAATACTGGCTTACAATGGAAGATGGGCTGGCTATTATTAAACAACTTTATTATTAGCTGACTCTGATTCTCACTAAGTTCTGTTTACAAAACAGTTCCCTTACTTGTGTTTCAGCCTATATTCCTACTTATAAACCACACATAAGTATGGATGCTCTGGATTAGGATGACCTTTTCTGATATCAAAACTTACACCCTTAACTACTCCATGTCTTTTGTGCTAGTCTCTGGTTTCCCCTTTTTCTAGCATCTGGAGAAAAACTCACACATACAAAAAGAGAATTTTTTTTCTCACCTCTGAATCTTGCCTCCAAAGTCCCCACTGTATGTTCTAGTAAAGGTTATTATATTAGTTCAGTGAATTTGGTTGACTTCATTGTGACACATTTGATTTGGAACTGAAAGGAAGAAGATTATAATCCCCATTTCCAAAAAGGATTTAATACTTACAGATGGACAAGACAGTCCTTCTCTTAGCAGAATAGCATGGAGTGTGTATTATACTCTCTGAGAAGGTCATAGGGACAGGCAGAACTTAGTGCTGCCCCTTAACTAACTTTGCATTTGTAAGATCCATGATTATGGAAGAATGACACTCAGGAATCAAATAGTAATAAACGCTTAAGAGTGTTTTATCATGCTAAAAGTCCAGAATGCTGGGATCGCCACTACAAGAAAAAGAAGACAACCAAGTGAACTTGCAGGCCTGATTTAAAGCACATTAAGGAATTCTGGGGTAGGTGACCTCTATGTTAATCTGTTGGGTCCTTCTCTACAGACATTGCATTACCAGGATGTGGGAGCTGGAAACTTGAGGAAGTAGCTGAGGAAGTCTGGAAACTGCTGCTGAGCCCTTGTCCTTGCCTTAGACCAGGTTGCAGGGCAGTTTCTGGGGTCCGGACTTATCTGGAATTGCCCAGTTCTTGGAGACAAAGATTTAGACCTAATCTCCTTGACTGCTGATTTGAAGCCTGTCATGGAATCAGCCTCGCCTTCTCACATTGAAGCAAACTGCATTCTAAATCTCTTCTCAGGGCCACAGACGAATGGTGCTTCCATGCTTAATCTGAGAAGCCGTTTCTTAAAATGAACAGTGGGGATTACAGAGGTTCAAGATGCTGCCCAAGATGTAAAATTAAGAAAGGCTCATCAGCCTATCTGCCAACCATCCCCACCCACCTCCCTGCCCTGCAAAATGTCATTCTTTAGACCAACTTCTCGTGCCAACTGTCATTACCTTCACTGTGCACCAACAAAAGCAGCCCTATCAGCAATCAGTCAAGGAAGATAAGGAGGGACTCTAGGGGCCCTGACTTTTACCTCTAAACTATTGGGTAGATTCTGGAAGAGGGGGAATCACTGCCTTCAGTTGTGCTCCCCCTGCTGAGCCCACCAGGCTCCCATGGATAGGTCCAAACCTGTGGTCCTACAGATTGCCATTGCTAATCTCAGTAACTCACAAAGCAAAGTTAGTAGATATTAACCCTAGAAAGAGATTGGTGATTATAATGGAGACTAAGAAAGGGTGAGAGAGGGGCGGGAGTGAGATTTGTCAGTATGCATTATGTACAGGTGTGAAAGGTCTAAAAGCAAATGTGATTAATAAAGAATTCAGTATGAGAAGTCCTGCCGGGAGCCAAGCTCACTTACACACCCTCTGTCTCAGGAATGTTTCAGAAATGTCAAGCCCACTTACACCCTCTGAGAAGCCTAGCCAGTTATCTGTGCTTATCAATATACCTGCAATTTATGGTTTAGGGCTATAGGGAGGGTGGTGATGGTAGTGAAATTGATCTTGGGCCCTGCGTGGCCTTCCTGCCTGCTTGTCTTTATAAGCCACCGTATCAAAATAAAGTTTGAGAGCTTGATCAGACCAGTGACATGCTCTCCTTCTTCGTGCCTCCTGTCCCCCATTCTTTCACCCCCTCTCAGGTGTCTGCTGAACCCCTGCAGGCTGGGGCAAAGTCCATTTGTTTGGCTCTGTGCATCCTTTTTACCATGATAAGTAGATCTACATCGGAGAGCTTTGGTAATAGAAAAATGAAGTTCCCTCTGCTGGAGACCCTCTGATAGAATTCACTGAGCACCCACAAAGAGAGGTCCCTCACAAGGGGAACGCCCACCTCCTCTCTGAGAGTCACAGATGAGATAAATCAATCTGTGCTCTAATACCAGACAATGGGATCCCCACATGGTCAGCTTTCAGGAGTCTGCTCTATGTTACTGCACTTTGGAGTTCTTTAAAGCCTCTAAATGGCATCTCTATGACCTTCTCCAGGATACTTCTGCTGCTCTCTGGGCTTTCTTTCTGTTTTCTCCTGCTGAAGAACCATTAAAGAAGCTATGTGCATTTTCATCTTGAAGTAATAGATTTCTCAGCCACCCCCCAGCCATCATCCTAACAGCCTTTCTTTATCCTCTAAGCATTTTGCTCCCTTTTTCAGAGAGAGTGTAGTTTTTCTTCATGACAGAAGTGGGATTTTTTTTAATGGAGATGTGAGTATTAATGAAAGTATCATAAGAATGAAGGAATTTTCTAGTTTTCCCTATTTTAGATGCCTCCTCTCAGTCTCTTGACTAATGTCATAAATTATACAGAGTTTAATGAACCCTCTCTAGATTGTAAGGAAGATTTCTAGTATACACTACATAGGTCTCACCTTTCCAGTTGGTGTTGCTATGAGAAATACATGACCAAAGGCAACATGAGGGAGGCAAACATTTGTTTAGTTTACATTCCAGGTAAATAATTCACCTCAGAGGGAAGTCAGTGCAGGAGCTCAAGTCAGGGACCTGGAGTAAAATTCAAAGAGGGGCATTTCTTCCAAGTGCTAGTGCTCTCTCCTCTCTGTTCTCTCCCTCCATCCCTCCCTCCCTCCCCTCTCTGCTCTACGTCTCTGTGCATCTCTGTCTCTCACTATCTGTGTCTCTGTCTCTCAGTCTCTCTCTCCCCCTCTCTTTCTGCTACAGCCCAAGCCAACCTGCCCAGGATGGTTTTCCCACTATGTGTGGGACTCCCACATCAATTATTAATCATGATAAGTCCTAACATATATAGTTGCAAATCAATATGATTGGGCCAATTGTTCAGTTAGATTTCCCTCTTCCTAAATGATGTTAAGTATTTCAAGTTGACAGTAACCAACCAGCACACCAGGCCTCTAAATTCTTTATGGAAATTCACATTTCCTGGACAAGAATTCCAGGTGTCATGGTGTTTAATTTTCTTTTTTATTTTCTAGTACACATTGCCATACTAAATGTGATTTCCAACGATCAGTAAACCACATTAGAACTTATTGCTTAAGTTAGCAGTATGTACTAAAATACAGTTATTTTTCTCTTCAGTCATGTATAACAAAACAGGTAACAGATTGACAAATTTCAATCTCAATTTTCAGAATAAGAATCAGGCGTCATTTATCATATTCATGAGTAGGAAATTCAAATACTGGAGCACTGAGACATTACTTCACAACTGCTAGAGTAGTAAAGTTGAAAAGAGTCATAAGTACAATTCTGGTTGTAAAGAAGTGAATACTTCTGTGTGCTTATTCAAGAACGAACTCAGCTTTTAAGCAGTCACTAAAATTAAAAGCACTAAACAGTATTAGTTAGGGTTTCATTGTTGTGAAGGGATAACATGACCAAGGCCACTCTTACGAAGGGAAGCATTTAATTGGGGTTGGCTTACAGTCTCAGAGGTTCAGTCCATTATCCTCAGAGGAGGAAACATGGCAGCATCCAGGCAAGCATAGCGCTTGAGAAGGAGCTGAGAGTTCTGCATTTGATCCAATTGCAGCCAAGACAGATAGTCCTCCACAGGCAACCAGAAGGAGTATCTCTTTTGCCCTGGGTGGAGCTTATCACAGGACCTCCAAGGCCACCCCCACAGTGACACATTTCTGCCTAATACTGCCACTTCCCATATGCCAAACATATTCAAACCGTCACACACTTCAATTATTTTATTTCATTTTTCAAGGTTAAGAATCTATTCCAAAGAAATAAAACAGGAGGGGGATAATGACTGGACTGAGTAAAAAAGATTATCTAAGTTAAATTTATAATAAAATCTTAAAAAAGAAATAAAAGATCCCAATCTGAAGGGGCATATATATATACATATATATATATATACATATATATATGTGTGTGTGTGTGTGTATGTGTGTGTGTGTGTGTAAACCATCAGTTTTTATGTGATCAAGGTTACAGTACTATTGCACAATATTATTTTACAATATTATCACATGAATTGTATATCGCATACCACAAAACAGGCTTCACCTTCATTATCTGTGATTGAAGACTTATAGGAGGCTCCTGTGCTGGTAAGACATTCTTTAACACAGCAGGGTTTTCTTATTTATCAGGGCCTGTGAGCAGCCTCAGTTCTACAATGCAGCTTGGATGAGGATACTGGTAAAAAGAAAGTATACTTTGGAATTTGCTTTTGTTCTCTACTAAAATTTTCTAGACCCTATACGTATCTCACAGTCATGCAGCAGAAATGACCTCACAAAACTCTGGCTCCTACTTCAAGAATTTTATTGCCCATCTTCTTCCAGTCACAAATAGTTTACGATATTATACTTACATCTCAAAAAGTGTCTCAACTGCATCTCAGTCCCATTGTCTCTATTTCTGAATGAATGAGCCCCATCACAAACTTGATTACACCAAGATAGAACTGAAGAAAAGTTGTGTTCCTCTTCTTAACCATTCTCCCAACACAACACTAAATACAGTCTCACTTCTTGGTAATTGGTATCTTGAGGTCAAACCTTGTTCATTTCATTCATTCAGCATAACCCAAGCTACAAGATAGACATAGAATCTTGGGATGTCAATGTTACCTAATTTTGTAATTTATAGATTAATAAAAACTCATCCCCTTCATGATGCTTTAGAATACAGCACAGCAATAAAATTATGTTCAGTAATTTTTTACAGCCTATTTATAAAAGAGATGCTTTTCCCCACCCCTTTGTTATTAATTCAGTGCTATTTCTCACCTCTAGGTCATACTTCCAAGCAAAAGATCCCAGATAGTTTGGCAAGGTCTACTTTAATGTAGTAAAACCTGAGAGCAATGCATAGTTTCAAGTATACTCTCAAAACTGCCCTCACTGTTCCTGAACTTCTCTGCATTTTTTAAACTATGATTTTCCTAGATATAAGCTTATGTGTGTAACCTTCTTAGATTACCTACATTGGTTATAAAAGTGAGCTATGTAATCTCATCTAGAATTCTTCTCTCTCTCTCTCTCTCTCTCTCTCTCTCTCTCTCTCTCTCTCTCTCTCTCTCTCTCTCCTGTTCCTAAAAAACAAGAAGCAAAAACTTCTTAAAGTTCTCAGTCCCTTGTTTCATCATCTGATGTGCTATTTCAACCTAACTTTAGAATACTCTATATACATCCCTTACTTACTCTGTTTTTTTACTACAACAGAACAAAAACTAGGTAATTTATAAAGAAAAGAAATTCCAAGACACATACATCTAGTGAGTCTCATTGCTTTGTTTTTCCATTGTGAAGGACAGAAGCGCATAAGAAAGCAAGCAAAAAGAAGTTCATTTTTTAAACCAGTTAACGCATTTCCATGGCAACATACTATATATTATAGCAACACTTATTCATCCATGAAAGAAGAACCTCCATGACCATCACTTCTCAACATTATTGCATTAGCCATAACCAAATCACAGCATCATGCTCTAAGACTTAATGCTATTCATGATTCCAATTTGTCCCGTTCAATTCACTTTTTATTTCATTTTCCAATTCTTAGAAGTGTAAGGTTTTATTTTTGCAGGAGGTGAGTTTCTGCTCCTACACATATAATTATTACAGGAAGGTTATGGAAGCTCTGTTGGATGTGATCTGCTGACAGGGCTTGGCTGCAGTTTACTTATGGAGCTTGGTTGACATTTATTCATTTCTTAGTACAGAATGCATGGGCCATTTCTCTATTGAGTTAGGCTTATTTTTTTTTTCTAATTTCAAAAACCTAGATGTTTGTCTCACTTGACTGAATAGTGAAGTATATTGGCATGCTTCCTCTAAATCCCAAAGTACATATTAAAACGTTTTTGCTGAACAGATGACTGAAGACCTCTCCCGTTCCAACAATGGTTATATTTTGTATATTCACAATTGTGAATGAGAACAGGCATAGTTTTGTGTTGAATTGTCATTGTGCACATTGTTCCAGAAGTGACGCTTTCCCCATGTTCCTATGGATCTGCCACATTTCTCATTTCAGTAAGTTATCTATCATTGGTAGATAATAATGTAGAAAACTAGCATACATACACCTATTCTTAGGATATACACTTTTGCTGGCATTTTGAAAGGCGGGTAAGCCACAACTTCCATTTTTTAAATGCATCCTAAAGAAAAACTTCCTGAATGTTCTTAAGGACATACATAAAGAAGAGCTATTGAAATGGAGAATTAATTAATGATCTGTTAATTAAAACATATAGCTAAGTAAATTATTTACTCCACATAGGAATATAAAAATGTGGAATAAATAGAAAATAATTTATAAATACATTATTCCAGTAAAGCATGTATTGTAATGTTGTGCATAAAAGTAAACCTCCCTTCTATTACCTCACATTTCAGCACCTCCTTAAGAAACAAAAATTACTAGCTAATCTCTATGTGCCAAGCTCATAGCTTATAATACTTTTTTTTCTGTTTTTCTCTCTAGTTTGGCTTAATCTATGCAGGCTCTTGTTACACAGATCATAGGCCAAGAAACCTATAAACAGTAAAAATGTATTTTTTATTAGGATAGAAAATAGGCTAGCCAATATCAAGGATCAGAAGATCAATGTCTGATGAAACTCTGCTTCCTACCGCATCTTCTTAATGTAACCATGCATGGGATAAGATATGCGGTGTGAATCTGGACTTTTACAAGGTCTGCTATTCATAATGTCTTTTCGTCACAAAGAAGTTGGTGACTTTGGCATCTGATTTGTCAGCCATTTTCCTATGGCCATTCTGTGCCTTATTTAACATTGCTTATGCCACTGAATTCATAAACACAGTCATATGTTTTCTACAATTGCTTCTGTTACTTAGGTTTGGCCGAGCTGATAATTACATACAGGATTTACTTACTATACAGTAAAATTTGGCTTTATTTGTTGTCCCACGAGTGTCTTACTCTATTGCCTTAATCTACTAAACACAGAAACCAAAATAATGTCTCAGAGAAAGCAGTAAAATGGCTGAAATTAAAAACCTGGTTATATGGCCTAGATTTATTGTCAGCTTGACATGACTGGGAAGCAGGAGTGTCAGTTGAAGGATTTCCTCCATCAGATTGTCCTCTGAGTATATTTACTGAGCTCTTTATTTCTTCCATCAGATTGGCCTCTGAGTATATCTACTGAGTTCTTTATTGGTTGTGAATTAATGTAGAAAGACTCAACCTACTATGGACCATGCCATCCCTGGGGTACATAAGAAAGATAGATGAGATGTCCCCAGGTCCTTGGGTATAGAGGTTGTTGTAGATCTAACTACTAGGGTTTGATACCCCATAGTCACTCATGTTTAGCACTTGACTCATTGTGCGTCTCTGGAATGGTCTCCATATTCTTAAAAAAGAAGCTTCTTTGAGAAGTGAGAGTTACACTTATTCTCTTCATATAAGAGTAAATACTTAGAATACAGTTTTAAAATATGCTTATTTAAGGCAATGGCAACAATAGGTTCTCCTCTAGGGTCTGTGACTTCTCCAGTCATGGCAGTAGACTAGATTTATAGTACCAGACATGAACTCCCTCCTACCGAGAGGGTCTTAAGTCCAATTGGATATCTGCTGATACACACTAGATAACAATCTCAATATAGCACTATTCATTATATCTTGCCAGACTTAGTAGCACAACTTATTGCTTTTCCCCCTGGGCAGCTTGCATAACACCTTCTAATATTATAAGAGCTAGTCTTTAGGGAGCAGGCTTCTGGGTCAGTTCCAGCCTTATTCCTCCAAACCCTGTGTCCAAAGTGTGTGATGTCTTCAGCAACATGGTTTTGCTTTCAAATTCTGGGAGTCAACCAAGTACAGTGGCGATAGCCTATGATGCTTTGGGAAGCTCTTGGAGCCCCTCCTGATAGGCAACTTGAAGTAGAGTTTCCTATGTCTGGCAGCATGTAGTTGTGGTTCTTGTTATTGTTGGTTTGGTCTGTGACTCTTGGATCACCCTGTGTTGTATGACTCCATTTAGACTACAGATGCATTATATATATATATTATATATATATATTATATATATATGTAAAATTGTAAGATAATATGGCTTTTCAAACATAGTTACTGTCATTTGTCTCTCCTTCCTCTCTCTCCCATTGCAGTACCATTCCCCAGCTAATGACCTCCTCATTTTCTCCATTCTTTCCTCATAGCACCCATGTCTGACTATGCCCCTCTCCAGAGCTCCTTTTCCACCTGTACCAAGGTCCCTTTTTATGGTCCTGGCTTCTGTGATTACATCAGGTTATATCCTCACATCTAAAGATTCGGAGCTGGGATCCACATAAAAAGAGAGAACATGTATACAACCTGTCTTTCTGGGCTACCTCACTTAGTACAATATTTACTGGTTCTATCCAGCTGTTGGATAATTTAATTATTTCATTTTCATTACTAATGAATAGGACTCCATTGTGTATATGTACCACCTTTTCATCTGCCCAAGGACGTTTAGGTTGTTTCCGTTTCTTAGCTCTGGTGAATACAAACAACATGAATTTGACTAGCAAATATTTACAGAATTGGGTGTTGATTCCTTGGGAAGATAGAGCTGGGTCGTCGGGCACATCTGCTTTTAAATCTTTGACGCTTCTGCACTCTGATTCCGGAGGAACGCACCACTTTGCAAGCCCACCATGAAAGTTACTCTTTTCCCGAATCCTTACGACCAATTGTCAGTTATTTTCTTGATCATAACCCTCCTGAAACCTCAAAGCCAAGACGAAACCTCGAAGTAATTTTAATTTACATTGCCCTGATTGCTAAAGATGTCAAACACCTTAATGTTTTCCTTAGACTCTGTCATTTCTTTTGTCAAGAACCCTCTGCTCAGTTTCATAGTAAATTTAAGTTTGAGGAGATTTATTATTCTTTGTTGCTGATGCTGTTGTTATTTTGTTATCTATAAACTCTCTTTGAATGTAGAGTTAGGGAAGATCTTCTTTTATTACATTGATATTCACGTCTGATTTTGTTCTGTCCTACTTATATTACCATAACTCTGTAATTTATCTTGAAATCTGGTTTACTAACCCCTTTAGAATTGTATTTTTCCAGGATTGCTTTGACAATCAGGTTTCTTTTGTGATTCCACATGAACTTTAGGACGTTTTCCTATCTCTGTGAAGGATATAATGGGGATTTTGATTGGGATCGTATTGAACCTTTACACTGTTTTGATAACACACTCATTTTCACAATATTAAATTCATGAGTATGGAATAGCTATCCATCTTCTAATGTTTTCTTCGATCACTGACTACAGAGATTTAAAGTTTTCATTGTAAAGGTCTAACTATCTTGATTAGACTTACTCGTAGATTTTTAAGGCTGTTATTGTGAGTGAGAGAGTTTTCATGATCTCTTTCTGAACATAAAACTAGAAGCCAACTTGGACTACAGAGCAAGACAGTATCTTAAAAAAAATAAAATAAATAAATGCTATAATGATAAATGATATTCATCATTGTTCTATAGAATTATATTATATGCTGTTTATTAAAAAACAAAACAAAAATATGAGGATATGAAATGTTTATTTTTATTGAATATTACATAGTTTTGGAGTATTCTCAGAGATAATAACATTCATCGAGAGAAAAAAATGGAGGTCATTTAGACAATAGGAAAGGTACAAATCTATACCTATATCAATAATAACCTTATAAGGAACAATTATAACTGAAGAAAGAGACAGAAATATAGTTCAGATTGTGTCTTTTGTAGACTGTTCATAATTTATACTTACAAAGGAGAGAATATGGAAATATTTGAATTGAAACAAAAGTGTAGGGCTCAATGGGCTCTAAAAGAAGTAAAAGTTTGCAGGGTATTAAGAATCATTTTGGAGGAACCAGAGAAGTCAGTTGTGAACACACCAGGAGAACACTTCCACAGAATCAACTGACTGAGATTCATGGGAATTTGCAGACATCAGGGAGCCTGTAACTGTCTGACATAGGCCCTCTGCTGATGTTACTGCTAAGTGGCTTAGCTTTCTTTCAGAAATACTAACAGCGTGATGGGGGAGGGGGGCACTGTCTCTGACTCTTTTTACCTCCTTTGGGACCCTTTTGCTCCTACTGGGTCGCCTTGCTCATTCTTGATGTGATGGTGTGTTTCTGGTCCTATTGCAGCTTGTTATGCTGTGTTTGTTTGATGTCTGCTCTTCTCTCTGAATGGAGGAAGAAGGGAACATATCTGGGGTAGAGGAGATTTGAGAGAGCCTACGTGGGGAGAATGGGGGACTGTGGTTGGGATGTAATATATGAGAGAAAAAATTTTAAATTAAAAAAATGAATTTATGCCCACCTTAAAAAAAGAGAAAGCATTTCTGCATGAAAAATAACTTTCTAGACCTGCACAAATCCAAATGAGTCTATTCTTTCTAGAAAGTAAGAATGAAGGACTCTGGAGAAGCAGATGGCCAAATGCCCTGTGTGCAAGTCTCTCTCAACTCCCCTCTGAAGCTCCGCTTTCATGGTCTATAGTCATACTGAAAATATAGGTCTAGTGACCTTTCCTCCTTCTACTCCATGGGAGGCTTCTGTCTTCCCTGAGCTCGCCTTAAGGAATCTTCACTCTTTTAACAAAATAATCGTTTACCAAGCCTCTACTAAGACACAAATATGTATGTCTACTGCTTTTCTCTACAATGTGGATTTCAGCACAGATTACAAATGACGGTAATGCTAACGTGTCTAAAATTTATCTCTTTTTGTAAATTTAAAAGATTCCTGTAAACTTCAGGAAATCCACCCAGATCCACATATCATTGGTCAAATGGACTCCAGAGAAGTTCCCCTGTGACTTAATGGCCTAAGTTTCCCACCTGTTGCCTATTCCAGAGGGTGGGATTACTCCCCAGTTCCCTGCCAAATAACAAGATCATGGGTCTAAAAGTTTCAAATGTATGCCTAAAAAGTAATTCCCCCTAACCTACTTAATCTTCACACACACACACACACACACACACACACACACACACACACACACACACACACACACACCTTCCAGCTTCCCGCCAAGTCTAGGTGTCTCTTCAAAATCTGCATCCAGGACAACTCAAGAGGGGTTGCCCTTAGGTGCTTTCCTCTAGTCTCACAGACTGCTTTAACTCAACCTGCACCTTCCTAGTGTCAGATGGTCCCACAGATCCTGGACAGCAGTGAAACAGCCAGCTCTCTCAGGACTTGACCAGCATCCCAGTTTTCTCGGGGTTCCCCAAGACAATGTTGCCCCCAGACAGCAGGAAGTAATCTAAAGAACACAATGCCCTCACACCTGTTCCTCATTTTTAATTAAACAAAAGAAGTGTTAGCTTACATACAATTCCACTAGGCTCCTTATTGGGTTCTTTGGAGTTTTTCTTAAAGATGTATTTTCAATTATGTGTATGTGTGTGCATTCATGAGTTTCTATACATCATGTGCATGCAGGTATTGATGAATGCCAGGTTTCCTGGGGCTGGACTTATAAGCGTTTGTGTGCCACCTAATGTGAGTGCTGGGAACCAAAACTCAGGTCCTCTGAGACAAAAGGAAGTGCTATTAACTACTGAGCCATCTCTCTAGCTCCCATCTCAAGAGTATTGCTAAATTTATCTTTCGGCATTTTAACTTCAGGGAATATGGCTTTAGTTCAGCTTGGAAAATTTTGCTGAATGCAGTAGCAAAATTTTCCACCTGGGCAAGTCCGTATGCCAGGGAGCCACAGTTCACCTCAGCCCTTCTTCTCCACAGTAAATGGACATGAAAGAACTGAATGAACATCAAAGCAAAGCTTGTTGTGGTCAGAAAATCTCTCAAAGACTCTACAGATAGATTGAAATAAAGCACCGTCCAGATTCATTTCATGCATTTCCTAACATGTAATAATGAAGAAACAAAAACTCCAGGAGGCCATCATGAACAGATTTGAAATTGAGGGGAAAATATTTGGTAATGGAGACACAAATTAACTGCAGAGTAAATTACTTCCTAGCACTGGAGAGTAGTTTTTCTGCTAGGCCCTCGCTCCCCCTCCCTGTTATTTCTTTTTGATAACAGATAGGTGAGTTTATCCTGCCCAGAAGCAGAAAGGCATTTGTTACAGATGGCTGCCATAGTCATGACTTCACGGGCTGAGCAGTTAGATTGATGGATTAAAAATAAGGAGAGTTTCAGATATAATCCTAAAAAAGATTCTGGGCTTTGATATGAACTTTATGAAATTACTGTTATTTGGGGAATAAGTTATTTCAAAGGTCCTATCAGCCCTGAAGAGAATGATATTGTTTTGTGACAAACATAAAATGATTCACAATAAAGCCAGTCCTATTCTTCTACCTCAGTTCTGGCCATGGCTAGCCGATCAAAGCTAGGAATATTAGAAGTAGATGGGACGAATTCATGTGTTCTCATGAGAATTGAATTTAAACAGAGGGACCTGGGGTCCTGCGTAGACATGGTTGCCTGACAACTAAGTCAAATCTATAATACTAGCTCCATTAGTGCTTCCCTAAGGCCCTAGATCATTCATTCCTGCATGGCTGCTTAGCTGTTTGGTTTGTTTGCTTGTTTGTTTTTAATTCTATGGAGTAAGTCTGTTTTCTGCCTGAGTTAGTGAGAGTAATTTTCCTTCCATGGGTTGCAATAAAATGAACATTGCCTAATATATCTGCCCAGAGGAGAATGTCATGAAACAACGTGAAATATAAATGAACATGAGCCTATAAAAGGGACGGATGAATTGTAAAAAATAAAATGCCCCTTTAACTACAAGTTCATAAGCAAAACTAAGAAACATTTATTGATCTTCATCATTCTTTTCTTCAAATATATTCATTATTTCCTGAAATTAAAATGTAAGTACACCATAACCACCTTCCAATCTTTCCCATGCGCCCCTATTGATGTCTCTCAAATTAATAGCATACATATATCTCACGCATATATGTATAGTATTTAAATATATATTACATAACATATATAGGATATATAACATATATATTATATTACAATGGATAGATATAATATACTGTATATTTGCTGTGTATATATAACAAATAGTGTTTCATATATATTCATGAATATTTTTAAAATATATTTATGTATAGGAATACATATTGCTAAATATATAAATAAAAGCTGCTGTTTGTACAATGTTATTTATATGTATATGGTTTCTGAACTGACCACTTGAATTATGAGATTTTGAGAGGCTAGAGGAATGTCTTAGTAGCTAAAATCACTTGGTTTTCCAGAATAACCAAATTCAGTTCCCAGCACCCACACTGAGTGTCCCACAAAAGCCTGTAACTATCTCCAGGGGATCAAAAAGCCCTCTGCTAGCTTCCACGTAGCATCTCTCTGTCTCTGTCTCTCCTCTCTCTCCCTCCCTCCCTCCCTCCTCCCTTCCCTCCTCCCTCTCCCTTTTTCCTTTCCTCTCTCCTTTCTCCCCCCACACTTCCTCCATGTCTCTCTTCCCCAAAAATTACAAAAGCAAACTTTGGGGCTGCAGAAATGGGTCCATAGTAAGGAGCCCTTGCTGCTCTTACAGAGGACACATGTTCAGTTCCTGGCGGCCATATCAGGTGGCTCACAATCGTCTGTAACTCCAGCTCTAGGTGATCTAACATCCTCTTCTGTTCTCCATGAGAACCAGATGCATACTCAGTATATATACATATATACAGGCAAACATTCATACACATAAAAATAAATATTTTTAAAATTTTAATCTTTACTTTTAAAAAAGATGTTGACTTTACAAATAGAAAAGGCCAACCGATCAATAGATACACAGAAAGGCAGTGTTTATATGGTCTACGTTATTCTGAGGATCTACTTCTTCTCCAAGGATTAAATTAATTCTTCAAAGCTTAGTGTTTATGCCTTATAAACGTGATGCTTACAAAAGGATTGCTACCCAGAGTTTTCGCAGTCATGTGGATAATGCCAGCATACAAGAAATTAGCTGAGCTCTAATCCTAAAGATAACTGGGAAAGAAAACAGCTAAATTGAAATGTCCCATCATTTTTAGCTAGTCTTTACGATGGTGCTTATCTTTATCCAAGATTAATGACATTGGAACTCCAAGAATACAGTGATGTAGTAGAGAAGGACTTGTGCCAATTCAATGTACACCATTCTAGCAAAAGTAAATCATACATGATGACTAATTCCAAAGATACAGCTTTTATGCTATTAATTTCCTGGAACTTCCATGGCAAAGATCTTTCAATGGATACATAGGACATATATAGAATAAGATTCTTAAGATACATCAAAATCATATCAGCATTTTAACTGAGAACTCATCAAGATTAATATTTAAGGAATATATACATTATTATTTTGTTGTATATTTGTTTTCAAGTGACTTTTTTATATAATTGCCTTGAAGTGGAGAAGCTTGTCATTTCTTTGTGGTGTATGTACTCTTTAACAAAATTAAAACTAATTTTCTTGAGTCCTAATTTCATTTATCACATGTTCAAAATTACTAATTTTGCTGAAGTACACTCGTTATTCATTAGTAGAACTTAATTACATTTCATTATGACAAATCTTTAAAACATATGATGCTTAAAACCTTGATAATACAGAAAATAATTACAAAAATTTATAAATGTTTATTTTGTCCAGTGTTCAAATTTTACTTTTTCAAAACATAAGGGATTAGTATTTCTTCCTAATTGCTGAGTGAGACAGGAATATTTTATTTCTTAAAATATTGTATAATGCTATGTAATAATATTTCTGGGTTGTTTCTTAAAATAAACAGACAGTGTAGCACTCTGTGTGATATAATGTGCCCTTTATGCCACGCGGATCATTTGTTTCAGGCACAGAGCACTGGGTCCTGCGCTGGGGGCTGAGAACTGAGGAACCATAGTTCCTGCCTGCCTGCCTGCCTGCCTGCCTGCCTGCCTGCCTGCCTGTCTGCCTCAGCATTTGAAGACCCTGCCCACCAGTGTACTACACTGTGGGAGGAAGGAAACTGCCATGCCCAGCCATGCTTGAATTCAGAGTTCTCAGCCTCTCCAGCAAGAGTCCTGTCTAAATTAAGCAATTGTCCAGCCACGGCTTCAGATTTCTCCATATTTACAGTAATCATCAGGAAAGAGTATCATTCCTCAACACAGAAGTTAGGATAACTGGACACTGTGTCTCTTAAAACAATACCTCATTGTAGCAATCTGAAATTTTGGGACTGATAAATGAAATTAGCTTAATATCTGGACTAGAAATTTGGCACTTAGATGAAACTTTCAGCAAAGATGCAGTGATTCTTTTTCAAAAGGGGATGTTTGATAAACCAAATAAGAAAGTCAATGGAAAGTGTCACCAATTAATTAGAACTGACGAAAGAAAGAATATCATGGATCAAAGATAGGATTTAGGAATTATTACATTCAGAAGAAATAATGAAGGGGCTAACACTAAAATACAGATTTCAAGACCTCAGAAACATGATTCCAAGAACAATTCTACGAATCTTTGGTGTATAAGTAAGAGCTAAGATTAAAACTAAAAGAGTAAAAACAAACTATTTGGTTAAACTGTCTGGCTCATTGTTCAAACATAGGAAACATATAAGCATCCACACCTGGAAGACATTAGCTGGCACGCCATGCGCTGAAATCCCAGCACTTGGGAGGAAGTAACTGGAGAATTAGGATTCAAGGCCAGTCTAAGCTGCATAGTGAACTTGAAGACATCCTGGGCTATGGGAGATCCAAAAGCAAAAATAAATGAATAAATAGGAAAATAGAACCTAAAATAAGTATGACCATAAAAGAATATCTTAACATGAGATTAGTTAACGGGTCAAAGACAGAATATTGGAATCTAGAAAACAGAAGTATGAAATTATTTAAAGAGTAGCAACAGAATTCTCAATAGAAAACATAAACACAAAACATCTGGGCTGATGAATTTTAAGCTATGAAGAAAATACCCACTAACCAAAATTGTTATGCCCCTCAAAGCTATCCTTCAACATAAAAGGAGAAATGAAGACCTATCATGATAAGCATCAGCCAAAGCAATTCATGACCAATAACAGAGCATTACAAAAGATGTGTAAGGGAATACTGCACACAAAGGAAGAAAAAAGATAACAAGACCATGTGAATGAATAAATCCAAAGAGGAGACAACATAGATAAATAAGAACTAGGAGAGAATTAAATACTGAGTAGATAACCCAGCAGATCACTAAAATGCATAACGGAAAACCAGTAATTAATTCTCCAGTTAAAATGGCTACATAGACCAAAAGCAACACCCAACCCTTTTCTAAATGCGAAAACATCATTGGCAAAGAGACACACAAGGCTAAAAGGTAAACAAGAAAGTGATGGTCCAAGCAAATGGAAATCAAAAGCAAGCATGGGCATCTACATCATATCTGATGAATCAGACAAGAGATTAAAAGGCTCACTGCATGTTAATAAAGGGAACAATCAACCAAGAAGAAATAAAATTGCAAATACATATTTGCCTGTGATGATTTAAATGAGATAGGCCCTACAGAGGCTCATGAGTTTGAAATCTTGATCCTT
This sequence comes from Rattus rattus, assembly GCF_011064425.1. Classification (NCBI taxonomy): domain Eukaryota; kingdom Metazoa; phylum Chordata; class Mammalia; order Rodentia; family Muridae; genus Rattus; species Rattus rattus. Next base: position 71,870,349 of record NC_046168.1, on the reverse strand, counting down.
GGCTGGTCGCACTGTTTGGGAAGGTAATAGAACCTCTAGGAGATGAAGCCCTGGTAAAGCAAGTATTGTACTGAGAACACTATGGTTTGTACTATAGACAAGGGTTTATAGCCTAGTCTTGTTTCCCATTCTCCCCATCCTACTTCCTATATGTAGATAAAACATGGTCACTCTGCCTCCAGCCCCTGCTCCCATACCATTATGAACTCTATCCCTCTACGAATGAGCCCTTTACTTTTTAAATGTGCTATTTGTCAGGGCATTATTTCTAAGCAATGTAAAAGTAATTAATATACACCAAACATTGATATACTCTGTTTTATAAAAACAAACACTATTGGACACAAAGAGTAGATCCAGGTACTTTGATAATGAGAGATTTGAATACCCCACTTTAATCAATGAAGATGTCATTACTTAAAAGGAGGTCAAATAGATTAAAAGGCATTATATAATAGTGCATACTACAGTCGAGGAATACCCATTCTAAGTGGCCCATGGAATTTATTTCAAAATATGTCATGTTATATGCCAGGAGAGATGTTTACCAAGTAAAAAAAATGGAAATAACTTCTTATATTATATTAGGTAAGAATGGAATAAAATTAGAAATCTACAGAAAAAAAACAAAAAAGAAAGAAAAACTACATGTATGAACACATGCAAATTTGACAATATGCATTTGAACTCTAACAGAAAAAACATCATGGGACAAGGTGAAAGTTTGCTAAATTAAAATGAAAGTAAAAACGCAACTTACTACGATCTTTGGGAGCGTGGGGAAGACAATTCTAAAAGCCAAAGCTTCTTGCTATGAGTGCCAGAAGTTAAACGGAAAAGAATGCTCGTGCAGATAACCAAGTGATGCACTTCCACATCTTAGAGAGAAAAGAACTACCCAAATACAAAAACAGTAGACAAAAGCAAATAAATAGAAAAAAGTAACAAACAAACAAATAACCATGGGGGTAGAAATTGATTAAATGAAGGCTAAACAAGAACAATACAAAGGACAAGGAAACCAAGAATTAGCTCTCTGAAGAGATTTTTTAAAATGATAAATTCTCATCCAAAATAAAGAAAATAAAAAGAAGCCCCCCAAAATAATAAAATTCTAGATAAAAGGGGGATATTACAGAAAATGTCTCTGGTATCCAGAAGCTTGGCGGAGCATATTTTGAAAGCTTATATTTCAATAGACCAAAACCTCTAGAAGAAATGCATAAAATTATACATATGCATATGACCTTAAAAATATCAAACTATAAAAGAAGATGCAACTAACTTATACATATCAATGGTAAGCCATGAGATTAAAGCAGTATTAAAGTGCGTTCCAAAAAAGAAAAGCCCAGAATGCAAGATATTCATTGTCGGACTCTACTAAGGCTTTACAGAGGCGAAAACATAAATGCTCCCCAAACTATTGCTTAAAATGCAAAGAAACAGAGCCATTTCAAGCTCACTTTACAAAGACAGCATTACCTTTGTACCAAAATTAGATAAGGACAACAAAATCATTAATTCCTATTTACCACTCCGTATGAATATAAATGCAAAAAAAAAAACTCCCTCAAAACAATATTAACAAACTGAATTGAACAAAATAGTTCAAAAGAGCAAAGAGCATGATAATTAATCCTAGTACTGACGTGAAAGCTCATCGCTACTGGCTACATTTCAAGTGCTGGAAGGCACTGTGCATGACGCCAAAGGAGAAAGATAATTCACATGAGAACTACAATAAGGACTCCTGGAATCCCAGGTCATTCTGATTTACATTTCCCTGATGACTAAGGATGTTGAGCATTTCTTCTCAGCCATTTGCGATTCCTTCATTGAGAGCTCTGTGTTTAGCTCCAAAACCATTTTCTTAACTGGGTTATTTGGTTTATTAGAGTCTAACTTTTTGAGTTCTTTATATATTTTGGATATTAGCCCTGTGTCTGATGTAGTGTTAATAAATATCTTTCTCCAGTCTGTAGGCCTTACAGAGGCTCTTCAGTTTCGTGAGGTCCCATTTATCAATTGTTGATCTTAGAGCCTGAACCACTGGTGTTCTCTGCAGGAAGTTGTTTCCTGTACCAATGTGTTCAAGGCTATTTCCCTCTTTCTCTTCTATGAGATTTAATGTATTTGGTTTTATGTTGAGGTCATTGATTCACTTGGACTTGAGTTTTGTGCAGGATGATAAGTATGGATCTGTTTACCGTCTTCTACACACAGACATCCAATTAGACCAGCACCATTTGTTGAAGATGCTTTCTTTTCTCTATTGTATGGTTTCAGCTTCTCTGTCAAAAATCAAGCATCCTTAGGTGTGTGGGTTTATTTCTGAGTCTTCGGTTCTATTCCATTGATCAACATGTCTCTTTCTGTACCAATATCATGCAGGGGTTTTTTTTAATCACTAATGCTCTGTAATACAGCTTGATGTCAGGGATGATGTTTCCTCCAGAATTTCTTTTATTGTTGAGAATAGTTTTTGCTATCCTGGGTTTTTTGTTATTCCAAATGAATTTTTAAGTTGCTCTTTCTAACACTGTGAAGAATTGACTTTGGATATTGATGGGGATTGCACGGAATCTGTAGATTGCTCTCAGGAAGATGGCCATTTTTACTATATTAATTCTACCAATCCATGAGCATGGGAGATCTTTCCATCTTCTGAGATCATCTTCAATTTCTTTCATCAGAGACTTGAAGTTCTTGTCACGCAGATCTTTCACTTCCTTGATTAGAGTCACCCCAAGGTATTTTATATGATTTGTGGCTATTGGGAAGAGTGTCATTTCCCTAATTTCTTTCTCTGACTGCTTATTCTTTGAGTAGAGGAAGGCTCTTGATTTATTTGAGTTAATTTTATATCCAGCCACTTGCCTCTCGCCATCTGGTTATCTTTGGTGTTAGCTGGTCTTGCTGTTTTTGTCAGTGGCTTCACCCTCCTTCACTCTCAGGTGTGTCAGCATTCCTGAGAGGCCCACTTTCTCCCAGTGGGATAGAGCTATGCACAGAGGGGCGTGGCACAGGGTCAGTTCTAGTCACAGACAGAAACTGGAAGAATTCTGTCCCAGTCTGCTCCTTGACTCCTGCATCCCAAGGACTCCAGGCAGGTCTCTCAGAGCAGGAATGATAGTCCTACAGCACTCTCAGGTTTGTCAGCACTTCTGGGAGAACAGTTTTCTCCCATTGGCATCTGGACACAGAGGGCTGTGGCACAGGGTCAGCTCTGGGCACAGACCAATTCATTTTTAAAAATAGAACAGATAGTTGGGTAGGTAGGAAGATGAAGGCAGATATGGAAAAAGTTTGGGGAGATATACAAATATGATCAAAATATATTATATGGAATTATCAAACAATTGATTAAAGTATTATTAAAATAAAATAAAGTTTTTTGCATAGTTCTTACAAATCATAAATTAAAAATTGAAAGTTATTATCACTTTGGACATGGTGGTATTTGAAAACCTATAAAAGATGAACCAAAATGGAAAGATAAAATAGTCCAGGAAGTTCGGGCATATTTAAGAGGAACGGAAAAGAGAAGAAGCTATAGTACTGACCATGGACATAGCTCCTTACTCACTTTCTTCCTTTTTAATTAATTAATTTATTTATTCACTTTATATCCTCATAGCTGCCCCTTCATTCCCCATTCACACAGTCCATCACCTAATTCCTTATTCCCTTCTCCTCTGAGAGGGAGAAGGCCCTGGATATCCTGCCACCATCAAGTCTATGCAGGAACAGGTCTATCCTCTCACTGAGGCCAAACAAGGCAACCCAGTTAGGGGAAAGAATTCCACAGGCAGGCAATAGCTTTCGGGACAGCCCCTATTCCAGTTGCTGGGGTACAGCACATTCACTACATATATGTGAGGGCTTAGGTACAGCTCATGTATGCTCTTTGGTTGGTGGTTCTGTCTCTGAGAGTTCCCAAGGGTCCAGGTAATTAATTCTTTTGGTCTTCCTGTGGAGTTCTTATCCCCTTTGGGGCCCTCAATTCTTCCCCCTAACTCTTCCATAAGTGTCTCAGAGCTCTGTCCAATGTTTGACTGTGGGTCTCTGCATCTGTTTCAATAAACTCCTGGGTGGAGCGTCTCAAAGGACAGTCATGATAGGCTTCTCTCTGCAAACATAACAGAGTACCATTAATAGTGTCAGGGATTGGCGCTTCCCTTTGGGACGGGTCTCAAGTTGGTCTAGTTATGTGTCGGCCTTTCTCTCAGTCTCTGCTCCATTTTTGTCTCTGAGTTTCTTATAGACAGGACAAATTTTGGGTTGAAAGTTTTGCGGGTGAGTTGGTGTCCTTATTCCTCCATTGGGAATCCTGCTTGGCTACAGGAGATGTGCTCTCCAAATTCTGTATCTCTCCTGCTAAGAGGCTCAGCTAAAGTCACCCCCTTAGACTCCTGGGAGCCTCCCCCACCCTGGGTCTTTGGCATGTCCTAGAGATGACCCTCCATCTTCCTATCCCAGGCAGCTGCAGATCTCCATTCACTCTCCTGGCCGTCTGGCCCTCTAGCTCTTCTCTTTTCTCTCCCACACCTGATCCCAAACCGCCCCATTCCCCATTCCCCTCCCTATCCCCTCTCCCACCCAGTTCCTTCCCTCCATTTTCCTCCTATGATGATTTTGTTTCCCTCTTCTAAGTGAGATTCGATCCTCCTCCCTTTATCTCCTAAAATGAAGAGGAAAAACTCATTGACTCATTAAATGGCTTTAGTCCAATGGTTTGGTAAGCCAAAAGGAAATTGGATATAGTGGGATGCTTTCACTTGGGATGCTGTGAGTTCATGGCCAGCCCATGCTACAATATGAGACTCTGTCTCAAAGAAACAATCAATCCAAAATAAAATGAATATTAAAAGAATAATTCAGATATATTTAGGTGGATCTGTGTGATAAAAACATGTTTTACAATGAAAAGACTGAGCCACCTAGTATATTTTGACAACATTTTAAATGTGATGGAGTATAAAGACGCCACACATGCAACTATTTATTATGTCCTCCTCTTTGAAAGCTGAGAGAAAAGTACATTTTCTGCAAAGGTTAAATCTGATACAATAAATTCCATGTTAATTTGCCTCATCACTATGACAAATAGGAATAAATATTCCAAGCATTTAAGTCATAACCTCTGTGGTTGAAGCCTAATGGTTATTTCCCAGCAAAGTATGAAATTAGAAGCACGAGCTTCACATAAAGGTGCTTCTTTTTCTACCAGACACTTTATCTGCTCTTTCACACGGGAAGAATGGGGAGTTGCTCAGTGTAGACTCACATCGTCATAAAAGGAGGGAAATGCAAGCACGACTTCTATGCATTTGCAGCACAGGGTAGAAAAGCCCCTTCCAGTCATTGAGAAGCCAGGCGTGCAGCATACCAAGGGCTGACAAGAAGACATTCACCATAAAGAACAAGTTAAAATTTCAGCCTGTAGGAATACCAGCTTAGTCTTCCTCTTCATCTAATGGTTGTAAACTAGAAGCCTAAAACCATCTGATGAACTGCTTTTCTGTATGAACTTGTCAGGAAATAATTTCATCCTGCTATTAAACATAAATGTTTGAATAAAACATAGACATCTACACTAGATTGTTCCTCCTGTAATAAAATTTTTTCACTCATGGATTATCAAAACTTGACTCTTTTAGCTATTAAGTAATTGGACTCTCTCTCTCTCTCTCTCTCTCTCTCTCTCTCTCTCTCGCTCTCTCTCTCTCTCTCTCTCTCTCGCTCTCTCTCTCTCCTCTCTCTCTCTCTCTCTCTCTCTCTCTCTCTCTCTCTCTCTCACACACACACACACACACACACACACACAGAGACATGCACACATATGTATGTGTCTGTGTGTGTGTCTTTATTTTTGTGTTTGCAAATGTTTTGCGATAGAAAGAATCTGTGTTTAGAATGCGTTAAATACTTTTTAATGCTAGCTGATTTAGACAGAATAAAGAGGAAATGAAAGCAAAAGTTCCCAACCTTCAAAATAAGGAGAAAACAGGGAGCATATCTGAAATGGAGCCTGAGGAGGTGTGGATGGGCTTCTGTAACTCACTCAATATTTACTCAACAGGAAAAGTCAAATAATCATTTTCGGATATAATTGTAATTTGAAAAACCATTAAAAATCATTTGCTACTAATCTCGCTACAGAGACTTTTTTTGTCCTCCCCATGAAACAGTGTCAATAGCTTTGGAATTGGAACTCACACTGAGATTTAAAGAAAAAAAAGAAAGAAAGAAAGTCACATTTGCACACAGAACACATTAAGCCAACCCCACAGCCAGGACCACTGGAAATAATCAGATCTCCTGGGGAATATGCTCATTAATTTAGCTCCAACTCAGAACGATTGCTCAACTATCTAGCACACGTCCCTATAATCTGATAATTATGTCTTAGAGTTAAATTTTTTGTCTTTTTTTTTCTTCCAGGTATCCAGCTTCAACATTTGGGAGCTTAATTTAAAGCATGTTTTTGTCCTTTTATGAGAAGACTAAACTAATCCAGATGGTTTAACAAACTTTAGTCCTTTGACAAGAAGAACAGTCGTTACCTTCTGTGTGGGCTTCATGATGCTTAGAAAGGAAGCTGAGGAAGAGCATAGATTGCATCCGCAATCCTGTCTTCTTTGAGTCAGCATGCCGGACCAAGCAGACTTAAAGCCAGATGCTACTTCTTCATTACTTCTTGGGGAAATTATTTGCTCTCTTTGAGCTTACGCCTATTCATGTTGGGAGTATCCATTAAAATAGTTCTCAAATCTTTGAGAACTCCCATTATAAAATACCATAAATGAAAATAGCTTATTATTTATTGAAATTGCTCGTGTACTCCTCAGGAAACAGAACATCCCCTAGATTGAACACTGTCTTCCAGTAGAGCCCAGATACAAAGAGGTCCACAGGAAAAGCACTGCTGCTTCAGCCTGCCTACCTGCCCATCTACCCTCCTTGCTGGTGCCAAAGAAATGTTACAATTCTAAACATGTATACACCAAAGACTAGGGCACACAGGTTCCTAAAAGAAGCACTACTACAGTTAAAATCACATGTCGTGCCCCACCCCCTCCCAGCCCTGGGGCACCTGGAAGAAAGATATCCAGATACACAGAACCACTCTAGGTGAATATGTGATGGGAAGAAGGGAAAGAAGAAGTGTGTGGTAGAAAGACAGAAGAGAAAACAAAGTCAAGCAATGTGTACGCTGTGGAGAGAAGTAGAACAAGTGGATATGAATAGCCAGAACAACCACCTGGGGCCGTGATGATGTCTGGGCCCATGCTGCCACCAAGGGCCATCCATGTCTGGTGCCACAGTCCTACCATAACCAGGGTCTGTGCTGAAGTCTGTGGCCCAAGTTACCATCAAAAGCCATCCAACTGTCACTTGTCTGGGATGCCACCTGAGACCATGTAGATGTCTGAGGGCCATGCTACCACTGAAGAACTTGCTGATCTGAGAAGCCTGTGCTACCATATAAAACTACGGTGATGTCTTCACCTGGGCTATGCTGAGAGCCATGCCTAGGTCTATAGTCCTGCTGTAGCTGCAGTCTGTGTCAATGTCTATGGCTTAAGTTACTGCCAAAGGTCATGCGGATATCAGTGGTCTGGGCTGCCACCTGAGACCATATGGATGTCTGAGGGCTCTGCTGTCACCAGCGGACATACTGATCTGAGTAGCCTGTGCTGCCACCTGAGGCCATAATGATATCTGGGTCCGTGCTGCTGCAAGAGGCCATGTCTGGGTCCATGGTCCTATTTACAGCCGGGGTCTGTGTTGATATCGGAGGCTCATGTTACCACCAAAGGCAATGTGGGCATCCCTGGTCTCGGTTGCTACACGAGGCAATGTTGATGCCCAAGAACTGTGCTGCGCTGTCCCTGCCCCTCCGTTGAAGCAAGAGAACTGCCCCTGCCCCTCTACTGGGCAGCAATGAAGAGCTAGCTCTGGTGATGTGGATACAAGAGCGCTGGCCCCGCCCCTCAAAGGCTGCAGCACTCAGGAGCATGGCCCTGCACCTTACCTGAATAGCACAATAGAGCTGGCCCTAGTAGAAGTGGTTTGGGTGAGTCAGGACCAAGGGCCTGAGCAGAGGAGAGCTGGCCCTGCCCCTTACCTGGGCACAGTAGGAGAGCTGGTTTTGGTGATGTGGATATAGGAGAACTGGTGGTCTAACCAATTCAGCTTCCATTCAGGCCCAGATCCAGGGCTTTGTGTTGGCTCACTCAAACATCCACCCCATCTACGAGCTGCTAGAGCACATGAAGGAGGCCAGTCCTGCAGATCCAAAGCCACAGCGTCTTTATGGCACAGAGCAACAACGGGATGTCTGAGCAGTTTCCATGGCAAGACTTTTGTTTGTTTTCTTTTGGAGGGGGATGTTACAAGGGAAGAAGGCAGATATGAAGGGACAAGGAGATGACTGGGAATGGAGTGCATGATGTGAAATTCACATAGAATTAATAAAATTTGAATGACACCCACATAGTGATACTGGGTGATTTGAATAACTATGTCTCGCCAATAGACAGCTCATCAGACAAAATCTAAACAGAGGTAAATGATGTCATAAAGCAAGAGGATCAGCCGCTATTTATAGAACATTTCACCAAAACACAAAAGAATAAACTTTCTCTGTAGCTCATGAAACTTTCTCCAAAAATGATCACATACTTGGACATAAAATACTTCTTGACGGATTAAAAAAAAATTGCAATGACATCCTGAATCCTATCTGATCACCATGGGTTAAAGCTGGATATCAAGAACAGAAACTTACAAACTCGTGGAAACTAAGCAACTCGCTACTGGATGAAAAATGGGAAAAGACAGAACTTAAGAAAGAAATTTAAAACTCTTTAGAATTAAATGAAAACACAATATATCTGGATTTATGGGACACAATGAAGGTGATTCTACAAGGAAAGTTCATAGCACTAAATGCCTCTATTTAAAAAAAAAATTAGAGAAGTTGCATACTAGTATCTGAATGGTATACAACAGTCAAAAGGAAGAAATCATACCCAAAGGAAGGGGTAGAAATGATCAAATTCATGACTGAAATCAATACAACAGAAACAAACAAAAATATATAAAGAATCAATGAAATGAATACTTTGTTCTTTGAGAAAATGCCTAAGATTGTTAAATTCTTAGTCAATTTAAATAAAAGGTGGAGAGAGAAAATCCAAATTAACAAAATCAGCAATAAAAGGGGAACATAACAACAGTCAAGGAAGAAACCCAAAAGATCATAAGGGCATGCTTTAGAAACGTGTACTCACCAAATCAGAAAACAGATGAAATGGATAACCTTCTCGATATACACCACCTCCCAAAGTTAAATCAAGATCATATAAGCAATTTGAACAGAACTATTAACTCCTAGTGAAAAAAGAAGCAGTCATTAAACGTCTTCCAACAACTACAACAACAAAAATCTAGGACCAGATGGACTTTACCAGACTTTCAAAAACTTACCACAAATATTTTTCAAATTGTTTGACGAAAAGAAAAGCAGAAAGGTTATTGCCTAACTCTTTGTTATACATTTATTTTCTCATATTAATACATCCTGATTAGAGCTTCCCCTTCCTTTACTCATCCCATTTTCTTTCCACCTCCCTTCCCATCTAGAACCTTCCTTTTCTGTCTTTCAATAGAAAACAAACATGTTTTTCTTTTGTTTTTTAATGTGATAATTTGTTAGTGTCATGCATACTTTTTTATTGGATATTTTTTGACTTACGTTTCAAAAGTTATCCCCTTTCCCCCACCCAACCACCCACCCCTTCCCACCTCCACGCCCTGACATTCCCCTATACTGGGTGTCCAGTCTTAGCAGGTCCAAGGGCTTCTCCTCCCATTGGAGCCCAACACAGCTATCCTTAACTACATGTGCAGCTGGAGTCATGAGTCTGTCCATGTGTAGTCTTTGGGTTGTGATTTAGTCCCTGGAAGCTCTGGTTGGTTGGTATTGTTCTTCTGGGGTTGCAAGCCCCTTCAGCTCCTTCAATCCTTTCTCTAACTCCTCCAATGGGGACCGAGTTCTCAGTTCAATGGTTGACTGCTAGCAACCAACCTATGTATTTGTCATGCTCTGGCTGAGCCTCTCAGGAGACAGCTATATCAGGCTCCTGTCAGCATTAACTTCTTGGCTTCATCAATATTGTCTAGGTTTGGTGACTGCATATAAATGGGCTGGATCCCCAGGTGGGGTAGGCTCTGAATGGTCACTCCTTCAGTCTCTGCTCCAAACTTTATCTCCATATCTTCTCCTATGAATATTTTTGTTCCCCCTTTTAAGGACTGAAGCATCTGCACTTTGGTCATCCTTGTTCTTGAGCTTTGTGAAGTCAGTGGATAGTATCTTGGGTAATTTGAGGTTTTGGGCTAATATCTACTTATCAGTGAGTACATACCATGTGTCTTCTTTTGTGATTCAGTCACCTTACTCAGGATGATATTTTCTAGTTCCAACCATTTGCCTATGAATTTCATGAGGTCATTGTTTTTGATAGCTGAGTAATAGTCCATTGTGTAGATGTACCACATTTTCCATATCCATTCCTCCATTGAAGGGCATCTGGGTTCTTTCCAGCTTCTGGCAATTATAAATAAGGGTGCTATGAACAGAGTGGAACATTTGTCCTTGTTATATGTTGGAGCATCTTTTAGGTATATACCCAGGAGTGGTATAGCTGGGTCCACAAATAGTACTATGTACAAGTTTCTGAGGAACCTCCAGACTGATTTCTAGAGGGGTTATACCAGTTTGCAATCCCAGCAACAATGGAAGAGTGTTCCTCTTTCTCCACATCCTCACAAGCATCTGCTGTTACCTGAGTTTTTGCTCTTAGCCACTCTGACTGGTGTGGGGGGGAGGTGGGGAAGGGATGGGAGTGGTCGAATGTCAGGGCTGTTTTGATTTGCATTTCTTTAGGTAGTTCTCAGCCTTTTGATATTCCTCAGCTGAGAATTCTTTGTTTAGCTCTGTACCCCTTTTAATAGGATTATTTGACTGTCTGGGGTCTAAATTCCTGAGCTCTTTGTATATTTTGGATATAAGCCCTCTATCAGATGTAAGATTGATAAAGATCTTTCCCAATCTGTTGGTTGCCATTTTGTTCTAATGACAGTGTCCTTTACCTTACAGAAGCTTTGCAGTTTTATGAGGTCCCATTTGTCGATTCTTGATCTTAGAGAATAAGTCATTGGTGTTTTGTTCAGGAAATTTTCCCCAGTGCCCATGGGATCAAGACTCTTCCCCACTTTTTCTTCTATTATTTTGAGTGTATCTAGTTTTATGTGGAGGTCCTTGATCCACTTGGACTTAAGCTTTGTACAGTGCAATAAAAATGAATTGATTTACATTCTTCAACATGCTGACTTCCAGTTGAACAAGCATCATTTGTTGAAAATGCTACCTTTTATCCACTGGATGATTTTAGCACCTTTGTCAAAGATCAAGTGACAATAGGTGTGTGGGTTCATTTCTGGGTCTTCAATTCTATTTCATTGATCTACCTGCCTGTCTCTATACAAATAACATAGAGTTTTAATCATGATTGCTCTGTAATAGAGCTTGAGGTCAGGGATAGTGATTCCTCCAGAACTTCTTTTATTGTTGAGGATATTTTTGTTATCCTGGGTTTTTTGTAATTCCAAATGAATTTGCAAATTTTTCTATCTAACTCTATGATGAATTGAATTGGGATTTTGATGGGGATTGCATTAAATCTGTAGATTGCTTTTGGCAAAATGGCCATTTTTACTATATTAATCCTGCCAATCCATGAGCATGGGAGAGCTTTCCATCTTCTGAGATCTTCTTCAATTTCTTTCTTCAGAGACTTGAAGTTCTTTTCATACAGATCTTACACTTGCTTGAGTAAAATCACACTGAGGTATTTTATGTTATTTGGGACTATTGTGAAGGATGTCATTTCCCCAGTTTCTTTCTCAGCATGTTTATCCTTTGAGGCGAAGAAGGCTACTGACTTGTTTGAGTTAATTTTATATCCAGCCACTTTGCTGAAGTTGTTTATTAGACTTAGTAGTTCTCTGGTGGAACTTTGGGGTCACTTAAGTACACTATCATATCATCTGCAAATAGTGATATTTTGACTTCTTCCCTTCCAATTTGTATTCCTTTGACCTCCTTTTGTTGTCTGATTGCTCTGTCTAGGACTTTGAGAACTATATTGAATAAGTAGGGAAAGAGTGGGCAGTCTTGTCTAGTCCCTGATTTTAGTGGTGTTGCTTCAAGTTTCTCTCCATTTAGTTTGATGTTGGCTACTCATTTGCTCTATATTGCTTTTACTATTTTTAGGTCTGGGCCTCGAATTCCTGATCTTTCCAAGACTTTTAACATAAAAGGGTGTTGGATTTTGTCAAATGCTTTCTCAGAGTCTAATAAGATGATTATGTGGGGTTTTTTCCCTTTGAATTTGTTTACATAGTGGATTACATTGATGGATTTCTATATATTGAACCATCCCTGCGTTCCTGGGATGAAGCCTACTTGATCATGATGGATGATCATTTTGATGTGCTCTTGGAATCAGTTTGCAAGAATTATATTGAGTATTTTTGTGCCAATATTCATTAGGGAAATTGGTCTGAAGGTCTCTTTATTGGGTCTCGGTGTGCTTAGGTATAAGCATAATTGTGTCTTCAAAGAAGGAATTGGGTAGTGCCTCTTCTGTTTCTATTTTGTGGAATAGTTTGAAGCTTATTGGTATTAGGTCTTCTATGAAGGTCTGATAGAATTCAGCACTAAATCCATCTTGTCCTGGGCTTTTTTTGTTTGGGAGACTTTTTTTTTCCTTTCTTTTTTTCCCCCGGAGCTGAGGACCGAACCCAGGGCCTTGTGCTTCCTAGGCAAGTGCTCTACCACTGAGCCAAATCCCCAACCCCTGTTTGGGAGACTTTTAATGACTGCTTCTATTGCTTTAAGAGTTATAGGACTATTTAGATGGTTTATCTGATCCTGATTTAACTTTGGTACCTGGTATGTGTCTAGAATTTTGCCTATTTCATCCAGATTTTTCCAGTTTTGTTGAATATAGGCTTTTGTAGTAGGATCTGATGATTTTTTGAATTTCCTCAGATTCTGTTGCTATGTCTCTCTTTTCATTTCTGATTTTGTTGATTTGGATACCCTCTCTTTGCCCTCTGGTTAGGCTGGCTAAGGGTTTATCTATCTTGTTGATTTTCTCAAAGAACCAGCTCCTGGTTTTGTTGATTCTTTATACAGTTCTTTTTGTTTCTACTTGATTGATATCAGCCCTGCTTTCGATTATTTCCTGCCATCTACTCCTCTTGGGTATATTTGCTTCTTTTTGTTCTAGAGCTTTTAGGTGGACTGTCAAGCTGCTAATGTATGCTCTCCCCAGTTTCTTTTTGGAGGCACTCAGAGCTATGAGTTTTCCTCTTAGCACTGCTTTCATTGTGTCCCATAAGTTTGGATATGTTGTGACTTCATTTTCATTAAATTCTAAAATGTCTTTAACTTCTTTTTTTCTTGCTTGAGCAAGTTGCCATTGAGTAGAGCATTGTTCAACTTCATGTGTATGTGCCTTTCTGCCTTTTTTGTTGTTATGGAAGACAAGCCTTAGCTCATGGTGATCTGATAAGATGCATGGGATTATTTCAATCTTCTTGTATCTGTTGAGGCCTGTTTTGTGACTGATTATATGGCCAAGTTTGGAGAAAGTATCATGAGGTGCTGAGAAGAAGGTGTATTTGTTTGTTTTAGGATGAAATGTTCTATAGATATCGATCAAATCCATTTGGTTAATAACTTCCATTAGGCTCTCTATGTCTCTATTTATTTTCTGCTTCCATGATCTGTCCATTGCTGAGAGTGGGGTGTTGAAATCTCCCACAATTATTGTGTCAGGTGCAATGCATACTCATCTAAATCCAGGAACATGCTTGACAATGCCAGGAATGGCCTAGCACCAAGGCCCTGGAGAAGCTGCAGTTTTGGATCCTGGGAACTTGGTTTTCCCATCTTGGATGACTGCAGTCATCATGGGAGATATCCCGTGCTCCATTTGTCCAACATGGCTGATAAACTTCCATATAACTTTGTTTCTACTGTACGATAGCTTTCTGCTGACTTTGACACATTTTTCACTTGCAGCCTGTATGCTGTATCTCCTAATGAGTTTATTTGGCATAGACATAGCTTGTGCAAGACATGCTGACCCTAACCTTCCCTATAATAGAACAATATTATATGTTGCATAATCCCCGTATACCTAAAGACCCTTACCCAACAACCTGTTGCTGGTCCATGTCAACCAATACCAGAGGAAGCTCTCCAAAGCATATTCCTTCTGCAGTGATTTTAAAAACACAATCCCCTTCAAATGGTGCTTAGTTTTGACTGCTTTAGGATGATTTCTCTGCCCCTACCATGCACAACTTCCCTGGGACTCCTGCTTTTTGGTATAGGATGATATCCATGGCTACAATTTATTACAGCAAAGCCACACAACCTGATCTATAAGGAGAAATATGGCATCCAGTCTAGAGACTTCTATGTGAATCTTTCCAAAGTTGACCCTCTTCTTTCAGTAAAATACAGCTATGAAATAGAGTATGGAGTGTCTGTGTCCAGTGAAGCCTGTGTACGACCTTCTTATTAAAGGTTTTTATTAAGAAAAATTATGTAGGTATCAATTTTTAGCCACAGCAACCAGTATTTTAAACTATCTATTGAAAGCAGATAGTCTGCATAAGTTGCAGCATCTAGGTAGAAGGGTACAGTAATCCCATTATCCATGGGAACAACCCAAAGCCAAGTTCCCAGATGCCAGCCCTGCCACTTGCTGGCTGTGTGTCATGAGCCCTTTTTAATTCCATTTTTCTCCCTCACTGATCAGGTGATGTAATAAGGAACAGAAGACCTAGTCCTCACAAAGTATTTAGCACAATACCTGACAGGTAACATTCTGTGCAAGTTATTATTCCTATAAAATAGAACAAAATTATGTTAGACGCATTGTAATAAATCAAAGCTATATGAGAATTTTTGCCTGGGAAGAAATACGCAGGCTCCTTGCTAATAAGCATCGGTGTTCTGTCTATGCATCTGTGTCTGTGGTCTTGTTGCTGCTTTTGTTCGAGGCACATTTATTTAATAATGGTCCTGTAACCACATCCACAAGAGCTGAGAAACAGCAATTGTTAGAAGAAGAAACACACACACACACACACACACACACACACACACACACACACACACACACACAGAGGCTAGTCATTTAATGATCCTCAAACTTGCAAGAGATTCCGTTTGAATTGCAATGTGAACGTTTGCTGTCCGGAGCTCTGAGAAAGGAGATGCTGCAGAAGGAAATGATCCGAGCAGGGTGGCAAGGTCACTCCTCGCATCTGTCCTCGTTTCATAAATGGGAAACATGCCTTCTATGCATCACATTTTAGTGCCAGATACTGGGCTCTATGCCTTTATTTCACTTAACTTCACAACAAACCGTATGACTTACATTTTCATTACTCTAATTGCATAGATGAGAAAACGAAAATGTGGGCAGCATGCCAGAACCCCCAGTGGGGGCGAGTCTTAGGAATTCAAACTCAAAATGACAACTCAGAGACAGGGCCCTTCCCCACTGTGTAGTCCAGATTCCCTGAGTCTCAAAGAGCTTTGTGTACCCACGGAGTCCACTGATGCTAATTCTCTCATTGTAACTGAATCCAGGCATTCATGTCAAAATAAAGGAAAGCAGACTCACATTAACCAAGGATTTAGGAGTCAGGCAAAGGTCTCTAATGAAGATTCTTCTTCTTTTTTAAATAGGCTTCTCCAAAAGATGAATTCTATTTAATCCCCTTGCTGTAGTTATTTTCATATACGGCTTTTATGAGAGGTGATCTGTTAGGAAGTAAAAATTTCAATAAGAAAGGAGAATAAAATATGTTATTTGGAAAACTAGACAGATGGTTTTAACCAGACTTCCTTTCGCCAGAGAGATAAATTCTTCGCATTCATTGTCTCCAGTCTTGCCTCTAGCTGTATTCAAGGTTTGTAACATCCACACACAAACATATACTCAGCTGCAAAGGAAAGAATGCAGGAAATTCAAAGTAACATCATTCTAAGCCCCCGGGGTGTGGTCAGTGAGTCAGTGCATTCCAAGGCCAGATTCCTTGGTCTACCATGTAAAAAAGTGCTCAAGACCTCAACCCTCCTGAGCCCAGTGCTTCCATTTCAAGACCACTTTTATAATGAAGGACAATGATAAGACAGTAGAAAGGGAAGATCAGGATTTAGCATGGATCCTGTGGGGGTAACAACAGCTTGAGAATCTGCTCTGCAAAAAAATTAAAAATAGGAATGTAAAATATACCAAAAAAAAAAGGCAGCCTCAAGTAACTGCAGTCATTCAGCAGACTTGCAAATGTTGGAAACTGAGGTAGTTTCTGACTTAAGGAAAGTAACAACTTTCACAAACTATGCTTTACTCATGGGACCTTAACTATGTAAAATGTTCCAGAAGTTGTCAGTTTAAAAATAGAAACCTCCTTGGGGCTTTGGGGAAAATTTTGGAACAATGTTTAAAAGGCAATTATGCACCATCATCACCATGGGGTTGGTGGGGGCAGGGCGATAACTAGAGAGTACTTCCAATGTAGTTCTACTGAACACTGCTATGGATGTTAAATTTCTCTTTAAACTCCCAGCAGAGGAAGCCATGCTTCACACAGAAATCTCTAACTAGCTGTGTGTAGAAGAGGACACTCAACACAGACAGATGATATAAAAATTAGACATATAGGCGTAATTGTAGCTATAAGCTTTATCATTACAACTGAAAATAAAGTTCATTCTCCCTGCAACATTGGCTTATTTTCAGGAAAAAAAAAAGCATCTTAAAATTTTAACTCCATAAAATTGTTGCAGACTTTTATTAAACTCATGTCCAATAACAAGAACCATTTTTAGCCTGGTCTTTATCAGTCAGTCTTTGCCAGAGATGTATAAACATTCGGAAACATAGGAGAACGGGCACAGGGAACCACATTGGAGACAGCTTTAGGCAGAACAAGAGAGGGATCATCAAACAAAAATTGGTATCTTCCTCCTACCCTGAATGGATATTTGTGTGGATGTGTCACTGTAAAAGTCATCAATGTATACAATTTCTTTGTTATCATAGTCCAGATGACAGAGTTCTGAGGTAGGATACCTGTTATCATAGCATAATTATTTCTAGTGTCCCTTGACTCTCAAAAATGTTCTAGTTCAGATATAGCACCTTAACTCAGATATTATTCTAGAAATTGCTATAGTGACATATAACATGGCCATATAAGAATATGAATATACACATCCTATGCTCTCACTCAAAAACCACCTCTTAGTATGAGTCTAAAACCAAATAGTGCTTGTCTTACTATAACATCCTAGTAAGGAGTGGGGGAGATACATCAATAACTAAAGTATTCTCTGAACATTGAGGAGGACCAGAGTTCGGATACCCACCCTCCATGTAAATCCCTATGCGGTAAAATTTCGGTAGCCCACATATTGGAGGGCAGAGTCAGAAGATCATACGGTCTTGCTGGTTTGCTCTTCCTGCTAAAATGGTAAGCTCCAGATCTATATGAAAAATGTGGTGGCAGGTACTGGGGGAGATAACTTAGAATTTAAGAGCTCTGACAGAAGACCCCAGTTCAGTTTCCAGGACCCATGTCAAGTGGCTCACAACCATTTGTTTCTCCATCTATCTGACCTCTGTGGACGTGTACACACACACACACACACACACACACACACACACACACACACAAATTAAAAATACAATAAATATATAAGGATAGAGAGTAATTGAGGAAGCATCTCAACATCAGCCCATGGCTTCTCTAGGGACCTGCACTGGCGAGCACACTTGCCCACAAATTGTCCCAGAACATAAATGGCATTTAACTAGGTTCAATAATAACTGTCTCTATTATTGTTTGTCATGAGGTAATGGCTCAATAAGATGGGTTTTATGAGTTACAATAGTCTTCTTCTTTCTGGATTAGGGATCTGCACACCATACCCATGGGCCATGCTGCTCGGAAGCTGCTATGAGGCTCTATCACTCTTCATGCCCATCTCATAGAGGAAATCATAATCACACCAGCAGCATATTAGTGATTCGGATAAAACAAACATGGTTCATTTTTAGTTCTCTTTCCTCTTTGACACTGAATTCAATATACTAGAATGTGTGTTATTTAACACTCCCTGTGTGATTCTCTCAATCTTTGAAGAGAAATAAGAGTAGAGACTACAGGGTAAAAAAGAATGTCTGCCTCCTGACAGCAGGTGAACAGAAGAAACAGAAAAATTATGGAATGCTTACTAAATGAAAGGTATTTTACAAGTCTTTCCTGCATTGATACTCATCTTTGAGGGATGGCTTCAGTAATGGGGGAATAAAAGAAACCCCACCAGGGGTACCGAGCCTTTTAACATTTCTACATGACTGACCTATCTTCAAACATGCTGGGCTGTGTTGATAGCTACCACAGAGAGACACCAAATCAACAGTATTTGAAACAATTCCTTTGAGGTAAATCCAGAAACTCCATGAACAACTCTTGAATCCTACACGAGCATAAGATAACCATGGACCCTGTGTGTCTCAGTGAGTAGACCCACGAAATAATTCCTAGGTACAAGCAGCAACTCAGGGAAGGAAAGAAGTCTGAGACACAGGTCTAGCATTTATTTCCTGGGTAAACTGCAAAAGGAACTAGTGTCTCCCTTATCTGGATATTAACTCTGACAAGATGTTACCCAAAAAGAACACATGCTCACCATTTCTCATCACTTCCTTCTGAGCTTAAGAAGGAAAGAAAATATAAAACTCCTTAACTTCTGGATTCTCATTGGGAAGAGAATGAGTTGAGTCAGGTGTGCAATATTCTCAGCTCTTCAGGGGTCTCAGGAAAGTACGAGTTTATTTCTCACCCAATTTAGGCTGCTAATGTGACCTGGCACATAGTATTTACCTGAAAACCACTGAGAATAAAAAGACATAGGCTCTGAGGTCTTGAGATGTTCCACGGGACTCAAAAACGGCAAAGACAAGCCAGTGAACCCGGGGAGCAACTCTCTGGATAGAAAAAAGGCAGCAGGAAGGCATGTGTGCAATGTCCCACCTTCTCCAGAGACTTCTAATCTCTGATGTGACTTCAAGTCACACTCTACTTGGCAAGAGTGTGCTGAGAACAAAAGAGTTGAACTTCCCATCAGAATTCAAGATAGCATGCACTACTGCACAGAAAGAACAAAAAAGTTTTGAGGGAGAGTGAAGGAGAGGGAAAGAGAGGGAAAGAAGAGAGAGAGGGAAATTGAAAATGGGGAATTACCATTACATTCACAATACAATACAACCCCAAAAACAATCTGAGAGCCGGATAATGGTAAAGCTGCATCTTTGTGTGAAGTAGGTGAAGACTGGGGGAAAAATGCTCTTTTCTAATGTGTGCATCTGAGCATATGGCCATGGGAAACACATACTAACCTAGAGAAATAAAGTAGCTTCCTAGAAATCTGCCATAAATAAATGAAAAGATGCAAGTTTTCTGACAATGAATCCAGAGGGATCTTCATAACCACTCATGTAGTGGGACAGCACACAAGCCAGTGAGACTTTAAATAGAGAGAAAGAATCCCATGCACCAAACACAGATCTTTGGTGCTGAAGAAAACTATAATTGGTTTGAAAAATCCAGTACGGGACTCTAAGAGCAAACTCGATGGTACAGAAGAGATGGCTTTACAATCATCTTCCAAGGGGACGAAAAATAAGAAAGACTGAACAAAGGGGATAAAGAGGGAAGAACGTCTAAAAAACTATGAGATACTGTAGTGTGTCTACATGTGGTGTGTGGGGGAAGAGAGTGTGTGTGTGCGTGTGTGTGCAAGTGGGTGAGTGTGTATGTGTATGAGTGTGTGCATGCATGTGTGTGAGTGTTCCTCAGAAAGACATCAAAAGAGAGAAAACTTATTGGAAGTTTATGACATGTGCTGTAACATGGACGAACCTTAAAGATACTGCACTAAGTGAAATAAAACATTCATGGAAGGACAAATACAGATGATTTTACTACCCCTGTGGGGTACTTAAAATAGCTAAACTTATAAAAGCAGGAAATAGAATGATAGCTGTTAAAAGAAGAAAGCAGGGTTACTATGCGGTAGGCATAGAATCTTAGGCATGCAAAGATCAAACATTCCAGAGAGCTGCTATACAACCATGTGGATATAATTAGCAATGTACACTAATTGCCTAGAAATTAATTAGCCAAATACATTTAATGTGATCATTTTAACCACATCGAAAAAGATTCTCCGACCTAAGACCCTTATGACTTAAGCAACATACTTTTCCTTATTTCATAACTAGCTAAGCTGAAACACAAAAATTCAATTAACTCTCTGCCTTGGCTACACTCCCTGTTACTCTGATAAAATGCTCTGACAATCAACCTCAGGGAGAAAGGTTTATTTTGGTTCACAGCACCAAGTTACACTCCGTAAGGATAAGGAAGTGATGGAGCGCTTGAGGGAGCCTGGCCATATTGTATCCACGGTCAAGAAGCAAAATGATGAATGCTTGGGCTCAGCTCATTTTCTTTTGTGTATCATCCTAAGATTCCAGAGCAGAAAGTGATGAATGGGTCTTTCCACTTCCAATAACCTAAACAAGATAATCCCTTCAAACATGTCCAGTTTCTCACTTGATTCAAGATTCCGTAAAGTTGATAGTTGATCATTAGCCATCGCGATCCTCCCTTTGTTAAGTACACACTCAATCATGTCACTTTAAATCGTAGTCTCCCCCCTCTTGTCTCCTACACTTTATTTTTATGATGTCATAATGCAAGATGCAGGTTCAAAAGTTTGTATAATCTTTATCAATTTCAACAGATTAAACATCCAAAGTCCGTTTTCAAATGGAACTCAAGGAAATCTGTCAACTGTAGCCTCTTATTTAAAAAAAGTTTCACATTTCCCACATACAGTTGCATAAACATTTCCATTCCATAATAGAAAAACCAGAACATTGTAAGAAGCAAACAGACCAAACCAAACCAAAAATCTAGCAGGAACACCAAATGTTACAATTCCATGTCCAGCATCCTGAACATCTAATGTAAACATCCGAGTCCAAAGGGTCAAGGTTGAAAGCATGATACATCTTTCCTATTGTCCCAGTGTAAGTCAGGAAATTTCAGTTTGGGTAATCTCTTTAACGATTGCACTTACTTTCTCCATTTTAAGATTTATTCTATGTGATGAGTATTTGCCTGCATGTGCATGCATGAATCATTTGTATGTCTGGTGCCCTTAGAAGTCAGAAACATAGGATTCCACGGAACTGTATTTCAGGATGGTAATGAGCTATATAGATGCTTGGAATCAAAACTGGGTCCTTTGCAAGAGCAGCAAATGCTCTTAAGCATGGAACCATCTCTCCAGTCCCTACGGCAGCTTTTACAGCACCACCCTGAATGATCTCAGGTTTGACATTTCCTCTTCCAAAAAACTTAGTCATTTGCCCTTGAATTCCACTTCCCTTGAGTTAAGATACAGGCAGAATGAAACTAAAGTCTTTCCGAAACATCACATAGATGTTTCTGATATTGCAGCTCCTGATAAGATATTCCAGGTCCCGATAAAAGTACTTGTTTGCCTCATGAACCAGGCCCCCGCTGTCTCTGTTTTTCTCTTCATTCTCATTTTCCTAGTTCTCAGCAAAATGACTTTGCTTACAGCTCTTGAAGGCTTTTCTAGTCCACGTTTCTCCTCCTAACCAACTCCACTGGCCTAAGAAATGCATGGCCAGGTTTATCACAATAATAACCCCAGTCCCTGGTACCAATCTTTTTCTGTTTCTAGTTAGTATCCAAGGTGCTGCAATAAAATAATTGCACAAAATAAATGACAGGGAGGGAGGATTTATATTTAGTTGGTCCCAATTCCATCCTCATTCAGGTTCTCAGGACAGGGGTGGGTTGAAGCCAGATTCTTGACCAAATATATGAATAATCCTAGTCTAGTTCCTAATAGATTCCTTGTTGTCCTCTAAAGCATCATGAGCTGAGCCTCCACTGTCCATGTTTATCTCAGCATCTTCCAAGCTCTACGAGAATTGATCTGCTTCCAACATACTAGAGTTTTTCTTGCCCAGAACACCAAACTCTTCCACATTCTAGCCACGAAAGAGTTCCAAAGATCCCAGAACCGCATGGTTGGGTTTGTCACAGAATGATCCCAACCCTAGTGCTTGATTTAGTTATATTTCCAATCAATACAGCAAAAATAATTTGACAAAAGTAACTTCAGAAATAAAGGGTTTATTTTGACTTGCAAGTCAAAGGTATTGTCAATCATGGCAGGGAAATCAAGGTAGAAAGAACTTGAAGCCACTGGCTACATTGCATCTATATCGGGAAATAGGAAGGGACGAAAGCCTCCTCAGTTCCTTCTCTCTACTTCTATACTCTAGGGTCCCCCCTGGAGCATAGGAGCTCAGCACCACCACAGTGGGTGGGTCTTCCAAGCTCAGTTAAGCTGATCAAGATAATTCCTCTTAGACATTCCCAAGGACCCCTCTCTCAGAAAATTCTAAATCTCATTACATTGGCAACTAAGATTAACCATCGAGTTTGCCTTAGGTCATATAACTGAGTAGTGGAGCCAGGACCTTAACTCATTTTAATCCAAAAGTTCCTATCTTCATTGCTTGTTCCAACTGTTAAAGAGGTGGGGTGACAAAGCACTCAATTGACAGGCAGTTTGGCTTCCCCAGGCATGAGTTAACCATCCATGTTTGTAGGTCACCATCCTAAACAAGCTAAGGACCATAGGACATATAAACGAGACAGTATATATAGAGCAAGCATGGTTAAGTCAACTATAGACTAAAACCACTAGGGAGGTTTAAAATTATGCAGATGAGTGGGTCTTACATTTGAATTTAATTGTTCTGGGCCCCAGTTGGATATAAGGATTTTTTCAGATAACTCCAGATAATTGGGATGTGTAGTCACTGATACCGATCAAATATTAACTTGGAGAGAATAGATATTTCAGAATTCATTTAGTTCAATCGAACAGGTAAGATAGGTCTGAGGGCTATGTGGCCAGCGTAGGCTAGAGTAGGCAAAGAAAGTTGCATGAAAACTTAAATTGGGAAGCCGAGCCCATATGAAGTTTGAATGGGTGACGGAGAGAATATAGATCAGTTAAAAAATGGCAGAATTGGTCTTGCTTAGATGGAGACCAGAGTGCAGCTAAGCATATGCTTCCCTCGCCAGCACAGAAGTTTCTTGAAACTAGAGCTCAGCCAGATTTACCGGTTCCATCTGGTCTACAGCTGCTTCTGCTAATCATATGGGTTTGTCTGTTGCCAAAACAACAAGATTTCTGATAAGTAATTGAACACTGTGGACTCAGCCCCAGTTCAAGCTTTGAATCTGGGATTCATCACTGAACATTACTTGAACTCCACAAGAGTCAAGGAAACTAGTAAAGTATTCACTCATTTTCCCTTCCATCCAAACCATAACTCTTAGTTCTAGAAGAAATGAATAGATCTATAGTCTAAATACTTGAACATATTTCTTAGGAATATCATGACTAGTGTGTTCTAGTTATTTCTCATTCCTGTTTTCTCCTGGCTGTTCTAACATCAGACTTATCACTTAGCATCAGCTGGGACCTGAAAGCCATTGTCAAAAAACTTCCAGACTCAACACTATGAAACAAGATCTACTTAAGTCTTCCCCAATTACTGACATAATGAAAGTATATTCGGTTTTATGGATAGATCACCAAGTAAAATGAAGAAATGCATGCAGTATATCTAAGGGAGATAGTTTGACAAATATGATTAGGATCATGGCCTATTACCTTACCAGGTCATAAATTAAATTTATGACAAGTAAGTGTCCAAGTACCATGGACACCACTTTATTTACTATATTTGTATGAGTTCAAGCATCATCCAACAATTAATGTACCTTTGCCCACAAAGGTCACATCATCCAAGTAAAGGAAAGAAGACCGAAGAAACCTAAGTACTAGCCCTGATTCCTTTGAACTTGACTAATTGCTTCAGATTTTAGTTTCTTCTTCCCTGAGGTATGGGGACAGCACAAACAACTGCTGGGACCACTCCAGCGCTGCAAGTCCTGGAATCTTGGATATAAACCACTAAATTTCCTGAAGGATCTTCTACCCTGCAACAACAAAAAAATGCTTTCAGGGCCTGCAGAAAATCCTAGGCAAGTAAGACTCAAGACTAAATACAATTACCCTACTAACTTGCAACTTATTTTTTTTTCTGAATCTCTAGTTTTGTTCTGATATTCACTCATTCTAAGCCCACGTTGCTAAAATATGAGAAGGTCATGTTCTTAGAAGATAACCTGCAAATATAACCCCTCATGGACCATGTGTTACACTGCTCATATCCTGGTATGGTCCCCTCCTACATCTCTTGTGTTTTGCTTTGTTTTCCTTTGTCTTTTTTGTTGTTGTTGTTGTTCTGTTTTGTTTTCTGTTTGATTCGTTTCTTTAAAAGGGGGAAAGAGCACAAATCTTTATTCAGATCTTGTATCTTTAATTCTTTAATGTTTACTTTTAATGATGGTTTTTAAGCACTTTACCCTCCCCTCTAGCCACCACCCACCAGAGGTAGTAGAAAAGAAAGAATATGAAGGGATTGGCCCTGTTTAGAAATGGACCTTTGGAGCAAATCCCATCTGCACTGTCAGGAAATCAGCAGTTGAGTTCACAGGTCAGCAGTGACCGCTCAATCCACTCACAAACACTTCACAGACGCACCAGCAGTCAGTCCAGTTCAGTAGTGTTGGGTTAGCAACAGTGGTGGCACAACCTAGCAGGAACAACCAGACCTCAGCCAAATTGGCGTAAGTCAGCAGGAGGAACCAGGAGGTTCCCCGGGAGTTCTCAGCTGTGCCTCTTCCGGTGAAGTGAAGATCAGCAGACTGGAGACCAACAAGCGTTGCACAGCTAGTTCCAGTTCAGCCTCTGTCACTGTCCGTTCTATTTCTACTCCCTCCAAACATCACATGCCCTCCATGAGTCTTACCTCACCACACGTCGTGACTCAGCACCTGAGTCTGTCTTAGCTGACATCACTCTGCCAATAGCTGGAGTTTGTGGAAGAAACAAGAAGCCAAGGCACAGCACCTGAAGATTTTTGGTACATTTCTCTCTATGGAGTCCTGCCAAAAGGAGCAGCTATACAATGTATGGGGAACCAAAACACGCATGTCATTCGTGAAGAACCCCTCATCGTGTATCCTTTCGCGTGCTTGCTTTATGTGTCTGCTTCAGTAAAATGTTCCTCCATGTGTTCACCCCAGCAAAATACCATTCAACACAACCAACTTTCCAAAGAACCACTAAGTTTCCACTTCAAGGTCCTATCTTCCAGATTCACAGCTCAATTCATCCTGCCTGGGATTGTGGTCCGTTCCCCTGCACTGTTCTCTTTAATTCGCTCTACTTTGTTGCACATAGAACCAATAGTTCTCAGCCATGCTATAAAATTGTTTTATTTATCTTTTTTTATTAATTTCTTTCCTTTCTCTCCACTATAATTAATAAGCTTTTCCCCTCCCTTGATCATTAATAGTACCTGCAGATAGTAGATGGTCGGTGCATATTTATGGAATGAATTAACAGAATGAGCTCCTGGGAACTAAAAATACAATAGCAGAAGTATGGCAGTAAATGTGGGAAGAAGTGGCTAAAACAGCTAGACGATCCTGGTTTTTGTGCTCTTCAAATCTTTCGATCTTTTGCCTTTTACTACTTCTCATTGTTTAACCAACAGGAAGAATATACTCAGGACAAAGTATGTCCAAACTGAGACACAGGAAAGCCAGCTGTTCTGAGTCTCAGTTCTCTGCGATAAGAAAGCACAAGATGACCATGGAGAGAAAGACAGATGTTTAACAAACTCCAACGAGCTCCAACAAGCTCCAGTCCAGGCCAAATAAGGCTCAACATATATGAGTGACTAATCCTGGGATCAGGCAACTTGAGACATCCAGTGACACAATAGATTTTGAATAGGAATCTCCCACCTAACCCAAGAACCCAAGATAGGCAGAAAAATGTAAGAAATAAGGACAAATAAATGTTTTATGGGGATGTTTTGTGGAGAGTAGATCGTTTAAACAATACCAAAAGGTTCACAAATTTGAAGTTTAGAAATCCACTTGAAACACCTGCTTCTGTGTAAAGGAAGCCTCTGCTGTAGGTTTTCTTTTTGTTTTGTTTGATTTCATTTGTTTGTTTGGTTGGTTGGTTTTGTCTTTGTTTTATTTTGGGTTTTTTGAAATAGGATTTCTCTCTATAGCCTTGGCTGTCATGTAATTCTCTCTGTAGACAAGGTTGGCCTCAAACTCAAAGAGATCTGCCTGCCTCTGACTCCTAAGAGTTGGGTTTAAAAATGCACCACCACTACCTGGCCCAAGTTTTTATTTTCTTGACAGCAAAAAACTGAGAGCAAAACTCCGTCCATAATATAAAAACTAAATGCTTACAGCTACCCTTTATTGGGAAGAAAAGAGAAGAGGTTTGTCTTTCATGTCCATATATCCGGGTTGCATTCCTCAAGGAAAGGCAGCAATCTCTAAACCGATATTTATTCTTTAATATGATTCCTGATAAAAATCTACTTCTATATATTGTAGACAGAATATGAGACAAGAAAGAAGGTATTGATAGAACACATGATAGGGTAGCAAGCACTGAAATGAAAACACTTATCAAGGAAAAGAACAAGAGAGGAATTTTTGTTTACTGAGTAAGGAAGTCTCAATAGCAGGTAAAGGATAAACTATAAGAAACAACCAAGCAAACAGGGCTCAAAAGCAACAAAAACCAAAAAATCAGAAACAAAAATTAAACAACAACAAAACAAGTCTCATACATTTTATGACTCTACCTTGTCACTATTTAAATTTAATTTAGCAAGTTGGAATTGGCAAAAATCTCCAGGTATAGCATATTAATATTTTTGACTAAATATTATCCCTCTAAAATATAAGTTATCCCTTATCCAACATATAAGTACTTGACTTGCTGCTTTTCTATTAGTGTCTTAGTAGCTACTTCAGTTTTTAGATCAGCAGCTTTCATTCTGAGGGTCACAACCCCTTTGACAAACCACTTACCTACAATAACATTTACATTACAACTCATAACACAAGCAACATTACAATTAGGAAGTGGCAATAAAATAATTTATGGTTGGGGGTCACTACAACATGAAGAACTGTATAAAAGGATCACACAACATCAGGAAGGTTGAGAACCCCTCCATCAGATTAACAGTTACAATGTTGTAGCATTTATGTATAAGTCACCTTGTTTTACTTGGTTATTGCCCTAGAGCATGAAAACTGTGTTCGAAAACACCAAAGGGCAGGTTAACTCTGACACTGCATAGCACCATTTTAAACCATGTAAGAAACACCGTGTTAAGGAAACGTAGCACAAATGAAGCTAAGTTCTATCTGTGGTTTCAGGTATCTACTGGGAGTAGTGAGATGTCTCCACATGGAAAGGAAGCCACTGCAAGATGACATTGCTAGGTGCATTGTCCGAATTCACCAAAGAACAAACCACCCAGGGGTGTGTGTGTGTGTATGAATATGTCTCATGCTGTTGTACAGGCTCAACAAATCCAAATCCAATAGGGTAGGTTGACAATCTGGACCCCAGCAAAGAACCAAAGTCATCTTCCCAGTGAAGAGGCATTGTCCAAAGGTAAATGCCTGGCAAAGGGAAGTCTTTCCCATTTCTGTGACCTTTACCTGATTGGATAATGCCCAACCACATTATAGGAGGGAAATCTGATTTGCTCAAAGTCTACAAATTTAAACATTGACCACACACACACACACACACACACACACACACACACACACACACACCACAACAAGAGCTTCTATGGGAAACAGATGACTATGAGGAAAACACTTACTGCCAAGCCTGATAACCTATATACAAGTGTCATTACACACACACACACACACTCACACACACACACACACACACACCATGATAAAATCAATAAATGTAAAATCTGCTTTCACAGAAACATCAAGAATGCTTGACTAAATAACGAGAGCCCAAGACTCAGCTACAAGTTGACACATAAAATCAAGAACCCCACAACTCCCTCGAATACTGCTTAACTACCAATTGGTGAGATGTATGTGAAAATTATCTCAAATGTTATGCTTACCTTTTTGGAGATAAGGAATCATTTCTGAAAAATAACTATAAATTGAACTCAACTCTGGGAAATGACTATGAATTGGATTCCACTGTACTTAAAGTTACTTAAATTTATCCCACTGTCTGTTAAGCCAATTTGAGCTGCAATAAAAATGGAAATAGAATGGGCCGGGGTTATTAGAGAGCAGTTTACACTGAAAAAAAAATGAAAGCGTTAGACCTGGGAAGGAATAGAAAGAAACAAAATTCAATTGTTGCACTGTGCATGTCGCCTATTTAAGCTCTTTCTCTGAAAATGAGCACAGTGATAATGGGAAGACGCAGAGATGAGACGGGGCAAAGCCAAAGAACAAGATAGGAAAATACTCTGTCAGTGTGTCAAAGGGAGGAATGGGTAGGGAGGATCAGAAGACTGCAGAATAGAATTGATGTCTCTCTGGGAAGGATGAAAGGACTATAAATGGTCTCTGTGCAGAGAAGCAGACAGAAGGAGAAGCATCTGTGGATTGCCTTAACAATATTTGACCCCTGGCAATACTGTCCTGAGGTCCAGAAAGAAAGGGAAGATAAAAGTGAGGTCAGAGTGCAGCCAGCATCTGTAAATTAGTAACAATTCCTCTCCCAGACCCTTCACTCCTTTAAGCCAAAGCCTCAGCTAGAACCACATGCCGTTCATACAGAGAGACAATTCAGCAGTCACCTTGTCACCTGCATCTTCATTCCAAATTACCCAGCTGAGAAGAATTACGTCTGGAGTAGAAATTAAATAAACAATTCATGACCAGAAACAAGCATTCAGGCTTTGCTCCTGCCAGAGAAATATATCTAATTTCCCTTTACAATGAGACAGTTTGAGTCAGTAGAGTGGAAACTAGGCAGACTGTCACCCATATTTATTGAGACATCTACAGTCCCCATACTTCCTTCCTCTGGTGTTGGTGTGCGTGAAAGGCCTGTAGGTGGATTTCTGTCAAAGAATTTGCTGGGATCCTGACATGGCTCAGGACTCAGGAGCCAAGCAAGGGTCAGGGGCAATTGTAAGTTTGCATTTACCTTCTGTAGCTTTCCTAGCCTTTATCTGGAAGGGGAGTGAAGAAGCCCTTGTCATCGCCTCTGATTAAGACAACTCTGGGGTACGGCTCCCACATAGCAATGGTTGAAGAACTGGCAACACTTTCCCAGAGACTATCTAAGGCTAGCCCCCTTGCCTGGCTTCTGTCCTGCTTCCATTAGCAACCTCTCCTGGGAACATTTCCCAGCAAATTATTGCACAGATAACTTTTATCTCAGACAACCAGTAAAGGGCTCCACCATTTATGGGTTTTACAACTGGGGCTGTCCAAGCAATACAGATTAAACAAATCCAAGACATTTTACCCTGATCCCTTGATTCTATAACCAAATTTAGTCTGAGCTAGAAGCCCTTTAAAATTCTACTGCCATAATGCCATACATGACGTCATAAACAGCACCCAGGCTTTCAGATGAAAAGTAATTCCAGAGCAAGGGAGAAAATAGGGACCCAGAGATCAAACAGAGAGATGCAATATATCATAATGAACTCTAGTCAGATGCTCTAATTTTTTATTCCAAGTCAAAAAAAAGAAAAAGAAAAAGCATAGGCTTCAAAGAGGTATATATATATATGGAACAATATCTAAAACACCTGATACATAGTAAATACAAATTATTATTGCATTTTTTTTGTCTAAAAGAAATTATTTCATCAAAAGGAAAACAGAGTTGATCAAAGGGCATGTTGCTCCAGGGAGGTAAAACCCTAGTTAATTTTTTGTTTTTTCTTTTTTTTTTTTTTCGGAGCTGGGGACTGAACTCAGGGCCTTGCGCATGCTAGGCAAGCGCTCTACCACTGAACTAAATCCCCAACCCCAACTCTAGTTAATTTTGTCCTAGCTACCAGCTTATAACTGAAAGAAAGTAAGATGACGATGTTTCTCCTGATTGTTTACCAGTAATCTCATTGCTCTCTTGAATGATTGTGATTTGTTTTGCTTATTCATTAGTATGTGTTTCTTGAGTGGTCCTTAGATACAGGGAGAGTTCTTGAATGTCAATAAAGAATGAATATGCACTGAAATAATTAGTGAAAGTGGTTAATAGAATGAGCATAGAAATGGGATAGAGTGACCACGTAGGGGGAGAAGTGTCAGTGAAAGAAGGAAATGGCTCTGAGGAGGGACATTTGATCTACTTCCTGAGGGAAGATACATCTTTGCATGTAGGGAGGGCCTTCCTAACAGTGGGCACAGAAAGTCTAATCATCTACCCTAGCCTCCAAATGCAGACCATGGTAAAAGATAAAAACAGGGGACAGGGACAGGGACAGGGAATGCCAGCCCTGTGGTGTTGACCAGACTCTACAGTGTATACAGCACAGAGGAAGGGATTTTGTTTCTCTCAGATCTTGGCTACTAAGTAAATTATATCAGATATCCCTCGCCAGCCTTTTAATGACATTTCATGCAGAATTTACGGCATTACAGTTGAGTTCAGGTATCATATTAGTGAGTCCAGCAAAAGGAAATGGAGTCTAAGACTTAGCTCCTCCTGGAATCAGCTCTTCCTCTTCATCTCCTCTGGGGGTTTCACCTTCTCTCCTGTTTGGTTTAGAACCTTGGAGAAGAAAAGACCATCTCTGGTGTTACTGATGTAGCTGCTTTGCCTCATCAACCATTAATACTCTCGCAGACATACAAATGTTGTCTCTCACACGGAGTGGTGGACGTTCTTCAGGAAGCCTTACGAAATCATTTCATTCCTTGAGGAGACAACCAACTCCAACTCCCTTGCCTGTCCATCCCTCTGCAATGCCTCACTTCCAGACACTTGCTAGCACCTGGTTCCCGGTCACCAGGCCCATCTGATCTGCAGGAGTGATATCCTTTTCTAACTTTCAGTAAAGACAGGGCATCCCCAGTTCCCACACACTCAACCACACTCTTTCACTTCACACAACCTGTTTTCTAACAGGCACTTTAGGACGCTGATAACCCCCCTGCACATGGAAACACCCCACTCACAATTGACATCACTTACTTCAAACACTACCAGGCTCTATGACTGGATTTCTTAAAGTGGCACTGCCTGTTTCCTTAGATAGATAGATAGATAGATAGATAGATAGATAGATAGATAGATAGATAGATAGATAGATAGATAGATAGACAGACAGACAGACAGACAGACAGACAGACAGATAGATAAATAGATAGATAGATAGATAGATTTTTAGGAAAATCGCTATTCCATTTTCAAGCTAACCAATAGGTACAATCTGAAATAGACTTGCTGGAAAGGAATGGCCACACTATCTCCAAGGCTTGCACAAAATCATCCTAAATTGTGTGGTTTTGTCTCTGCAAGAAGCAATTCCTTCTAATGAATGTGAACACCTGGGAAGAGGTGTGATGAGTTCTTCCCTTTTCCTAACTGATCTTCTTGTTTTAGTTTATAATGAAGGAGAAAATTAGATAAATTGGATGAGTCGATTTCATGCTATGAAAGGAAATAGTGAAATCAAACATTCCCTTTTGAATTAACCAGTTAATGTGCACAAGGGTAAATTAAAAATTAAACGAAAAAATGAAAAAGGAAAAATGTTAATGGCAGTTTCTTTTCTCTGTATGATATCTGTTCATGTATATACAAGTACATATATTTATGTATGTATGTATGTATGTATGTATGTATGTATGTCCAGAGGTCAACATTAGGTGTCTTCCTCTATCACTCTCCACATTATTTTTTGAAACAGGATCTCTTATTGAGCTTTGAGATCACAAATGCAGCTAGGGAGAATAAGCTCCAGAAATCCTACTGTCTCTATCCTCTTAATCCAAGAATTACAGACATGTGTCCCCATGGCCAGGTTTTACATGCGTGCTGGGGATCTGAACTAAGGTCCTCAGTCTTGTGCATCAAGTAAGTTACTGACAGAGCTACATTCCAATCCATTATCAATATGTGTGTGTGTGTGTGTGTGTGTGTGTGTGAGAGAGAGAGAGAGAGAGAGAGAGAGATATTAGGAAATCAAGTAAGCATATTAATTCTTTATTGCTGACATTTAGTGATTATAGACAAACAACACTGTAATCTGGAATATGATTCTATGACTGATAAACCTGTACTAAGCACATGAACAAACCAAATCTGAGGACTTGGAAGCTCCAATCAGTTCTAAAGGGTAAAATTCAGAAATGGTTACTTCTAGCCACAGGATATCAGTAGCCAAATATCCATTCGAGATGTCTATTTAAACATGGACTTAAATAATAAAAGTAACCACATTAGAACACCCAACTTGACCAACAATCCCCTTAAACCATAGGTGCACAAATCGGGTACAGGAATATCACAACCTTGTCCTCGAGGGTCACCCCACACACATGGCTTTTATTCCATTCAAAGTGACTGGTAATTACAATCCTTTGGAGATGTTGAGCTGTAAGTACACAAGCTGAAACCACTTTGTGACACCTAGGTTTATAAGATAGTTCTTCCCAGAGAGAAAACAAATTCAAGAAAACTTTTGAATCATAAGCATTCTACATTTTATAGACAATTTTCTATGAGAAGTAAACTTCTAAAAACAAACAAGAGGCAGAAGTTTAAACAGAGAAAGTGCCAAAGTTATATTTTAATTAAAAGTTTATTTAAGCTTTTTAAGTAAATGAAATGAAAGCAAAGCTTTATGAACCTACCACTTGCTTTGCATTAGCGTTTCTTAATGTAACAATAAAATAAAATGGGTCCCTGTGGTGCAAATACAGAATCCCCCTGTTTACTCCGCACCACCCGCTTTGGCCATCCCTCCATGTAACTTGAGTGCCCATAGCCCTGCAGAATTGCTCTCTACCAGTGAACCCATACTTGAATGAAACCTGATAGGTTACTCGTGCCCTCCTTCCTCTCTTCTACCCTGAACTCTCCAGAGTCCTGTTCAATCTGCCTCTGACTACCCACCTCAGTTCCTCCTGCCAGCACACCTCTATTCCCTGTGGACTCACTGTCATCCATGGCCAGAGCCAGTGTACCATCATCTCTGCTTCTTCCCCACTTCCTGGAACAAGACCTAAAGTTCTGCTTAAGAAACTCCAGAGTCAGTCCTCTTCCTGGCCGGCCAGGTATCACCCACTGTACCCACTGTCCCAATCGGGACTGCTGAGAGTCCAAACACAGAACTCCAAGCAGAACTTCAGATCTGGCAGGCATCTGAATCTGAATCCTAAAACACAGAGTGACCCCAACAAGCATCATTCTTCTCTTCCACAACCTGGCAGATTGGATCAAGAGAAAACAAAGAAACAAACTCCATCCATCAAATGCAAGACCAGATATTTACACCAAGAACTACCACAAATATCATAACTTCAAATGCCTAGATCCCAGAGGGTTTGGGGACATGAACAACCAGGAAGGCAATACCATCCTCCATAAGCCAGCAACACCATTGTCATAAGATGACAGGATTAGCTAATTTTGATGATTCTACTAACACGGTCAATCATAGTGAGGATAGTACAGTGGCTAAGACAGCTCCATCTATGGCAGTGTATGTTTGGGACACATATTGCTCATTTCTTGGTGTGTTAGAGATAGAGAAAGCTCAGACCAGGAGAGAGGCCAGGCTATACCCCTGAAGGCTACCTCCAGTAGCTCAACTCAACCATGCTCCCCTCCAAAGGTTCTGAAATGTTCCTAAATAGTGCTACCAATTTGGGATCAATTATTCAACACACTGGGACCATGTTACATATATTTCCTAACATCCCCCTCCTGTTTTCCCTGGATTCATGGCCATCTAATGATGTAAAATGTACTCAGTGCAACTTAAGCTTAAGTTCAAATAAGCTCTGGGAGCCTAGCCACTCAGCATTGTGCCTGCAGCACATATGGGCTCTCCCTTGGCGCCACTCATTGCCTGCAGCTTTCTTTGGCAGACATCCAGGATTCTTGACATCTCAACACCATGGATCTCCAAGGGCAACTTGGACTTCACCTTCTCTCATTTCACACGCTGACCTCCCAGGACCTCTCTCAAGAGATATGACTTGTCTGTACACTGCTTGGCATCATTATCTTTTATAGACAACCTTGGTACATGACTCAGTGATCCGAAAACTCTTGCATTCTATAAGCCTGCAAAATCATCACTACATTCATGACATGAAATTCCGATGCCAGGTTGATATGTAGCAAGGCACAATCAGGCCACAGATACAATGGCATCCAAGTTGCTACAGCAACAATGTGCCTACATGGGTAAACCTGAGATGGTTTCCTAAATACAGTTTGAGCATGGACCCCTGTAGTAGCACTCATAGCTCAGGAATATATATATATATGCGCTCCATTTGAATGAATATTTATAGATTGGAGCACTTGACCTCAAAGCATCTTCCTTATTATCCCAGTGAAAGTTTTCTTGCCATCCTTTTAATGGTGATGATTTTCTCAGTTTTAATGGAGATAATTTCTTCTGCCAGCATCTGCTTTCCCATAACATGATCTGGCTGTACTCTTGCTACTTCACTTACCATATCGCACAGTCTTCACTTTTTTCTGCTCTGTTTTTCATTTCAAATTATCACTATATAAGTCCCTAAAAGTAGCCAACAACAAGCATGCTATAGTCTAAGAGTCATGCTATGTTGCAATTTCCTCCATCAAAGAAATATTCTATTAGTTTCGAACTCAGCCTCACATATATTTTTGTTGTATATGAATGTACCATGAAATACAAAATATAGCTGTATTCTTTACCAGAATGATACAGGCATGATTTCCAGGCCCAATGCCCAATAAAGTCCTTGTTTTTTTCTTCAACCTCAATAGCACAGGCTCTGCTGTCCACATTTTTCTCAACAGTCTTGGCTTCTGTACTCGCTCTAAAATGGCACCTGCTTAAAATGCGTCTTCTCTAGCTTGCATCTTAACTTGTCCTTCCACAAACCAGTTCCAAGAGTCTATGAATCACACAGTCAATTTGTTACATATTACATCTGAGTATCAATTTCCTGGATAATTTTTTTCTTAATATGATACACTACCTGACATGAAGCAACCTAAGAGAGGAAGGATTTATTTTAACTCATGTGTCATAGGGCAAAATCCATCATAGCAAGGAAAGGGTGGTAGCTGAGGAAGCTCTGTCCTCAGAGAGGAGCACTTGTCACAAAGCTTCTTCACATCTTGGTATCTCTAAAGGACGAGAGTAGTCAGGGCAGAATGGGGACCATGGTATAACCCTCGGGAGCCAACTTCCAGTGGTCCACTTGCATAACACATGCTTCATGCCCCCTTTATTGCTGTTGTTGTTTCCTAAAATAGTGGCTATCTGGGGGCTAAGTGTTCAGATACATGGGTCAGTGGGGCATGTTTCATATTCAAACCCTAAAACTATTCAATGGTTACTGGTGATAAAATAATTACATTAAATCAGGCTTGGTAGGGAGTTGCTAGTATTAGAGGGCTTTGTTAACAGATGTGCAAATCACATCAAGGAAACATAAGAAATAAGATAAAAGACAATATGAGTCCTGCAACAGCGTGACTCCTAAGTAACTAGATCCATTGATACTGAAATAGTTGAAACCCAACAAAGAACTCAAGAGCCCACTTACAGAGATAATCAGGGACCTCGAGGTCGATAAAAATATACAGATGAATGAAATTAAGAAGTCAATTCAGTACTCAAAGAAGACAACAACATGGGTGAGAAATTCAGTCATGCGTTAGAGAAATTCACCAAGGAGATTAAGTTTCAGAAAGATGCTAGAAATAAATATCTCAGCAAATCAAGTAAAACACAATAACTGGGGTTGAAAATCAAATCAAAGAATGCCCACAGTCATGCGTCAACAAAACAAACAAACAAAAAGCAAACTGACTATAACTTTTAAGAAGTCTAAGACATGGCCAAAAGACCAAACCTAAAAACACATGAGGTAAGAAGAACTGAAATTAAATTTAAAGGTACAAAAAATCCTATTTGATAAAATTATAGCTGAACAGAATTAAGCAAGATATATACAGATCCTCTAAGTAGACATGATCAGATAATCTCTGTTCAACATGTTATATTTAAAATCTAAGGACTATAAACTAAAGGACCAATTTAAAAAGCTACAAGAGAAACAACAATAAAACCTAACAGCACCAAGCTCATCTGAATAACATCAGACCCATTCTGCTGAAAGTAAATGGAACCACTAAACCACAAGAATGTGGAAGACCTGGAAAGAAAGACAGAAGATGTGGCTGAATCAACAGTACTATGTGGACATCAATATAGTCAGAAAGCTCATCAGCTAGTGGAAACGAAACTCCATGATTCCCTAAATACAGGGGAAAGTTTGCCCCAAACCTGATGACCTAAGTCTGGCTCCTGGAACACGCATGCTGGAAGAAGAGAACCGATGCCCTGTGACTCTGCACACATGCCATGGTAAACATGCACGTGTGCTCGTGCATGCGTGCGCGCACACACGCGCGCACACACACACACACACTCATACCACCACCACCACCACCACCACCACCACCACCACCACTACTACCACCACCACCATCAACAACAACATCTAAATAAATGTGCAAAAACCTCTACCTATCTAATTACAAGTTACATCACCCTACCCATTAGCATCATTTCCCCATCCTTCCCTTCTTCCCACACTGTTTTCTGCTTCTCTGACTGTTTTATTCTCTACATTTTTGAAATTCACTTTTTATTTTCCATATATAAGTGAGGTCACAAAGTAGCTATGCTCCTGTGCCAGGCTTAGTTCACTTTACATGGTATCCTTTCTTTTACCTATTTTCCTGCATGCTTTCATCCTTTTATGCCCAAATGATATTCCATTGTAAATAGATACCACCTCTCCCTTATCTATTATTAGACACCTGGGTTGAGCCCTTATCTTAGATGCTATAAATAGTGATGTAAAAAGCATTCCTGTAACTATAATTGTCTCTTCAATCTACCAATTTCAAATCCTTAGCATATATAACCAACAGTGTGATTAATTAACTATAGACAGATGAAATCTCTATCTTTACTTTAAAGAATAGAAATAGAAAAGTTATCTGGGTAGGTGGGCTAGGGAGACAGGTTAGCAGTTAGGAGTGTAATATTCTTACAGAGGATCTGCATTCAGTTCCCAGCACCCACTTCAGATGATCACAACTGCCCAGAACACTAACTCCAGAGAATCAGACTCTGTCTGCCGTCCTCCCAAGGCATCTGAGATACCTCACATGAGATACTCACACATGGACTCATACATACACATATAAGTAATAATAAAATAATCTATTTTCAAGAATAGTACTAGATAGGACCACGATTTACAATTAATACTATATAAGCAAATTTTCTATTCAAATCTATAAAAAATAATCATCATGATAAAAAGTGTACAAATGTATTGTATAAATTTTAAAGTAGAGGTTGCACAAACGGAAACCTGTAGATGGCTACCTGTTGTTGGAAAAGGGAGACCAGTCAACCACAGGACATAAAACGTAACACAAAAGAAAATAAGTGAAAGATAAAGTCATTATCTGAAGGTATGAATTTGAAAACCAATGTTGAATGCTACTCTGTCTATAATTTAATCCTTCGAATATTAAAGGCAAGTGAAATCTAAGAATATGAGGAATTCAGTCATTCAAATATATTTGCTTTACAAGGAAAAAAAAATCCTGTAACTGAAAACCATCATACATCTCCTAGGCCTGTCAGGAAAGAACGATGCCTGATACTGTCTTAATGACATGGCAATGAGAAGTCTGAGGTAGAGGGAGTATACGTATGCTGCCAAACAGGGTCCAGGCCTCAACACTCACTTTCAGAGCAAACTCTTTCAGGAACATTTCCAAAGCACAAATCAGAGAAGGGATTAGGAGGACACATGAAATGGGGCTCATCCTGCAGTTATGGGATAGTGAAAAAAAGGTAGGCATCCAAACTTATAATTTTCAATTTCCCCTACAAATGACAAAGCAGCACAAGCAAACCTGGTTTATCTCTTTCTGTGAGCATCATCATTAAGTGAATAAATGATCTATGCTCTGAAAATGGCAATGATTTAGAAAAAGACAACAGACTTTCAACAGAAAGTTTTTTCTCTATAAAGAAAAGTCAACTGACTAATACACAAATGATGTACCTATACAAGCCCTCCCCTAAAAATGTGCTCACCTTCATCTCCAGAGACATGAACGTGGGAGGACAGTATCACTTTTAATACTTCATCACCATGAAGTATAGTAAAATTATATTGATTTTTTTAAAATGAAATAAATAATAGGATCAAATAGTCTGTCAAAACTTCATTTTCTGAATGGCTTCTTGTGTAGTCAATTATTTATTTTGCTGCCTGTGGTAATCGACATGCATGGTATCATGAGTCAACCTCTTACTGCATGTGGACCATGTCTTAGGTAGAGAGCTAACACTGGCAAGCTCTGAGCAATATAACATAGGCTCACAGGCACTGACGTATGTGGCCCTGGGTGGTATGACTAAAAGCCAAGAAGTCAAAGGTCACAAAGAGAAACTTCAGGTAAGAACGTGAAGTGATAAAGGCCCTCCACGCTGAATAATGGGAAATATCTCACAATTGTTTCCTTGGTTTTGGGGATGAATAAAACTGACCTTAAAATCTCATACTGAATAATAGATTATTGAGGGATGTTGGGGTGGGGAAGCTCTTTAGAAATGGGAGCAGGGAATGCAGAGAATTAGCTTCATTCTTACTCTGTAATTAAAAAGCAACAATGGACTTCTCTAAATTATTTTTTCTTAATTTCAAAGCTTTTAGTTTTAATTGATGTTACTTGGATATCTTCTCAGCCATTAAAGGGACGTGTTTGTCCACTTTTCTCTCTTCTGCCTTAAAAAAGTCTTTTCTTGCACTTCAAAGACTTTTATAGATTTAAATGTACACACCCAATAAAACTCAGCTACATGAAATCATAGTTGCGAGTTCAGAGGTTATTGACTAATAGAACCAATGTAGTTTAAAGGGTATAGTTTTAATCTTTTGCTTTGATGTTTGCCTCTCAAAACCTTGGTATCAAACAAGACATCTGAGCCAGTAACTTTCTTCTTTGATGACAGGCAAATGCTGAAAAGACCCACTTCAGCATTGCCCTACCATTCTCCACATTTGCCTTGCAGATTTGTAACTCATATTAAATTCTACCTCCAAAAGCTCTTACTGAAAGAGTCACTATGTTTGATGGGTACATTGATGACCAAGGTAGAAATTCAATAGTGAACCACAAAAAATTCAGGTGGGACCACACAGTGGCTCCTGTCATCCTCTCATCCTCTCTGACACACAAATTAATAGGGAGATAAGCATGTTTGACTGTTTTTAAAAGGGGAAAGAAGGAAAGAAAGAAAAGAAAGAAAGAAAAGAAAAGAAAGAAAGAAAGAAAGAAAGGAAGGAAGGAAGGAAGGAAGGAAGGAAGGAAGGGAAGAAAGAAAGAAAGAAAGAAAAGAAAGAAAGAAAGAAAGAAAGAAAGAAAAAGAAAGAAAAGAAAGAAAGAAAAAAGCTAACATGCAAAAATTCCCCCATTTAGAGCTTGGATTTTATAGTAAATACTAATTTTTATGATTCAAAAACAAATTTTCCCATAGGAACAATGGTAAATGAAGCTTTAGATGCGTAGAATATCTCATCAAATTTTATTCAACATGTAATAAAAAGCCTTCAGATAGTCATTTTCTTAAACACACAGTATTAGGATAATTCAGTGTCTAGAAACAAAACTAGATTTGAACGCTTACAAACATAGTTAAGGTTGTGTGTGTGTGTATGTGTGTGTGTGTGTGTGTGTGTGTGTGTGTTTTCAAGTCATAAGGATCCAGCTGGGTTTTGTGAAGAATTAGCAAGCTACCATATTGTCTTCTTTGAGACTAGTCTCTTATTATCTCTGGAAATGTTCTTTTTATTCATTTCTCTTTCTCTAAAGGTAGGTTCCACAAGTCCTTGTCAGTCATGCTCAGTCTAGATCGCAGATTATAGATGCTTCACACCACTCAAACAGTTATTGGTGGTTTATACATACACAGACTTGCTGCTCTTGGTTCAGACTTT
Organism: Rattus rattus; assembly: GCF_011064425.1. Classification (NCBI taxonomy): domain Eukaryota; kingdom Metazoa; phylum Chordata; class Mammalia; order Rodentia; family Muridae; genus Rattus; species Rattus rattus. Next base: position 71,829,879 of record NC_046168.1, on the reverse strand, counting down.
GAATTGTCAAAAAATAAAAACAGATCAAATCTCTGTCATAGCTTATCCCTTCATAATTTTGAAGGGATATCATGAAGTATCATATCATTCATTTAGAAACACACGTGTCAGGAAGGTACGTGTACATCACCATCTACCCAGCAACAGAAGACGAGACACACCCCATCCCTCAAGAAAGCTACTTCATAAAAGAAAGAGCCGCCTCGCCCCCTTGTGGGAGATTTGATCAAACGTGCCAAGCCCAGAAAGTATTCTAGGTCCTGATGGATAAGTTATCCTCTCCTTTGTGAAAAAGCCTCGCAACCTCACTGGGCAAATCTCCTTCACTGAGATCTAACCTCAAAAGACAGGCTAGTCAGGTAAAAATGTCATCACTAGTCCTCTATTACTAGATTCAGGCATGAAATAAACCAGAAACTATCTGACAAACTAAAGAAGGTAAATGTGTGGATCCCTGATTGCTTGCCTGCTAGCCTCCTTCACTTTTACATAGTTTAGTCCCAGGGGAAGGAATGGTGGCACCCATAGTGTTGGGTCTTCCCATGTCCATTAACAACCAAAACAACCCCCGACAGACATATCCATAGGCCAATCGTAGACAATTTCTCAATTGAGGCATTCATTCCTGGTAATTCTAGGTTGTGTCAAGCTGAGAGTTGAAACTAGCCAGAACAGTAACAGAACAGTATGAAACAGCCTTCATAAAAATGATTCAATGAAAGAACTATAACCTAATTTTAATTAGATGAAATTGAAAAATATCAGCAAAGAAATTAAAGCTATAAAGAAAGAATCAGGGTGGTTGATATTCCCAGGGACACTCATTGGAGAAAACTGATATTTTCTTTCCCAGCAAGCATCTTTTGAAAAATGCCTTCTTCATTATAGATATGACTTTATGTCCACTTCCTTTTTTCAACACTGGGATTTTCTTTGATTTGAATAGAGCATGGTCTTGTGTATGTTGTCACAGTCCGTATAAGATCATACTCCAGAGCAGGTCCCATACCCAGGAGTAGATAGTCAACACAAAACATCCTTGTGGTAGTTTGACTAAGAATAGCTCCCTAGGCTCATATATTTGAGTGCTTAGACATCAGAGAGTGATACTACTTGAGAAGGATTAGGAGGTGTGGCCTTGCTAAAGGATCTGTTATTGATGATGCTTTGAAGTTTCAAAAGCTTAAGCCAGACCCTCTCTCTCTCTCTCTCTCTCTCCTCTACTGCATACAGATCAGGATGTAGAACTCTCAACTACTTATCCATCACCATATCTGCCAGTGTATTACCATACCCCACACCATGATGATAATGGACTAAACATCTGAAACAGTAAGCAAGCATCAATGAAATAACTTTTTTATAAGGTCCATGCTTGGTCATGATGTAAGAACACTGACTAAGACAGAACTTTATTTTTTTTTCTGTTTTTTATTTTGGTATTTTTGAGCTATTGATATTTTTTAATTTTTTAAATTTTTTAATTTTAATTCAGTAAGTTTCATTGTTGTTGTTGTTGTTATTGTTGTTGTTGTTGTTGTTGTTGTTGTTCCTGGGGGGGTTATTTTGAGAGACAGACAGACAGAGAGAGAGAGAGAGAGAGAGAGAGAGAGAGAACTTTATTTTGTTACTATAGTCCCCTCGTTACTACACTATATGATAAAATGTTTTAAATTTTTATTTTAAAAAGTAGGGGAGAAGTCACTTGGTTGTTATAAACACTTGCTGCTCTTATAAAGGACCTAGATTCAGTTCTCAGTGCCCACATGAGAGTTCACTACAGTCTAAAACTTCAGTCCCAGGTGATCTGATGCCCTTTTCTGACCTCCATAGGCACTGTGTGCACATGTTACACAAACATGAATGCAAAACACCTATACACATAAAATAAAAATAAAATTAGAAAAAATTAAAAACAAATGAAAATGATAAGAACGAGAAGAATTTGAATATCCCTGTCTTTCCTTCTCTAATATACCTGTGATGTGTGCTTCTGCATATCATACATAGCTAAGGGGGTACATAATTTGAATTGTATGTAATTCAATATGAGTATTTGATAAATAACACTCAAGCTGCACTGTGGAGTGCACACAAGTCACTTGACCAGAGAGAAAGCCAGGCAGAGCATAGCTCTAGTTTTAAATTCTCTTTATCTCAGATAGGACAGAACACATGGGTAGCAAAAGGGAGTGACAGGTGGAGATGGGCAAGTGGTCATCAGACCCAAGAGGAGATGAGCAGTAGCATAGGCATGCAAGGGGGGGAGAGCATGATAAAAATCATGAACAGGGTATTAGAGAAGAAAAGACAGAATATTCTCATAGACAATAGTATTAATCAGTCAGCCCCAAATATTGACACAATCCCTCAGTAGAATGCAAGAGGTTAGGCTTCAAAAGTAAGCCTTACCCTAAACCCCTGAGTCCCTTTGAAACATATTCCCTGACACTGAGTTCTGCTGTCCAACTTCTAAAGAAGCTCCTTGGACCTATTTGTTTTTATCTATTAGGGCAGCAAAATAAAGATGATACCTTCTCCCTAGACTCCCACTGAGCATCTACAGATGCACAAAAGGCTTTAATGAAGCTCATAAGAAGCATTCTGAGTGTCACCGGGACATAGAGAACCGAGAAGCAGGCAATAATGTCATTAATGAAAACACGTACGGAATCTACAGCACAGCTGGAGATCTGGCTCAGCAACTGAGCGCATTCGCAGTTCTTGTAGAGGACCCAGGTTTGGTTCCCTGTACTCACATTGCAGTTCACAAGCATCCATAACTCCCATTTCAGGAGCCTCGTTCCTCCTTCTGACTCTGAAGACACTGGAACCCCACATGATATGTGTGTGTGTTACACACACACACACACACACACAAAACACACACACACACAAAACACAGAGAAAGACAAAGACACAGAGAGAGTAAAAAAATATTTTTAAAAGAACTTACACCAGAAATACTTTCTGTTTTTTAGTGGAGCTGAGAGAGATCCAAAGACACTAAATTAAATTAAAAAGGTACAAACTAAAATAAATATTATCTTACTATCGCCTATGAAAAAATTTAAAACTGAGGTGCCACAGAGATAAATATTCTTAAAAGTACAGATAAAATGAGCATATATTTCTTCAATTTATCCAATTATGCTAGAATAAGATACTCTCAGAGCTTAAAATAGTAATACTGGAACAGCCATTACAGAATATTAAAAGCATCTCTCTACTTAATCAGCAGATATACATTCCAAAGGATGTAAAATAAAATTCAACAAACCAGGAGATAAGCACTTAAGCACTGGCTTGGGAGTTTCAAATTTTCTCAAAAATAACTATAAAACAATCTATAAAAATAGTTTCGCTAAGGTAGAGAGGGAACAGTGAACTGTTTCTCTAAATCATGAAGATATGTTTCATGTTTTACAGTCTCTGAGTAGAGTCTACCTCTAAAAAAAAAAGTCTACAATATGCTGAGTCATGATGTATTTTCAGGAAAATTGTATGACATGTGGATCTGGCTACAACAGATCACATGATCACCAAGTATTGCCAAGAACACTTAAAGCACCAAATGCTGCAAAGCCAGAAAACTGGCAGAACAACTATGGAACTGTACAGACTTCTCAGTCACTTGTCTCGTGCCTTGATAAACAAGGTGACTTCCTAATGTACAGAGGCCCCAATTACTTCCAGTTCACAAAGAGTTGAATATATTTCATTTCCTCTACTCACTACCAAAATTAGTTCAATGATAATGGAAAAAGTAAAAGTAATTCATAAAAATAAGGTCAATCTAAGAAGGCATGAAGATGATCCAGTTTAGGAAGCTGGGAAAGATAGAAAATAAGAAAAATCACATTCGGAAAAACTCCAAAGCTGATTTTACATACCTTAGACCCAAGACATTCTGAAATATAAAGTTATCATAGGGGCTTGATTTGACTCTGAAGGGCTGTTGAAGAATTTCCTAGCAGAGAATGGATGTGCCAGGATGGAAGATATACCCAGGGAACATACACCCACTTGGAGAAGGGGAGGGGGATTGAGGCTAAGGATTTTGGAAGGGGGTGACTGGGAGGAAGGGCAGTAAGTGGGATGTAAAGTGAATAAAGAAAGGAAGGAAGGAGGAGAGAGAGTGTAAGAGAGAGAGAAGAGAAGAGAAGAGAAGAGAAGAGAAGAGAAGAGAAGAGAAGAAGGGAAGGGAAGGAGGGAGGGAAAAAGAGAAGAAAGGAAGGAGAAAGGGAAGGAAGGAAGGAGGAAGGGAAAGAAGAGAAGGAGGGAAGGAAGGAGGAAGGCAGGAATTTGCATGAGATCCTGCCACACACATAGATTTTCAATTGTGACAGCCAGCAGACTAGGACATCTTCTGTAAGACAAGGTCATCCACAAATGGCAGAGAAGCTACACCTGTGAAATCAGAACAATATAGTTCCCTAAACACACCTTGGATAAAGACAACACCCATAGGGGAAATCCCACAAGGTTCTAGAACTCCACACAATGATGGCTATTGGGAGAGGTAGAATCAGTGTTCCCCAGGAATGAGCCCCCAAAGGTTAATCAATTTCAAGTAGACAGCCCTAACCACAGACGCATACAAGCAAAACTAAAGGGACTCAACATTTAGTGTGTGTGTGTGTGTGTGTGTGTGTGTGTGTGTGTGTGTGTGTGTGTGTTCAAAAGAGATCAATAATTTGAAAGGGAGTAGGAAGACACAGGAGTTTGAGGAGAGAAGAGAAATACAGATTCATGTATTTTATAATTCTATAAAAGTAATTCTAAAACCCACAAATTCCATACTCCACCCACCCAGAGGACTTAGAAAATTTAAATCTAAGAGGCTCAGTATCCGCACTTGAAAAGGGAAAGGGTTAAGTGACATCTGTATAATGAGCAGTGAGTGGGGTGGGTGTCTTCTTCCGTTTCTCGGGCAAAGTCTTTGTCTCTCCCAGACAAGAGCAAAGGGAGTGTTCCTGAGCTAACTGATAGGGACGAGCTGACGAAGAATAAAACTATTACAGCTTCAACTCCATCTCTAACCAGAAAGCCTTTCAGTGAGGCTCCCCAGTCGGCAGACCACACTGGCCACAAACACCCCACACCCAAGCTAACACGCCCACTCTTAAACACTGTGGGCAGACCAGCAGCAAAGGCCAAACACCCTGGGAAGGCAGGATCCAATAGCAAACAGAAAGCTCAATACGACACGTATTTCCTTTACGGAGAAAGAGAAGATGGTCTGTTCATGAGGAAACAGCCGCAAGTTTTTTAAGAGGTTCTCCAAGATTGGAAAAGGGGGGTGGGAAAGAAAAGAAAATCTTTCGGAGGTTAAACAATATAAGATAGAAGAAATGATTAACTAAAGAAGCGTTCGCGGATGTGGTTAAGACATTCTCCAGAAAGTAGGGCAAAGAAAAAAATTGAAAACAGCAGGGGAAAAAAAATTTCAAGGATGAGCCCAGGAAGTCCTCCATCCTATTAACAAGTGTTCCAGAAACAGAACAGAGAGGAGGGAGAGAAAAGGAAATTACCAAACAGAGAGCACTGAAAAGACTTTGTGACTGGAAGAAATTCGAGGTTGTTTATCACACTGAAGCAGAGCAACAACACATCTCTCAGCATCAGGAACACTTTCAGAGACGTGAGCAGAACTGGTCAAAGGACGCATGCGCATGGGGATATCACATCAGAGAGCGGCATTAAGCGTATTACGGGATAAAAGTGTATGGCAGAGAGACACTCAGCATCCTGGTTAAATATTATGCCCAGGCCACCAAGATGGCTCAGTGGGTAAAGGAGCTTGCTACCTTGACTGAGGGTCTGAGTTCAATTCTTGGGCGCCACATGATGGAAGGAGTTGCTCTCTTCCCTCTATACACACACTGTGATAGGCACGGGTGTGCCTTTGCACGCCCACATGCAAATAAGGAGGTAATTGTAGGAACAGTGTAAATAAATGTCTAAAAACCCACTTTCATACCCAAAGACCTCTTATGTCAAATTACAGGTATTTTTGGATATATAAGGGATTATAATGTCTCTTACTTGCATTTTTAAAAGTATTTAAAAAAAAACTCAAACGCATTAAAGGCTAGCCTACTATAATAGTTTTCTATTACTGCTAGAGAAAATGTCCAAGAACTTGATGGTTTAAAGCCAAATGCATGTGTTTTTCTATGGCTCAGCTAATAGGGCTGCTTCTTGCTGAAGTATCTGGGGAAGTTCTGTTTTCCTTCACATTTCCAACTTTGAGAAGCTACCCTTTCCTCTTAGCGTATAGCCTCTTCCTCCGTCTTCAAAGCTAGCGGTATCTTGCAAGCCTTTCTGACTCTAATACTACTAACTCCACTGTCACTCTTAAGGAGTCTGGATAAATCACAGCAATCTTCCCACATCAGCGAAGCCCTCTGTGCCCTGAATAGTAAGTAATCATGCATCTCTTTGAGAGGCCAGGATTTTAACATCTTTATGAAGGTCATTATTTGGCCTACCTTCCCCGAGAAAAAGAAAGACAGGACAGTCAAGAAGCAGAGCACCCAATTAAAGGAGCAGCAAGAGAGAGAGAGTGCAGGCTCAGAGTAACTACTGCATGGAAAATGAGCCAAGCCTGGTTACAGCAGAAGCATGGAAACCCTCAAGAGGAGCGTTTGCAAGAAAAGATCAGAATCAAATGCATGCTGCATTCCAAGGTTCGCAAAGGAACCAAGGTTCTGAGGAAGAACTTGGGTAAGAACTAATGATAGCCCATCACATTTTAAATGAGTAACTTGTTAATACTTGGAACGACCAAAAGAACACACAAGACGGCAAATATAATTATAGAAAAGTACCTCCCCTTTCTCTCTCCTCCAGCCGAGCAAGATGCCCAAAGGAAAGAAGGCCAAGGGGAAGAAGGTGGCCCCGGCCCCCGCCGTGCTCAAGAAACAAGAGGCCAAAAAGGTGGTCAATCCTTTGTTTGAGAAAAGGCCTAAGAACTTCTGCATTGGGCAGGACATCCAGCCCAAAAGAGATCTCACGCGCTTCGTCAAATGGCCCCGCTACATCCGGCTGCAGCAGCAAAGAGCCATCCTCTATAAGCGGCTCAAAGTACCTCCTGCCATCAACCAGTTCACCCAGGCCCTGGACAGGGAAACAGTGACTCAGCTGCTTAAGCTTGCCCACAAGTCCAGGCCAGAGACAAAGCAGGAGAAGAAGCAAAGGCTGCTGGCCCGGCTGAGAAGAAAGCTGCTGGCAAAGGGGACGTCCCAACTAAGAGACCACCTGTCCTCCGAGCAGGGGTCAATATAGTCACCACTTTGGTGGAGAACAAGAAGGCTCAGCTGGTGGTGATTGCCCATGATGTAGACCCCATTGAGCCGGTGGTTTTCCTGCCTGCCCTGTGTGGAAGGATGGGGGTGCCCTACTGCATCATCAAGGGAAAGGCCAGGCTGGGGCGCCTGGTCCACAGGAAGACGTGCACCACTGTTGCCTTCACACAGGTTAATCGGAAGACAAGGGTGCTCTGGCTAAGCTGGTGGAAGCTGTTAGGACCAATTATAACGACAGATGTGACGAGATCCGCTGCCACTGGGGCGGCAACGTCCTGGGTCCTAAGTCGGTAGCTCGCATTGCCAAGCTGGAAAAGGCAAAGGCTAAAGAACTCGCCACTAAACTGGGTTAAATGTACAGTTAAGTTTTCTGTACATAAATATAATTACAAAATTATCTTCCATCTTTAAAAAAAAAGAAAGAAAGAAAAATACATCCTTCAGATGTGAGTGATATTCCTAGGGCTGATGCAATACAAATCTGGAAAGAGATACAATTAAAGGGGAGTGGGAGGCTCCAAGGGGGTGATGAGCATAGTGTAGGGGCTAAAATACTCTCAGGGGAAGACATCAGTACAAAGTGTATGTAAAAAGTAAAAAGAAACAATAGCCAACTAGGTGTATGCGTATTGTCTATTGTTCTGAAGCAATGAAGGAGACAGACAACAGACAGACAGACAGACAGACAGAACAAGGAAAATATCCAAGATTGGAAGATTCAAAGTGGCTGTCTTCAAAGGGTTGAAAGGGCAGATGGGAGCTGCATAAAACTGTTTGGCTTCTTAAACTTTGTAGATCTATAACTCAATAGACACAAAGTAAAAGCACAAACATCCAGCAAAAACGTCTTTATATTAAACGAGAACGTGATATGCATGCCTTTGGGTGTCTACTTAGAGAGAAATGCATGAGACAAAAGAGATACGAGGACATCAAAAAGATGAGCAGGTTCTTGCAGTGTGTGTGTGTGTGTGTGTGTGTGTGTGCACGCGTACGTGTATGTGTGTGCAATAAAATGTTACTTAACTCAGCAGTGTTTGCTTCTTATTCTGGCTTTAGCGCAGTCTCATTGGGCTTTTCAACCTTTGGAGCACAGTAAAAACATTTGTTTATGACTCATTTTCTTAATTTTTGATTTTTTCTTTGCATGTATATGTATGATCTGTGTGTGCATTAATGTGTGGGTGCAGATATATTTGTATGTATGTGTGAATGTGTCATCTGATCTGTTAATGTGTTAATGTGAGTATGGGTATACATGTATATGTGCATGTGATATGAACAGTATGATGCATGTGTTTGTGTGTGCATTTGTGTGTATGTGTGTGATGAGTATAATGTGTGTCATCATGTAGTTTAGCTATGGGCATTTGTGTCTTTGAGTGTGCGATGTGTGTGTTCATGTGTGAAGGTGTCTGTAGGTTCATAATATGTAGTCTCCAATGTACATATATACTACATTTTCATTATACATTCATCTGTCGATGGATACCATTATCCATTCATGTGTTCATGTGTGAGAGTGAATGTAGGTATATGTGTATGAGGGTGTGTGATACGTAGTGTATGATGTTTGTGAATGTGGAATGTGTACACAACGCATGCGTGCTCAGCTGTGAGTGCAGTTGTAAGTGTGTCAGACACCCTGCACATATAAAGGTTACAGGACAATCTCAGATGTTGGCCCTCCCCTCCCACCTTCTTTAAGGTATGGTCCCTTCTGTTCACCACTGAATCCTCCAGGTGATCTGGGTTGAGAGCATCTGGGGGAGTCTCTTGTCTGTCTCCCGTGTCACCATAGGAATGCTGGAGTTGTACACATGAGCTGCCACAGCTGGCTTTACAGGGGTTCTGGGCTTTTAAACACAGGTCTTCATGTTTGTGCAGCATGGATTTTCCCACTGAAGAATCTCTCCAGACTTAATTTTTATCTTTTAAATTAGCTTACCAAGTAATAGGTTTCCATATGAATTATCACATATTTTAATTTGGTTGATCCGCAGACGCAAACCTCTCCAGCACTGTAACTCTTTTCCCACCATTCCCCCCGCATTAAACTCCTCTCCTTTGCTCAATTGTCCTCTCCACCTTTAGAACATATTTTTTTCCAGTTGCATAATCTCTTCTGGTTTCTCGAAACTCGATTTTCCCCCACCTAGACATGTGTTTTTAATGGACAGAGGCTAGAATCCTAAGAGAGAACGAACATATGGTGTTTGTCTTTACTGAGCTTCCATTACCTCACTTAAAATACTGTTTTCTAGTCATATCTAGAAACTTCTGCAAATTTATGATTTTTGTTTTTCTTTACAGTTGAATACAGTTCCACGAGCTACATTTCCATTATTAGTTCATCTGATGACAAATGTGTAGGCTAATTTCATTCCTCTCCTGCTATGAAAAGATCAGTAGTTAACATGGGCAAGCGAGTATCTCTTTGGTAGATTGTGGCGTCCTTTGTGTGTATGTCTGGGAGTGCTAAGCTGGGACATATAATGTTACTGTTCTCAGTTTCTTTGAGACTCCCCACACTGGCTTGCCCAGTGGTTGCACTAACCTGTGCTCACACCGACAGTGTTTAAGAGTCCCATATCCTCCACAATCTCACCAGTGCTTGTTGTCACTTGCTTTCTGGGTGTTTGTCACTCTCACTGAAGTGAGATGAACTCTTTAAGTAGCTTGAATTTGTGTTTCCCTGATTTCCAGAGTTGCTGAACGCTTTTTAAAATATTGATTGATCATTTGTTCGTCTTCTCTTGAAAACTGTTAAGAGCTTTGGCTTATTGATCAATTGGCAGCTTTGTTCTTGGGTGTTTAATTTTTGCAGGGAGATATATATCTCCATCCTACATATTAAGATATTAACCCCTTGTCTCCAGTTCTGTAGGCTATCTGTATTCTGTTAATAGTTTCTTCTGCTGTGCAGAAAATTCTACACTTCATCACAATACCATAGGAAATGACCCAAAAATTGACAAGTGAACTATGTGATCCTTCTGCTTCTTACAGCAATGACTAAAATATGGGTTCTTTTCTGGAGCTGAATTATCATCTCCTTGAGTGGCTTTCCAGGTGATTAGATAGCTTCTACTTGCTTGCCTTGTTTTATTTCCTTCATCCTGCTGGCCATTATCAACCACCCCTCCATTGTTAGGTGTTTACTTATCTGTGAACATGTGCCTCCTTCCTCCCAGAGTCCAAGGTGTCTCTGCTTGTCTGCAGACTGCCCCTGAGATCTGCAACACTGCTGGCCCTTATTAGGACTCAGTACTTAAGGTCATATGTACATTTTTATTCTCCCCTGTCCCAGCTTTCCCAAAAATACACAATTATAAACTGGATTCATTCAGACTTGTGTGAAAGCTCAGGTCACCTTTCATAAATCTAGTTTGGGATCAGTAATCCCAGTGCCTGGAGGAATCCTGCTTCTTTCAGATGTTGACTCTATGGATCAGATAAGTTGTTCTATCTTTCTAGGGATGCTCACTTGTGATACGCCTTTGTTCAGTTTAAAGCAGTCTATGTCATAAGGTTGTTTGAGCATTGCTCACCTCATTTTTTGTATGTTTGTTGTTTGTTTGTTGATACAGAGTCTGTCTCACTATGTAGAACCAGGTTAGCCTTAAGCTCATAGAGACTCACCTGCCTTTGCCTTCCTTGCTGGGATTAAAAGTGTGCTCCACGGCTGGAGAGAAGAGTCTCAAAGAACAATGTGATTTATCGCTCACCACACAGTCTAAGAAGGCCAAGTTCACAGGGATGAGAACAAAAACAGCTTCAGCAAACGAGAGAGAGAGAGAGAGAGAGAGAGAGAGAGAGAGAGACAGACAGACAGACAGACAGACAGACAGACACAGACATTATTCAGAAATTATGCTCTTCCATGCATTTTGGACGGAATTTATTCCAGTGTATTCCAGTAGTGTCCAGGTGAGAAACCCCAGGTGGGTCAGCTTAAATTGAGAGTTTATTCAACTTATGAATCACAAAAGAGGTGGGGGATCCAAAAGACAGGAAAGAAACCGAAGGGCAAACAGAAGATGCTAGCACATCAGAACAGACACTGTGTCCCTGGACCATGTCACTATGGGACATGCAAAGAAGATGGCAACAGGAGCACAGATGATAAATACCCTATGGTGTTAAGATACCAGAGACGCCAAGAGAAACAAATAGACTGCCTTGTACTGAAGGCGGCCGTTTGCTGTTTTCAGGAGAAGAGGGTAACGGAAGGACAAAGAGCCTTCACCTGCCACTTAGCTGGCCTCCCCTGTGTTGTGTATTGTGACTTGTTCTCTGTGGCAATTGAAACAGGTGGTAGCTCCAGCTTTTAAAACTGCCCTGGAAGTTTCCAGAAAATGCCACGTGCTGTTGACAAAAGAATGCTTTGAATGGGGAAACGAATCATTCAAGCCAATGAATTTTCTCAGAACAAAGTCTCTAATTTCCTGCAAATATCCTGAGAGTCTGAAGCCGGAGGACAACATTGCCTTCTCTGACCTCCGTGTGCTGTGCCATTACAATAACAAACCAATCCCCTTGGCAGAGCAGGAGCGGCAGATGAATGTCTTACAGAGAGACACAAGGGAGCTGTTTGCAGATGCCACCGGCTCTTGGACTCTGAGAAGGTGATTGTTTAGCTGAGATACAATTACTTCTCACTTATTTGTAGCTCACAGGCCAAAGCACACGGGAAAAAAAAAGGTGCAAGAGTGGTTGATCGCTTGGGTTGCATGAGGGAAAAAATGACACCTAGCCGCTCTTAAGTACAGTGCCTGAGCTTGGTTTTGAAGAGAGAAGTTCCGACTCAGTGACTGCCTGCCCGGCTGTTACTGAAGTGAGAGGAACCTGAACGTTTTGTCAGTAGTTGTCTCTGCAAATGAACAAGGTGTAGGCAGGCATGGGATGTTTGGGGGGTTGGGGGGGTAAGTATTTACTCATTACAGAAACATCTACAGAACATTTGTCTTTTGTAGGTTGTTATGTAACACAGTGGGGAAAATCATGTAATGAGAAAAAGGCTTCCCTTCATGCAACGTCCAGTCCAGTGCAGCTGGTGGAGGAAAGGGGGCAATTTGGTTTGGAAGAAAAAGTGGTCGGTGCCAGGTCCTAATGAGCCTTTTTCTCATCTGACCTTTGCACAGAGGCCCAAAGACTCCATGTACTTCACACACCACTGAGCAGAGTACAAAGCCACTCACCAAGTCAGATGAGACTTATTAGCACAAGCAGAAAAAAGAAATCTCGGAATGTATCTCCCACTGATACAGGCTCAAGGGCATCAGCATTGAATATTAACTCCACTACATCATAACGTCATTAGAAATCGGTAAGACTGGACTCCTGCTTGGGCACATTTTCAGGTCTTCACACAAGAAGGATCAGAATGGGAAGCCAGGATATGAGTATTCTCCAGAGAGGAGGATAGCAGACACATGGCCTCAGCCTTGCCTTCTAATAGCCCCACTGACATTTCCACAGGTAGAAAACACAAAGGAATGCTGACAAAGGCAGCGTTTTGCATGCTGTGGCTTGGCATGCTCTCTAGCTCTGCTAATGTAAACACTGCAGGGCATGCATGGGGTCAGTAAAGATAGGAAGTCTTTAGATTTTCAAGTTCTTGTTTGTTTGTTTCATCATTAATCATATCCTTCTCTTTCACATAATACATACCGACCCAGAACAATAAATTTTAAGTACCAGAGTGAGCCAAGATGAAAGGTTTCTAGGTCTGGATCTGCAGATGTGTTTGGCAAGGTTGGGGTTAAACCATTTTCTTTTCAGAGTCTTTTGGCTGCTCTTGAACAATAAACATGTTGGGGACCCCTGTCCAAGTCTAAATCCTCATACGCGGCTCCCCAGAAATATGCCTGTGCAAAGAATGCTACCTTTTAATGAGTTTTGTATGAAATGGTAATCAAAGATGCTATGCTGCATGTGGCCTGTGGTAAAGAACCATTGCTGTAACTCCAGCAAAGAAAAAAGAGCTGTACACGAATTATACACCTAACACATTAAAACCGGGCTAATTTTAAAAGACACTGGAATCTCTAAGGAGAATAAACCTTTCTATCAAAAAGAGTCAGGAAGAAAATTTCCTGGTAACAGGACTTACTCTCTAGGATAAAAGCGGTTCTGTAACAGGAAGGCCGGCATAGCACCTGGTGGGAAGCCACTGCCTAGCATGCATAAGCTGTTCTGTTCCCCACAAAAGAAAGGAGGAAACAGTGGATAAACTTTTAGTATGATATGTTTCAAGATGAACAGGAAGATTTAAAACAGTCTGCTCTCAAGCAGTACACTCGGGCAATGAACTGAGTGCAGGCGGCATATTACTGATGAGATTTTGTGCAACAAATATAAGCAACTTCTGCTCCAGAATCTTCGCAATACATTCATGATGTAGCATCTTTTAGGTTTGTCTGTGATACTAAAGCCAAAGAAACAATTATCATGATCAGATGCTGAGAAAGGGAAGAAGGAGAGAGAGAGAGAGAGAGAGAGAGAGAGAGAGAGAGAGAGAGAGAGAGAGAGAGAATGTCCTGAGAGAGCAAACACATTTAGGAATTAAATGGTGGTGGTCACACACCACATACCACTTCACGATGTACTGAAAAGTCACTGAATTTTATAGTATGTAAAGTAGGTATTCTCATAGCAGTCTCTTCTATTATTCTTGGTCCAAGGTAGTCTTGTGGTACAATTGCTTAAATTTTAACGTGCACAGGACAGTTATCTCAAAGGCATAATTGGTTTTGGCCAAGTAGTAGCAATGGATATCAACCACATTCCATTTGCCAGGGACACTCATGGTGGCCTGTTTACAGTAGAGCTGTTGAACTGTTGAGGAAGAAGAATTGCATAAACCCAAATTATGCCTCACAAAAACCATTATTGTATGGAAGTTACTCTTCCAGTCAAGAACAATTATGATCCAGAAGGTTGACTAGATCAGCCTAGTTCACTTTGAATAAATATGTTAATTTTGTGTCATCTCCATAGGTGCTTGACAGGACATGTATCATCTTAGCTACAGACTACCCAGATGCTTTGTTAGATGTGCCTGTAAGGGTATTTGGAAGGTAACACTTGAATTAACTCAAGTGGAACTCTCTCTTTGACTTTGTGCACTTCACTCAATCTATTTAAGTCCTGAATAGACCAAAAGGGAGGAGTCAAAAAGAATGATGGATACAGCTCAGTAGCAGTGCTAGATCCAAAACACCAAATGAAAGAGGGGGGAGAGTGAACTAGATTGTTGGGGGGAGGGCGGCAAGGGGGGAGGATGGGGAGGGGAACACCCATAAAGAAGGGGAGGGGGAGGGGGATGTTTGCCCGGAAACCGGGAAAGGGAATAACACTCGAAATGTAGATAAGAAATACTCAAGTTAATAATAAAAAAAAAGAAAGAAAGAAAGAGGGGGGAGACAGAGGGACAGAGATAGACAAAATGAATTAATGAATGAATTAATGAATGAATGAAGTTTCTCTCTTTGAACTGATATGTTTGGCTTCTTCTACTTTGGACCAAGACTACAACTCACACCTCTACTTCCCCTGTTCTCAAATGCTCTGACTTGGATCAGAACTGTAATTTGGTCCTCCTGCACTCTCAGCTTATAACTAGAGATCTTCAGACCTTTTAGCTTCCATGAGAAATTAGATATAAAATTTCATACAGTTCCAATATCTTTGCTGCTTTTACCTCCAACATATCTTTTGACAAAGATGAGTTTTGTGTGCTAGACTTTGAGGTTTTGTGTACAGAGACACAAGAAAACAAAAAATCTTGCAGTTCTTGTGCAATGCCATGGCGATCTGCTAAAAGTACATCCTTTCTCTATGTCTATCTTTTTTTGAACATTTTTTAATAAACTGTCTTTTATATATTCCAGCTTTCTCTTTAACTCATTGTGTGTGCAAAATATTTTGCACTGGATTTTCAAGGCACCATCAGTCAAGTTCCATTTTTACTTATTTTTGGAATTCATGAGACTTGAGTGGTTAAATATGTTCCTTTGTTCTAAGCAAAGACCACAGTATCTATCACCTAGTTATTTATCTTCCGGATTAGTGGAGGGAAGTAAAGTGTGTGTGAGAGGGAGGCATGCCAGTTGCTCTTGCAAAAAATTGTGGGATTACTCTTAGACAAGAGTGTCTTTCTCATTTAAAAAATAATCACTGTGTCAAAGGAACTGATAGCAAACTAACCATCAAGCCTCTCAAACGTTGGTCAACTTCTATACCACCTTTACATCCAATACATTTTAAAAATAACACTGTTAGACAATATAATTAATTCTTAAGCAGAAATGTGGGCACACATGGTATCCACTCATGATAAGTGGATATTAGCCCAAAAGCTCAGGATATCCAAGATACAATTTACAGACCACACAAAGCTCGAGAAGAAGGAAGATCAAAGAGTGGATGCTTCAGTCCTTCTTAGAAGGGAGAACAAAATGTTCACAGGAGAAAATTCTGGGACAAAGGATGGAACAGAGACTGAAGGAAAGGCTATTTAGAGACTGTCCAACCGGGGGATCCATCCATATTCAGTCACCAAACCCAGACACTATTGAGGATGCCAAGAGGTGCATGTTGACAGGATCCTGATATAACTGTCTCCTGAGAGGCTCTGCCAGAGTCTGACAAATACAGAGGTGGATGCTCACAGCCAACCATTGTACTGAGAATGGGGTCCCCAATGGAGGAGTTAGAGAAAGGATTGAAAGAGCTAATGGGGTTTTCAACCCTATAGGAAGAACAACAGTAGCAACCAACCAGACACCCCAGAGCTCCTAGGGACTAAACCAGAAACCAAAGATTACACATGGAGTGACAGATGGCTCCAGCTGCATATGTAGCAGAGGATGGCCTTGTTGGACATCAGTGGGAGGAGAGGCCCTTGGTCCTGTAAAGGCTCGATGCCCTAGTGTAGGGGAATGTCAGGGCAGGGAGGCAGGAGAGAGTGGGTGGGTGGGGGAGCACCCTCATGGAGGTAGGGGGTGGGGGAATGGGATGGAGGGATAACATTTGAAATGTAAATAAAGAAAATATCCAATCAAAGAAAAGAAAAAATATTTCTAGACCCTCCCCAATCAGACATGAGTTCATGAGCCTTTGTAAGAGGTACTTTCAATCCAAACCAAGGTGCTGAAACACGTAATACAAGTCACTAATATTCACAAAGCCTCCATTTCTCTATGAAGCAG
Organism: Rattus rattus; assembly: GCF_011064425.1. NCBI lineage: Eukaryota > Metazoa > Chordata > Mammalia > Rodentia > Muridae > Rattus > Rattus rattus. The sequence goes on along the minus strand of NC_046168.1, from coordinate 71,813,354 downwards.
AAGGGGAGAATAATAACCATTCCATAGTATTAAATGGCTTCATCTGTCTAATACCCTTAAAATGTGCCCTTGTGGTATGAAATAATAAGCAGTAATTATAATTATAGGGAACAGAGGAGAAAAAAAACCAGAAGGCCACCAGCGCATATCACTCATAGCACACCAAAAGGTCTTGGGGGTAGGGAAAGAGAAAAAAAATATGCATCAGACCTGCTGCTGCATGAGAGGGGCTGGAGGGGGCACTGCCTGCAGCCCTTCACTGCAACCTGCCCTTGATTCGTCTCCTTTGCTCTGATCCATGGGAACTCTCACAGTAGCTTCCCAGCCTCACTGGGATTTTCACATTTAGTTTGCGAAACAATGACCCAGAAAACAAAATCAAAGACAGCAGCTTCAGCAGCAGGAGCATCTCCCAAAGTCTGAAGTTTTCCTTTTTTGCCAAAGTCATCTTGTTCATATTAAGGATGACAAACCCCAGCATGCTAGGCATTGATCAAGGGTACTGTAGAGCTTGCCTGTCATACTAATGGTCTGTAACGTGTAGGGATTTCCACAGGCTACTCTTGACAGAGCACGTTATGGAGCTGAAAACATTTGCCAGTGTGTAACTATTTTAAGGATGTTTTCATAGATCTAATTGAGACTTTTTTAATTTTTAGATTTATTCTATTTTATTTGTGTAGTGTTTGCCTGTGTGTATGGGTGGGCACCACATATGTGCCTGGTGCCCAGGGTTTAGAAGAGGGCATCGAGTCCCTAGGATTGAATTTAGGAACAGTTATGAGCCATCGTGTGGGCATTTGGAACTGAACATGGGTTCTTCAAGATCAATAAGGGCTGTTAGCCATTGAACCATTGCTCCATCCCCCTAATTAAGAATTTTTAAAAAACATTTTTATGGGGAAAAATTCCTTATTCGCTTAAAAAGGAAAATCAAATAATTCAGTCAACAAATGACAGATTCATTTATAAAACATGGCCCATGTTCTCATGTAGTGACAATTTTGGAATTTTGGTTTCCTTAAAAACACAGAAATATTGTAAGAATATGTTTTCATTTTAATCCCAGGTGTGGGTATATGGGGCTGCTTTGGACTGTGAACAGCAGCTGACTATGATTTGCCTTGTGCTCTAGCAAAGGCATGTTTTTTCCAGACACAGGTAGTGTGATGTTTGGAATTCTGGGAATTTTTCAGAGGGTATATAAATGCTAGAACCCCAATAGGTTGAATAAGTGGTTTTTGTCATGGAGTAGGGTCGTTGTGGTTTGTTAGTAGTTGTGCTCAAAGAAGAAATAAGAAAATATTAGATTCAGGATCTCTTATCTCTCTCTCCCCTCTATCCTTCATTCTCTCCTATCTAGTGATAGGGGATGAAACCAGGGGGATAAAGGATGGGAAAAGATAAGAACTCACAAAGTAGCAAAGACCAGCTCCAGTCTCATTTCTTCATCCTCATGCTTTGACACACAGATAGTAAAGGACTCATGAACACACTCTCTTCTCTAAAAAGTTGCCACTACTGAAGAGCTTGCAAAATGTGAAACAAAAGACAAACTATTTTTCTAACTGAACACTGAACACCCCATGATAAAAATTTAACCTGATTATAATTTCTCAGAAGTTCATGAGCATAGAAGGATCCTCCACTTCAGTTTGCATGGACGCCCTACTCTCAAGAACTACATATCACATTTAATCAAAGGGGCAGTATATGTTTTATAACATAGCTATTTTGCGCCCCCAATGGGCTACCCATGGTGATGTGTGCCTTTTATACCCATGCTTAGTATCAAGGGTTCTATAGAATGAGCCCCTGTCTCTGAAACAGCAATAAAAAGTGTTAGCAAATATGCAGTTCCTGTCCCACATGAACATTCCCCTAATTCCATTAAAATAATTTCCTCCTGCTTTGCTACAACTCTCAAAGCCTTTCAAATATGATTGGTTGAAGAAAGCCTATTATGAATGTTCCAAATCTATTGTTTAACATCTATGGATTGTTAAACTCTATTCCAAGCCAACTGAACCTTTACATAGCCTGCTTAATATTTTAATACCTTAAAAGGAAAGCATATCTATTGATGAAAATTTTCTGGACAAAATTAAATTTCTTCACGAGTTAATTTTCAACTTCAAGGTACAGAATTTCCCAGAAAATACAGATTCTTGCTTCTTTAAAAGTTGTTGAGATACAGTCAGGCTTCTTCTGTGCAGCAGACCACAAACTCAAGTCTGTTCCCTTCTCCTTCTGCCAGCTAACACCTTGGCTTTCACTACTCTACAGCATGAAAGTGTCATTCATGGTTTTAGAGAGGAATATATCATTTATTTACATCTGAAATGTACTTAAAGGAAAACCTCTCATTAAAAGTTAGAACAGCGTGTGGTTTTATTTCATATTCATGGGACGTCTAAATCACCTGTAAAGACACTGATCAGAGTGTCCTCCCCGCTTACTTAAGCTCATTAAGGAAAATGTCTTTGAAATGTTGGGAAACTGTGTTGTGCATCTACAAAGGCAAGCTTGGAGGTGTCCTTCACTGGGGCCCAGGCCAGGCTCTACCCACAGTCACAAGATACTGCGCATCCAGTTCTTTGAAGCAGAATCAGATCTGCTTTGCCTACTGCTGTAATCACCACTTCAAGCTCAGAACACTCCAGAGATCCTTTAAGGGTAAAGGAGCAACACATACCCAAATAACAAGAAGAAAGCATAAAAAACAAACAAAAACAAACAAACACCCAGAAAGTCTATTTTGTGTTAGCCAACTACTTATGGAGAAGGTCTGGAAGGAGTTGAGAGAAGGGAAAAATATAATAAAAATATATATTATAGAGAAAGTTGAAAGCCAATAAATACAATGAAAAAGGGGGAAAAGCAGCCACCCGAAGCCTTGAAGTAGAAAGTGTGAATAGCTTGAGTTTAGCTCATTTTCTAGTAGAGTCCTCAATATCCCTAAATTAAAAAAAGGAGAAAAACACAACTAGAAGAAGTGTGTATACGTGTGTGCATGCATGTGTGTGTGTGTGTGTGTGTGTGTGTGTGTTTTGGTGGGTGTGAATGTGGGAGGTGTACAAGTGTGTTTGTGAGTAGGGGGTGGTGTGTTTGTGGGGATGGGATATGAATGTGGGGGTAGGTGTGGGAATGTGTGTAAGGGTGGGGATAGGATGTGTGTGCATCTCTGTGTGGGAGTATGCGTGAAAGGCCATGCCTATGAATGTGTGTGAGTGTGGGAGATGATGTGTGTGTCTGTGTGTATGTGACAGTTACACAACTGTGTGAGTGTGCGTGACTGTGTGTGTAACTATGTGTGTATGTGTAGCTATGCAAGTAATATAGTGTGTGAGTGAGGGTGACTGTGCATGCAATTCTGTGAGTTGAGGATTTTATAGAGGGAAAAAAACCTTACTCATTTAGGAAGGAAGAGCAAATAATTCAGTCAACAAATGACAGATTCATTTATAAAATGTGACCCATGTTCTCCTGTCTTTGTCCTCATGCTTTGACACACAGATAGCAAAGGTCTCATAAACCCACTCTCTTCTTTAAAGCCTTGCCACTACAGAAGAGTTTCAAAGTGTGAGTTAAACCAGAGACAAAAGATTTTTCTATAGGACACTGAGCACCCCATGATAAAAATGTAAATCTCATTATAATTTCTCAGCAGCTTCTGAGCATAGAAGGACCTTCCACTCCAGTTTCCACTATTGGAATCACCATCACAAACCTGCAAGTCCCTCAGAAAGCATGACTGTCTTACCACCAAGAACTGCACATCACATTTAAATAATAGCTATTTTGATTATAACATTCTCAACAGGCTACCCATAGCGATGTGTGCCTTTTACCTCACACTTCAGAGGTACATACCAGGATCATAGGTTCCAGGGATCTATGATCTGCTTGCATTACCAGAGGCCTCCTAGAACCAGAAACATCCAAGTGAATCTCCTTCCTGCTGGTTCCTTCTGGGGCTAACCAAACAAGGTTCACCACTTTCCAGCCCATTGTTCTGCCTACTGGAACCAGGGACAACCAGGCGATTCCCCTCCACCCCCTAACCCCCAGAGCCTGAGAATACTCTTGGGGTATTCTCAGCAGCAAAGACCTATGCCCTGTCCCCTACATTTTCTGGCCTTGCAGCCTGACCTGCATTACTAAAGGCCTTCCAGCTCTGAAACATCCAGGTAGGACCATGTCCAAGGCCCTTTGACAGCCAAGCAACATCAAACTGCACCTTGTCTGGTGGCCATCATTTTCTAGCCCATAGCTCTGCCTGAATTCCTTTAGGCCTACAGGCATCAGAGACAACAAATGGTTAAAGGCCAGTGCCAGAAAACAGTTAACAAGAGTCAGGGCACTATGACACTACCAGAGCCCAGATAGTCTATCAAAGCAAACCCCGGATATCCTACAACAGCTGATGCACAAGAAATGAGCTTATATTCAATCTTATGAAGATGCTAGAGGCCTTTGAAGAAGAAATGACTAAATCCTTTAAAGAAATGCAAGAAAATACAATCAAACAGGTGAAGGAAATGAATCAAATTGTTTAGGACATGAAAATGGAAATAGAAGCAATTAGGAAATACACAAACTGGGGGGAATCCTGGAGATGGAAAACCTAGTAAGGGAACAGGAAATATAGATGCAAGTATCACCCATAGAATATAGGAGATGGAAGAGACAATATCAGGTGTAAATGGTAGAGTAGAAGATACTTACATATCACTCAAAGGAAATGCTACATCTAAAAAGTTACTGACACAAAACATCTGGGAAATCTGGAACACTATGAAAAGACAAAACATAAGAATAATAGGAATATGGGAGAAGGTAGCCAGCTTGAAGGCATAGAAAATATTTTCAATAAAATAATAGAAGAAATTTCCCCAACCTAAAGAGATGCCTATAAGCATACAAGATGCATACAGAACACCAAATAGATTTGACCAGAAAAGAAAGTCCTGCTGTCACATAAAAATCAAATCACTAAATATACAGAACAAAGAAAGAATATTAAAAGCTGCAAGGAAAAAGGACTAAGTAACCTATAAAGGCAGACCTATCAGAATTACACCTAACTTTACAACAGAGACCCCCCCCAAAAGCAAGAAAGGCCTGGGCAGATATCTTCTAGTCTCTAAGAAGCCACTGATGTCAGTTCAAACTACTCTACCCAGAAAATCTTTCTATCACCATAGATGATAGAAAACAATATATTCCAGGACAAAACCAAATTTAAGCAATATCTATCCAAAAATCCAGTCCTACAGAAAATACTAGAAAGAAAACTCTAATCCAAGCAGGTTAACTACATCCAAGAAAATACAGGAAACAAATAATTCCATAGCAACAAAACCTAAAGAAGGTAAACACACACACACACACACACACACACACACACACACACACACACACACACACACACCCAACACCAAAAGCAAAATAACAGGATTTAACAATTATCGGTCATTAATATCCCTCAATATTAATGGACTCAATTTCCAAATTAAAAGACAAAGCTAACAGAATTGATGCAAAAACTGGATCCATCATTCTGCTTCATACAAAAAACACACCTCAGCAACAAAAATAGACATTACCTCAGGATAAAAGGCTGAGAAAAAGTTTTTTTTTCCAAGCAGACAGAAGCAAACTGGATCAGCCATTCTAAGATCTAATAAAATAGACTTTCAACGAAAAGAGATGAAAAGGACACTTCATACTCATCAAAGGAAAATTCCACCAAGATGACGCCTCAATTCTGAATGTCTATGCCCCAAATTCATAGGTACCCACATTTATAAAAGAAACATGCATAAAAGAAGTTAGGTTTTTATTGCTGTGAAGACCAACCATAACCAAGGCAACTGTTAAAAGGAAAACAATTAATTGGGGCTGGCTTATAGTTTCAGAAGTTTAGTCCATTATCATCATGGCAAGAAGTGTGGCAGTATGTAGGCAGAAGAGCTGAGAGTTCTACATCTTGATCCGAAGGCACCCAGAGGAATATCTTCTGCAGGCAGTGAGGGAGAGGGCCTCTTCCCCACTGGGCATAGCTTGAACACTGAAGACCTCAAAGTCCACCTACACAGTGGCAAACTTCCCCCAACAAGGCCACACCTATTCCAATAAAACCACACCTCTTAATAGTGCCATTTCCCATGGTCCAAGAAAATTCAAACCTCCACATTATACTTCCTGGCAAACATAGACTTGTTCAAACACATGAGTCTATGGGTCCTATACCTGGCCATAGCTTAATGCAAAATGTATTTAGTCCAACTTCGTAAGTCCCCATAGTCTATCACAATCTCAACAATGTTTAATAGTCCAAAGTCTCTTCTGAGATTCATCCAATCTCTTAACTATAATCCACTATAAAATAGAAAAAAGCAGATCACAAACTTCCAACATCACAGGATATACATTACCATTTAATTCTAAAAATGTCATATTAAGGAAATACTGGTCCAAAGCAAGAGGAAAATCCAGCTAGGAGAACTCAAAACTGTATCTCCATGTCTGATGCCAGAGCGCTCCTCAGAGCTCTAGTTCCTTTCATTTTTGTTGACTATAACAAACCTCTTTGTCTTGGACTGGTTCACTCCTTGTTAGTAGCTTTTCTCCACAGATATTTCATGGTTCTGGCATCTCTAACATCTTGAGATCTCCTAGAAAACTTACCTTTACAGTTTCTTGTTCCAGTTTCTGGGATCCACATGTGATCTTCTGAGCTTCTGCAAAGGGTTACTTCTCCAATCCTCCCCTCAGTAGTACTCTAGGCTCAAGTTAACTTCATTCCACTTCTGTTGTTATTCTATGTGACCAACCCATGGTACTGACATTCCCAATATGTTGGCAACTTCTACTAAGATTGACCAATAGCCTTTCATAGGCTCTCTTCATGGTGCCAAACCTCAACCCCTTAATAGGAACCCTTTACTCCTGGGTTGTCAACTCCTGAGGCTGTACTGTTACCAATGGCCTTTCCTGGCCTCTCACAGTATCAAGCCTCAGCTGCTCTCTATGACCCCTTCATGCCTTCAAAACCAATACTACCTGAGTGATTCTTAGATATTACCAAGTCTTGCTGCCAGCGTGATGTCTACCTCTGAAACACAGCTTCTTTGTACTCCCAGAAAACACTTCCCAGAAGATTTCACCTCAGTGATGCTGGTCTTTTCTTAACCATTGTTATTATCTTAACTACAGCTAACAGCATCAAATGTCCCAGTAACCCCTTCTACTTTTGACTCTAAACTCGGAGTCACATGGTTGAGGCTGCCAAATTCTGCTCCTTGCTGGGCCTGAAACATTTCCCCCTCATTCTGTTACCTGATTAGCACCCTTCTTTTTTACAACTCCTTCACTGTCTAAACTTGGCTGTCAAAGAACTTGCTCTGTCAATTGATCTTGAACTCAGAGATCTGCGTGTCTCGGTCTCCTGAATGCTGGGATTAAAGGTGTATACCACCATACCTGGATCTAAGCCTTTTTAAACCTTTTCTCAAGATCTTTATAAATTCTGGATTGTAGTTCATTCCAGATATAGGCAAGGAATAGTCATCACAATCCATCCTTAGTCAATTTGACACATAATCATATTTCCTTATGTTCAAATAAAAGTAATAATCAGGTAATAATAAGGCCTAGATATAACTATCCCTTGTTAAACTGCAAATGCATAAACAATAAACTTGGGTGGGATCTTGCCTGAGGTCATCACTCCCATTTAGTGTCCTTGGACACAGGATTTAACTCCACTTCATTTTCCAGTACCATTTTACTCTTTGAACCATACATTTTCTAGTTTTCCTTACTCAAAACAATCTTCATAAGAGTGAGACACAGGGTCTATGTCAGGCAGTTTTATGACTTCCTTCCTCAATGCAATCAATCTGAATCTCTTCAGCCTCAAATAGTCTCTTTGGACAAGGGCAAAAAACAGCCATATTCTTCATCAAAACATCTTCAGAACACTCTCTAGTCAACACACTAGAATTTCTCTCCTTTGAAACTTCTTTAGACAGGACCCCAGAGTTCACACCCACCACCAATGTCTTCCATATTACTATGAGAATGCCTTATTAAGCCCCACTTAAGACATTCTACTGTTTTCCAAATCCAAAGTCCTAAAATCCACATTCCTCAAAAACAAAAACATCGTCAGGCCTATCACACCAATACCAAAGTTCCTGGTATCAACTTCTTAGTTAGGATTTTATGGCTATGAAGAGACATCATGACCAAGGTAACTCTTATAAAGGAAACATTTAATTGGGGCTGGCTTACAGGTTTAAAGGTTTAGTCCATCATGGTAAGAAGTATGGCAACATGCCAACAGACATTGTGTTGAAGAAGCCAAGAGTTCTACATCTTGACCAAAAGTCATCCAGCAAAAGTTTATTATTCAGAAAGCAGGAGGAAGAGAGTCTCTTCCTTACTGGGCAGAAACTGAGTACTAGGAGACCTCAAAGCCTACCTACATAATGATACACTTCCTCCAACAAGGACATTTCCAATAGGCCACACCTCCTAATAGTGCCATTTCCTGTGGCCCAAGTATATTAAAATCACCATAATTACTAAAAATTAAATCACACATTGAACATCACACATTAATAGCAGGAGAATTCAACACCCCACTCTTACCAATGGACAGGCAGAAAATAAACAGAAAAATGATGAAATTAACAGATGCTATGAACCAAATGAATCTAAACGAAATCTATATAACATTTCACCCAAACACAAAAGAATATACCTTCTTCTCATTACCTCAAGGAACATATTCCAAAATTGGCCATATAATCAGTCACAAATCAAGTATCAACAGATACAAGAAAATTGAAATAACACCCTGTATCTTATTAGACCACCATGGTTCAAAGCTAAATTTCAACACTAGAAATAACAGAAAGCCTACAAACTCATGGAAACTGAAAAGCTCTCTACTCAGTGACCACTGGATCAGGGAAGAAATAAAGAAAAGATTTAAAGACTTTCCAGAACTCAGTGAAAATAAAGGCACATTACACCCAAACTTGTGGGACACAATGAAGGCAGTGCTAAGAGGAAAGTTGCACTAAGTGCCTTCATAAGAAACAAAAATTGGAGAGATCACAAGTAACTTAGCAGCACAACTGAGGGCTCTAGATCAGAAGGAAGCAAACACACCCAAAAGAATAGATGGCAGAAAATAACCAAACTTAGGGCTGAAATCAATCAATTAGAAACTAAGAACAATACAAAGAATCAACAAAACCAAAAGTTGGTTCTCTGAGAAAATCTCCAAGATATACAAACCCTTAGCCAAACTAACTAAAAGGCAGAGGGAGAATATCCAAATTAACAAACTCAGAAATTAGAAGGAGAATACAACAATAGATATTGAGAAAATTCAAAGAATTATTAGGTCTTACTTCAAAAGCCTGTACTCCACAAAATTTAAAAAATCTAGACAAAAATGAAAGATTTTCTTGACAAATTTCACTTACCAAGGTTAAATCAAGATGATCAAGATAAACACTTTATAGACCTATAACTGCTAAGGAAATAGAAGCAGTCATTAAAAGTCTTCCAACCAAAAAAGCTCAGGGTTAAATGGATTTAGTACAGAATTCTACCAGACTTTCAAAGAAGACTAATAACAATATACCTCAAACAAAATCTGATAGAAGAGAAAGTGGGGGGTGGTCTTAAACACGTTGGTACAGGAGACAACTTTCTAAATGAATACCAATAGCTCAGGCACTAGGATCAATAATTAATAAATGGGGACTCATGAAACCAAAAGGCTTCTCTAAGGCCAAGGATAAGTCAATAGAACAAAACAGCAGCCTACAAAATGGGAGATCTTCACCAACATTGTATTTGACAGAGGACTGTTATCCAAAATATATAAAGAACTCCAGAAATTAGACATTGACAAACCAAGTAACGATTAAAAATAGGGTACAGATCTAAACAGAGAATTTTCGATGGATGAATATCTAATAACTGGGAAACACATAAAGAAATGTTCAACATACTTAGTCATCAGATAAATGCAAATCAAAATGGCTCTGAAATTTCATCTTTTACCCATCAAAATGGCTAAGGTTTAAAATAAAGAACCCAAGCAACAGCTCATGATGTTGAGGATCTGGACCGAGGAGTACACTTTTCCATTGCTTGTGAGCACACAAACTTGTACAATCATTTTGGAAATCAATTTCATGGTTTCTCAGAAAATTTGGAATAGTTCTACCCAAAGACCCAGTTTTATTACTCCTGGGCATATACCCAAGAGATGCTCCAACATACACAAGGACACTTGCTCAACTTGTTCATTGTAGCTTTATTCATAATAGCCAAGAAAATGGGAACAACCTATATGTCTCTTAACTGAAGAATGGATAAAGAAATGTGTTGATTTTACACAATGCAATATTACTTAGCTATTAAAAACAATGACATCATGAAATTCAAGACAAATGGATAGAACTAGAAAAAAAATTATCATGAGAGAGGTAACCCAGACCAAGAAAGACAAACTTGATATGTACTCACTTTTAAGTGGATATTGGCTATACATTAAGGATACTCAATCTACAACCCACAAACCCAAAGAAGCTAAGTAACAAGGTGGGCCTATAGGAGAATGCTCGAGTCTCACTAAGAAGTGGAACTTAAAAAGGCATCAGGTGTGGATAGAAGGAAGTTACAGGGTAAGAGAGGGAGTGGGAAGGGAACAGAAGAACAGGAGGGTACAAGTCTGAGAAGGATGTGGGAGAGAGAATTGGAAGCAGTGGGGGGTGGCATCTCTGAAATGAGCAGAAATCCAGTGCAATGGAAACTCCTAGGGATCTATGAGGGTGATCCTAGTGAAGACTCCTAGTAGTGGGGGATGTGGAACCTGAAATAGCCATCTCCTATAAGCAGGCAAGACATCCAATGAAGAGATGGGGACACCAACCCAGCCACAAAACCCTTTATCCACAATTTCTCCTGCCTACAAGATATTCAGGGATAAAGACAGAGCAGAAATTGATGGAATGGCCAACCAATGACTGGCCTAACTTGAGATCCGGTTTCCACCATGAAACTATTAATGATATCCTGCTATACTTGCAGACAGGAGCCTAACATAACTGTTATCTAAGACACTTTAACCCAGCAATGATAGAAACAGATCCAGGACCCACAGCCAAACATTTGGCAGAGCTTGTGAAAGAGGAAGATGAAGAATTGAAGGAACCAGAGGGATCAAGAAAACTTACATAATTAACTAATATGGGCCAATAGGGAATAACAGAGAATTAACCACCAAACAGAGAACATGTATGAAGTAGGCCTAGGCCCCACACAGAATGTGTGGTCTTCATGTGGGCCCTCTAACAGCAGGAGCAGGGCTGTCTCTGACTCTGCTGCCTGCCTTTTGATCCCTTTCCCCTAACTGGACTGCCTTGTCTATCCTCAATAGAATGAACTGCACCTAGACCGACTAGAACTTGATTTGACTAGGCAGGTTGATATTCATGGGGCCCACCCTTCTCTGAAGAGAAAGGGAGAGGGCATGGTGGGAGGAAAGAGAGTGGGACTTGGAGAGGGGTGAGGGGAAGCTGTGATTGGGATGTAAAATAAATACAGAAAGAAAGAAGGAAGTTAGGGAGGAAGGGAGGGAGGGAGGGAGGGAGGGAGGGAGGGAGGGAGAGAGAGAAGGAGAGAGGGAGGAAAGACAAAGAAAGGCAAAAAGGAAGAAAGAAAGACAGGGAAAAAGAGTATACACAGGGTAGAAAATTTTTATTCTGGTTATGGTGGCTACATTTCTTCTAGAAAATCCTTACATCTTCATACACCACTGCATCATGGGTAATAGGAACCCACCAGGTGTCTCTATTTCTCTGATTGGATCCACTTGCTTTCTAGAGTCACTTCCATTCTCTCTGCCCTATAAATAGATAAGACAAAGCTACAAACAAAGCAACTGAAATAAACAACAAAATTATTGGAAAAAAAGTAATATTTGGATTCTCCCACTCTAAACTTGGTAGCAATATGTTCCTGCTTTCAAGACACATTCCAATGGCATAATACACAGTGTAGCACTAGAATAAAGACCAGGCAGCCTCTTGAGTATATGGGAAGAATGAAGGCGTATCCATAGCTTACAGCATATACACATTTACCCAAAGTGAGATAAGAACATGAACATAAGACTCACTGCTTTCTAAAGTTTTAGAAAAAAAATCACAGAGGAGAAAAAAAAAACTCATGACATTGGATTTAACAGTGCCTTCTGGGACATGACATTCAAAGCACAGATCAAAAGTGGTAAACAAAGAAATTACATGATGTTGAACTTAAAAGTTACTGAGCATCAAATAACATGCTTGGGAAAGTGAAAGGGCAGCATCCAAATACGAAAGAATGCTTTCAAATCACCTGGCTAATAAGAGGCTAGTGCCTAGAATAGAAAAAAAACTTCTGTGGTCCAATATCAAAACAGAACAAAATATTCCCTCAAATGGACCAAGTCTTAAAGAGTCATCTAAAGAAGTTATACAAATGACCAACAGACATTTTAAGTAGATATTAAATTAGGACTGGGGAGATGGTTCCATGGTTAAGAGCACTGGTCTTCCAGAGGACAAGGATTCACAACTCAAGTCAGGAGCTCATTTCCCAGAACCCACATTGTAGTTCACAATCATCTCTGATGCCCTCTTCTCGCCTCTGTAAATCCTAGTCATGCAAGTGATACACAGACATACATGCAGATAAATTAACCATATATAAAAATATTAACCATCATTAAGAATTAGAAAAAATGTTTGAGAGAGAGAAGAGGAGGAGGAGGAGGAGGAGGGAGGAGGAGGAGGAGGAGGAGGAGGAGAAAAGAAAAACCCACAGTGAGAGATCACCACAGATATAGTTTAGATATAGTTCCTATGAGGAAAATTTTAAATGGTGTTAGTGAAGTTGTGGACCAATCGAAAGTTTTCCATATAGCCGGTGGGACTATAAAGAAACACAATAAAAAGAACAATGTGGAAAGTATCCAAAATTAACAGACTAATTATCATTTGACTCAGCAACCTTACTTCTGGGAATTACCTAAATCCATAGAAGGATCCTAAAATGGTATTTGTGCTCCCTTGCCCACTGCCATGTTATTCCTAAGACTCTTGGGCAATGGCAGATCCTATCACAAGCTACAGGAAAGAACCTTGTAGACAATAGGTTACATGAAATAAACCAGTCAGAAAAGGACAAATACTGTCCAGTCCCACTGAACTGAGTCATCTGCAATCAAATCCACAAAAACAAGGTCACACAATTATCAGGGACTTCAGTAAATGGAAATGGAGCTGCTTCTTAATGAGGATATGGAAGCCATTTTCCCACTCCTGTTTCAACTCCACTGTAAGCAACTATGACTAAATACAATCAGGAGGTGGGGCATGTGAGGAGACACTGGGGAAGATTTGGAGACATAACAGAGGTCGTGAGGAAACAAACAACCTTGGAAATGGTCTTCTATGCTTTATCCAGAGCGGCAAGCACAAACAACATAGACATGCACACATATACACTCACAAACATGCATATATATACATATACATACATATATACCTACAAGCACATACACACATGTACATAAAAACATATAAACAGACAGGTATACATACAAATACACATAGGCACACACACATGTGCATTCACACACACACACACACACACACACACACACACACACACACACACACACAGACACCAGCAGCAGCAGCAGCAGCAGCAGCAGCAGGAACTCAGCCTACCATGATCAGCCTACCATGGATTTACCAGTGTTTACTGAATAGTAATCATGTTTTTTTATCTTTATGTCATTTTTGTTATTCAGATCTTATTTTAAAATCTGCATTAATAATGCTGTTATTCGTAGTTTGTAAAAGTTCCTTTATTTTTAACTATATACATACACATGATTTGGATCCCAAATAATACCCAGAAACTAAACTTCTCTGAAAATCCTACAAAGGTCCATTCAGAAGATAAGTTTAGGGTTATTCTAGCAGTCAGAATTTAATCACAAAGCAAAGTTCTTACAAAACCCTTCCTTCTTCTCTGAGCATATGGTACACAATGAATCTCTCCAAAAGAAACCCTGAGAAAAGTAACTACCACTGTCAAACATAAAGCCAAGGAGAGGAAGATGAATGTGAGGAGAGCAGATCTAACAACGTGGGGACACGTGCTGTGTCTACAAAGCACTACTTTCAAGGCTGGATCTAGGATGCTGCACTCCTGAGCCGCCATGCTGCCCTGCTCAGCATCTACTCCAGCTCCACTCTTCAGGTAGGGTACATAAATATTAACTTCATTTAGGCAAAGTATAACTAAATATTAATGAGATTTATTCAAAAATATTTTTCAGGCAAACTTAGCCACATTTTTGCTCTTTACATATCATAACATAGTGCTTAAATATATCAAAATGTGCCCATCTGAGAAGTTACAAACATGCTATAGAACTTGGGATTCATGTTTTCGGGGTTGGGGGGAATCAAATGTTATAGCCACTGCTGAGTTTAATCCACCTATTCTGGCTAGTCAAAGTGCCATGCCTGAAGGGTGTGAGGGAAGAAAGGAGAGAGTGAAAATAATGCAATTATATATTTTTTCAAAAAGTTAGACACACATCTAAGGCTATACATGCCATCCCTGAGGTTCAGAGTTATCAAGAAAATCTGAGAACAAAATTTAACAACTTCAAATAATCTTGAGAGAAGGAAGGGAACATCAAATGCATTTAAAGTGGTTTGACTCTTCACTTCTATCACCATGATTGCAATTGCTTTCCAGTTTTTCTGCTGTTGGATAAAATGGATACAGATACCACCTTTAAGAAAGCAGCTATTGGGGTTGGGGATTTGGCTCAGTGGAAGACCGCTTGCCTAGTAAGAGCAAGGCCTGGGGTTGGTCCCCAGCTCAAAAAAAAAAAAAGAAAAAAAAAAGAAAGAAAGAAAGCAGCTATTGCACACACACACACACACACACACACACACACACACACACACACACACAGAGAAGAGAGAGAGAGAGAGAGAGAGAGAGAGAGAGAGATGGAAGACACATCATTAGAGCAAGTGAAACTATTCTAGATACATTAAAGATCAGCTGTGGGTATTTAAAGAGAAACCACAGCCCAAGCTTGAGAGAGGGCTTGAACACACTTGCCACCTGACAATCTCAGTTCAGACTCCAAACCCCATGTGGTCACCTGGCAGAAGCATAATCAGCTCCTAAAATAAGGTTCCGTTGGCTGGGCAGTAATGGCAAATGCCTATAATCCCAGCACTTGGGAGGCAGAGGCACATGGATCTTTATGAGTTCAGGGCAGTCTGGTCAAAGGATAGAGTTCCAGGACAGCCAGGCCTACACAGAGAAACTGAGTCTCAAAAACAAACAAACAAAATAAACAAAAAATGAAACAAAACAAAAAACCAAAATGCTTTCTTGTCTGCACATGAACACACTGTGTAGACACATATACACACACTAAATAAAGTAAATGTTAAATTTTTAGAAAAAAAGAAGGAAAGAGAAAAACTTATCCAAGATTGATCCCATAAAATGTATATGCTTAATGTCTAGTTCTACCAATTGCTCGACTAAGGAAACTTGGCAGGATTTAAAATCTCATCTGTATAATAGTTCTGTCAACCAGGAGTCTTATTTTTCTCTCATGGAACTAACACCTTTCATTAGTTCAGCCTTCACCTGATACCTCAAAAACATTTATCAGGACTGGAGAGATGCTCAGCAGTTAAAAGCACTGACTGCTCTTCCAGAGGTCCTTAGCTCAATTCCCAGCAACCTCATGGTGGCTCACAACCATCTGTAATAGTATCTGATGCCCTCTTTTGGTGTGTTTGAAGAGAATGACAATGTACTCACATATATAAAGTAAGTGAACTTTAAAAATTTATTATTATTTTCTGTGTTTATGGTTTATTTATTTTTTGAGACATCCATACATGAGCACTGTGTTAACATCATGATCTCCTCTCCCTCTGCCCTTCAATTTCTCTTATTTCTCTACCCCAACCATCTCTCAAATTCACAACGTCTTCTTCAGTAATAATTATTCTTACCTTTATGTACTAACTTGCTTATATTACTGTGATAAAACACTGATCAAAACCAACCTGCAGAGGAAAGGGTTATGGTTTGTTTCATTTTGTTTTGTTTTTCTTCTTACCATTTATATTCTGCCATCAAGGGAAGCCAAGATAGGAACTCAAACAAAGCTAGAAGCAAAAATCACAGAGAGATTCTGCTCACTGGTTCCCCCCCACCCTGCTTCTGTTCAGCTAGGTTCCTGATGTAACCCAGGACTGACACCCAGGGGTAGCACAGTCCAAGGTAGTCTAGGCCATCCTCTGTTAAATACTAATCAAGAAAACACCACCATAGACCTCTCATAGGCCAATCTAATGTAGACTATTTCTCAATTGAGGCTCCCTCTTTCTCAGTGTACCAAGTTGACAGACAAGCATAACCATTGATTAGATATAAGTAGAATGTCTTCTACTGCGTCTATAAACATGTGTTTAGGGCTAATCCCCTGAGATTAGACAGCCTATCAGGGGACTCATCCCCAAAGAAAACTGATTCTCTCCATCTCTGCAGCCATTGGGAGTGAGGTCTTGTGAAAGTTCCTCTACCTTGGCATATCTACTGGTAGTGTCATTACTTAGCTTTTGTTTAGGCAATCATATTGATAGATTGCATGAGTGCAATGGTAGACTTTCCTCTACAGTCTAAGACCTTCCCAGCCATGGGTAGTTGGCTAGGTTGACAGTACCAGGCATGACTTCCATCCTACTGTGAAGAGTTTAAATAGAATTAGACAACTGTTGGTCACTCTAAGTTGTAAATGCCACTATTGCATCACTGGGCACATCTTGCTAGGCCAGTCTTTATGTAGTAGGTAGGTTTTAAAGCTGTATGGGACTATTAATTGGCTTTCTCCCTTACCAGCTTGCATATCATCTTCTGGGACTAAGAGAGCTAGTCTTCAGGGAGGAGACTTTTAGGTCAATTCTGACTTAATTCTTCTAAGGCCTATATCCTAAGGGTGTGGCGTCTTCAGCACTAGGGTCTTACCTTTGAGTCATGAGAGACAACAAAATGCAATGGCAGTAATCTATCTTGTTTTGTGATTCTATTTAACTCCCCTGGTGAACAACCTGAAAGACGTTTCCCCATGCCTGATACTAAAGTTTTTGTTAAATAGTTTATGGCTCATGAGAGAAGCATTATAATTCCATAACGTTATTTAGTTTTATGTATACACATACATATACTCTTATATATTTTATTTGTTTTTAAGTGTGCTTAAAAATTACTATATTTCCCTATGAATTTTTCAAATATCTTTTCTGTTATTTACTTCTCCTTCCTCCCACTCTCTCTGTCTTTTGTGACATAGCACACCATAATTAGTTTTCCAATAGGCAACATGAATAATATTGCTTTTCTTCTACATGCTTGTAACCATATCTTCTTGGAGTCCTCAGTAACTGTCAAGGTCTCTGAGACCTACTTTCTTCAGCAGGGAACAACCCATGAAATTGATGTCTTTCCTGAAGTCTCTTTGGGAGCCTTCAAGGGATTGTTTTTATCGAGGTTGTCCTCCTATGGTGCTCTAGACCATTTTGATTTTATTGGTTTTATGGCTCAACTATTCTCAACCAGAATGACCATAAGATTCTTATCTTTGCCTTACCTTCAAGAACTCTACTACTTCTCAGACATGGAGCTACACTAGGAAAGAAGCAAGTAGGTCTCTGTTGAATCTGCCAGTGAAAATCTTAGTAAAGAATGTGGTTCTCTAAATCCCCAGATTTCACCTAGATGTCATCTTCATTCATCTCTGAGGACTGAATTTCTCCATACTTCTTTATTGTTGTTTGTTTTTTAGATGTTTGTCTGTTTTATTCTGTTTTGCCTGTTTCTTTGCTTATTGTCTTAATTGTTTTTTAAAGAGAGAGAAAAAGGAGTGGCATTGGATGGGTGGGAAGGTGGGAGCTCTGGAAGGAAATAAGGGAGGGAAAACTGTGACCAGAATATACTGTATGAAAAAGTTATTATCAATAAAAAAAGAAAAATCAAGTGAAACAATCCATTAGGTTTTTAACTTTACATATTTTTCTTTTCTTTTATTTTATTTTATTTTATTTTATTTTGCACATACGTGTCTATGTACTACATAGCCACAGTTCTCCCAGAGGCCAGAAAAGGGTACCAGAAGCACTGTGGTTGGAAGTACAGACTGGTGTTGAGTACCAAGTGGATACTGGGAATGAAATTCATGTCCTATGGAAAAGCAGCAAGTGCTCTTAACCACTGAATTATCTCTCTAGTTTCCATGAGCTTATCATACAAATTATAATGGTTGGATGAAATTATAAAACACAATATTTTAGTTTTTTAAATGTTCACATTAGTATAAATAGTATATGTGGATATGTACACACATTTGCACATACATGCATGTGTTTTTATATGCATACAAAAATTTAAAAGGACACAAATTTTTGTATTACCTATGTGGTAGCTGATTTTTAAAATGTGAAGATCCACTGAATTCAGGAGACTTGTATCTTGTTATATTCCTTATTTTGTGAAATGTTCCTCTACATGTAAGACATAAAGGTGTATTCATCAAAATACAGAGCAGTTCTCAACATTGGGAGAGAGAGAGAGAGAGAGAGAGAGAGAGAGAGAGAGAGATTGACAGATTTGTTACAACTGTGAGTAGCACTAAGTGATTTGGGCACACTAATCAGTGAATCCATATTAAATAAATCTTACTTGGTTCCTGTACAAGGCTGATAAATATATGAAAGGAAAGGGCCTCTCCATGCAGACAGCTCCTATATATTCATCCCTAGGGTCTACCCCTGTGAATTTACCTGATGATCTTCCCCTCCATTCACCTTACCCAACCCCCTAGATTTAGCTACATCCCTCATTCAGCATCCCACCCTAGTCTGGCAATCCCTCCTTGCACTGCTCTCAAACTTTAGGCTTCCTCCTGGACCCTTCCTACCTAACTACAACTTGCAGTTCACACTGACATCTTAACCTAGCCAAATCCTTCATATCCTCCACCAAGATCTAACCAGATGGCCTTGGTGGATCTTCCACCCATTCCAATCACCCTCTTTAGCCTTTGGCTCTGCCTCCAAACACCAACATTTTTCTCAAATTTAAATGGACCCCCAAGACAAAGAGGGTTTTCTTTTAAGTATTTCCTAAACTTCTTCAAAGAATTTAGGAAGTTTAAAGAAACAACTCAATGAACTCAAAGAGCATAAATGCCTGAGCAGTGCTGAAGAAAACGCAAACATAAGGCTGATGGAGATGATAAGGATAAGCCAGTATTTGAAATGGAATTCAACAAAATGATAGAAACACGACAGAGGACTCAAGCTGATATGAAAATGGAACTGGAAAAAGCCAATAACCTAACTAAAAACTACAAGGAAAGCCTTCCAAGAAGAATGAAACAAAGAGGACAGATTATCAGGACTTGAAGATTAATTAAGGACTTTTATGAAATAAAGCAAAGAAAATGATTTTTAAAAAACACAGGAAAGGAGTGCACATGAAACATGGGGAACCATGAAAAGACTAAACATTAGAATTACAGGGGTAGACAAAGGAGAAGAATCTTAGGTCAATGGTGTAGACAAGATCTTCAATGAGATCCTAGAAACCCTCCCAAACCTGAGAAAAGACACACCCATACAGATACAAGAAACACAGTGAAAACCTAGCAGACAGGACCAGAAATGAAAATCCCCACAACATACAATAGTTAAAAGTATAAGTATACAGAACAAAGAAAGAATATTGAAAGCTACAAAAGAAACAACACAAGATATGTATAAAGAAAATCCATCAGAATAACAACTGATTTCTCAGTGAAAAGTTTGAAATCCAGAAGAGAATTGAGCAATGTATCCCAAATTCTAATAGACTAAAATAACCAACCTAGACTAATGTACCCAATAAAACTATTTGCCACATTTAAAAGAGAAAGAAAAACTCACTATAATATAGATGGCCCAAAAATTTATCTCCAAAAGACTAACCTAAAGAAAATACCAGAAGCAATATTTCTGGCTACAGAGAGGAATGATCATGGTAGAGACTGAGGGGAAAAAATGAAGCTATAATTACTGAAGCACAGGGTACCAAAACTCAACAACACAAAGACTACAATCATCACATGCATTTTCATAACTAAATATTAACATCCTTGTTTCTCTAATGAAAAGACACAGACTACCTGAATGGAGACCAAAATCTTCTCTGTTGCCTACAAGAAATCCAACTTATCTTTAAAGATGGGCACAGCTTTAGAGTGGAAAAGATTCACAGAAGAATTCCAATCAAATGGGAACCAAGGAGCAAGCAGGTATTTCTATCCTAATATCTGACAAAGTAGATGTGCAATTAAGACTTACCAGAGGATGCTTCATCTTAATCAAAGGGAAAATAACCTAGATGCCATTCCTACTATAAACATAGGAAGTGAAAACTTCTTTTTCTTCAGAAAAATTAGGTCAAATGATGTTTTGCTGGGGCAAACAGGTGAAAGAATGTCTTGCTAAAACAGAAACAGATTGAAAAAATGTTTGGTTTTTTTGTTGTTGTTGTTGTTTTTTGTTTTTTTTTTCTTTTTTTTTTTTGGAGCTGGGGACCGAACCCATGGCCTTGTGCTTGCTAGGCAAGCGCTCTACCACTGAGCTAAATCTCCAACCCTTGAAAAAATGTTTTGATATAGCAAATACGTGAAAGAACCTATGATGAAGCAGACAGTGGGAGATGACCGTTGAGCATTGGTTTGGTTTGTTCCACCTTGCTATTCTTCGCTAACAACATGCACATATGGTTCTCCTTGCATAGCACTGTTGAGCTCAACTTGTGCTAACATAGTAATTGAGAGAAACTCGCCCAAGAACTGCTCCAGAGGTTCCTGCTGCAGCTTGCTGCTTCCTCAACCTCACCTGAGGCTGGTTGGTGAGTCTTGCAGTTTCTTCAAGATTGAACTACAGGTGCTGGTTTGTGTCTGGTGTCTGCCTGACAAAAGGACTGGACTGTAGCTGCTGGTTTGTGTGTGGTATCTGCCTGCCTAGAGGACCGGTCTGCAGCTGCTGAGCCATATTTGGTGTTTGCGACAGGACTGAACTGCTGAGAAAGAAGATCGAACTCACCCCAAAGAACTATTGTTAAACAGGTCCATTTCCCCCATATCCTATTAACATTTCTCTTCCACTACCTCTGCTGAGTGGTGGGCTAGAGGAGAGGTTCAACCCTTATTAAGAGTAGGTTGCAAAAAATTTATGCCTACAAACATATATAAATCAAACTAATTAAAAACAAGTTTCATAGAAGAAAGGGGAGGAAGAAGGGATGTACTACTAGAAATGAAAGCACAGATCAATCTATTAGTAGCAAGAGATTTCAACAGACCTATCCAATAAGGCAGTCATCTGAAAAAAATAAACAGAACTATTAAAATTAAACTATGTCATACAGAATGCTCTTAACAGATATCTGTAGAATACGCCACCCAGAAGTTTATCAAAAATAGATCACATCCTAGGACAGAAAACAAATCTTAACCAAGTCAGAAATACTGAAATTACTTCATATATCCTTATCTGACCATAATACAACTTAACTTTAAATTAACCACAAACAAATCTGTAGTAAGGGCACAGACTTATGGAGAATAAACAATGTATTGCTGGATGACAATTAATTCAAAAAATTAAGAAGTGAGTCAAAAATTCTTGGCTCTAGAACTAAATGAAAATGATAAACCTCTGGGACACGTCAAGAATAGACTTATGGGTGGGACACACTAAAAGCAAACCTATGGAAGACATTTATAGCTCTAAGTTCTTCCACAAAAAACAAAAACAAAAACAAAAACAAAAACAAAAAAAAACACACACAGAAAGTGCCCCTACAAAATGACTTAATTATGCAACCCAAACCCATTAGATAGGAAAAATAATAAAGTAGGAGCCAAATTAAACAAAGAAAACAGTCTAAGAACTGATTCTTTAATAAGATAAAGTTGGTGCACCCTTGGCTTGATTAACCAAAAGAAACAGGATACCCAAAATAATAGAATAGAACAGGGAAACATTGCAACACACACCAAAGAAGTTCAAAATATTATCAGGGAACACTTTAAAACCTGTAGTTCATTAAGTAGGAAAACCAAAAAGAAATGGACAAATTTCTAGATTCCACCAAACCACCAAAATTAAGCCAAGAAGAAGTCAGCAACTTAAATGGACCCATAACAAATGAGATTAAAATAGTAATTTAAAAAACAATGCTTCCAAGTAAAATAATAATGAAGTCCAGGCCCAGAAGAACTAACAGCAGAATTCTACCAGATCATCAAAGAAGATCTATAGTCAGTAATTTTTAATTTATTATTTTAAAAATAGAAACAAAAGGAGCACTCCAAACTCCATCTATGAAGCAAATATCAAAACCAAAGAAATGACAAGACACAACAAAAAAGAAAAAGAAAACTATAAGCTAATATCCCTGATGAACAAAAACCAAAAAATGGTCAATAAAATATTTGCAAACAGAATACAGACATGTACTTAAAGTACTAACTGGAGCAATATGACAAGAGAAGAAATTAAAGGGACACAAATAGGAAGGTGCGATGGTTATTCTTGGTTGTCAACTTGGCTATATGCTAAATTAACTTAAGTCCAAAAAATGGATTAGCACACCTATAGAGGAATTTTGCCTAATATGAATTTGGAAGATCCATTTTCAGATCTTTAAGATAGGAAGACATGTCTTTAATCTGGATATTGGAGGTGGGAAGATATACATTTAATCCAGATCTTTTTAGCTGGGAAAATGCCTTCTTCTGGAAGCCTATATAAGGACACGGAAGAAGATCCTATTCTTTGTCTGCTTGCTCTTACCATCCTAGTAAGTCCATTCCTTTACTAGCATTAGAATCTCATCTTCAGGATACCAACATGTACTGAAAACAAGCTCTGACATCCAGCCTCTGAGACCGAACAGTTCCTGAATTATTGGACTTTCCATTCACATGCAGTCATTGTTAGATTAGCTGGACCACAGCCTTAAGTCATTCTAATAAATTCTCTTTATATAGAGAGAGATCCATTCTATAAGTTCTGTTACTCTAGAGAACCTTGATGAGTACAGAAGGAAAGAAATCAAATTATCACTTTTACAGACTCGAGAGATCATAAGAAAATATCTACATTCAACAATTTCACCAATATGACAGGATACAGAATCAGCTTGCAAAATTAATAGCCCTTCCATATCAGTGACAGACATATAGAGAAGATGACCATGGTCACACTCACATTTGCTGTAACCACTAGGAAAATAATGCATTTAAAAATAAACCTAATGAAGGGGGTAAAAGACCTCTACGATGAAAACTTTAAGTCTCTAAAGAAAGAGATAGAAAAAAACACGAAAAAAAATGGAAAGCCATCTCATGCTCATGGATTGATGTCTGAAGCTAGCTATGACAGGGCAGGTAAGCTGAGGCAGGGCATAGAGTCAGTGATTCATCCTGTCAAAAAACTCTCTGGGGCCAGCAGAAAAAGTGGGAGGAAATCGCATGCCCCCTCCCCACACACACACATTTAGTGGATGAAGCAATCTTCAACAAGTTCCAAAACTATGTACACACATATATGCACATTTGGTGGATGAAGCAAAGCTCCAACAATGTTACATATATACCCACACAAACACAAACACACACACACACACACACACACACACACACACACACACACACACACACATTTGGTAGATGAAACAAAGCAACAAAGCTCCAACAAATTTTTTTTCTCCCTCAGCTCATAAATCCCAGGAAAAAAATCTTTCAAACAGTATGAAAATTACAATGTGGTTACATTCTATTTCTCTTCTAGTGGATGATTACAAAAATATTATTCCCAAGGACCCACATACATTCAGGTTTAAGTAATTTGTTACAAATTAACAAAGTGTAATCAACCAAGGTAATTTTCTCAGTCAGTTTCTTTTACTGGCAGACTGAATTCACAGTTACAGAGAAAGAATCAATTAGTTTATTCTTTATCTTAAAAAGTTATCTTAAAAAGTAAAAAGTAAAAAGTCTTAAAGAATCACAAGTCTAAACTTTTTTATGAAATACAGTCATTTCTACTTCAAATCCTTGGGAGGCACACATCTACTCATTAACAGTTTTTTTTTTTAATTAAACCATATCAGGAAGGAAGGGGAAAATGGTACAAGAAATTAATCATCGCCTTGATCAACAGCCCAGATTTAGCAAGAAAGGCACATCAACTAGAATGAGTTGGGCTGCTATTGTTCTTGTTTCCTGACCTCAAAGAATTTCTTGTTCAATTATCAAAAGTGTGCCTTTCTGAACTTTAAATGATTCCCCAAGTATTTTTATGTCAAAACCGCTATGAAAAACATCTTAATCTAACTCTACTAAGAATCTACATCTCTCAATTCTATTTCAGGTTGGTGGTTGAATCATCAATCTGCCCCATCAGCAATGCTTTGAAAACAGATCAAATACCATTATTAGAAGTACCAATACCCAGTAAGGTTCTGGATACCTCTTTAGGATTTTATACAGCTCATAGATTAGGAAGGACATGTCAGCCATGACAGCAACAGGTAGAATGATGTTCCATAACAGCATGAAGTCCTCAGAACACATGGTCCTCAGGGCTCTACTTCTCTGAGGCACACCCATTGTAGATACCTAACTGGTAGGCAACATTCCATGCATTCTTAGCTATTTTGCTTTTCCTCTTGCACTGACCCCAACAGATTGATAGAATTTATATTGTGAAAATGATTACTCTATCAAAAGCCATTTGCAGATACAATGCAATCCCAATCAAAATACTCATGTCAGTCTTTACAGACAGAAAAAAATAAAACTATACTGAAATTCACAGGGAGCTACAAAAAAGACTCCAGAAAGCCAAAATAGACTTGAGCAAAAGGAAAAAATGCTGGAAGAATTACCATTCCAGACCTCAGAATAAATTACAGAGCCATAACAATAAAGCAATATGGTACAGACATGTAGATCAGTGGAACAAAAATCTGTGACCTGCCGGGGGTTTTCTTTCTTCTCCTTTCTTTTTAAGGCAGCAGTGGGTGGGGAAGTGGAGAGCATAGGCAGAGGGTAAGAATTTGTCTTATGAGATATTTAGGGTTGTTGTATAATAATAAAAAGTTTACTTATCTAAGTTACTATGCTACTGTAGCTGACCTGCCTTCTGTGTTCCTTTGAGGCCAGAAACTGCAGTCTCTGGCACTTAGCACCTCATCCTAAAACAACAGGAGATTAAGTAAAAGATTAATTGCAAGAGCTGTTTCCCTTTTGTCCATATGCCTCTTGCTTGTCAGGGTAGGGGGAAGTTTGGAGCAATAAACTTCTATTGAACCAGGAGAAGACTTGCAAAATGGAAAAACTCTGACATAAGCAAATATGCATAAACTCAAGTAAGTTTGTATACAGATTCATGAATGTGCATTTATGCATTTCCATTCAACTCATTGGGCCACCTTGCATGCCTTCTCACAATTACATACTTACACACACACACATCCACACTTACATATACATATGGAGCAAAAGACCAAGCACTAGTGCAGAAAGAACTCACTCATTCTGAGTGAAAAATGAGCTCCAATCTTTATTACATAGAGAAAGAAAAAGTTTCTACCTGTTTAATGCTAAATGAATTAAACCTAAGTTTGTAAGAAAAAAAAACCTTGATCTCCTTAATAAGACTAAGTCTGCCTTGTTATTAAGAAAGGACTTGTTCTGTCCCATGGTAAGGAGAAGTCTGCCTGCTCTTTATGCTCTCTGTAACTTCTTCATTTTTCCTCTTTCCCTCTGCATTCTGCACATTGCTCTCTTAGTTTTTTATGTTACCTATAGTCTCTAAGTTATTATACTCTGCATTCTCCTTCTAATCTTGCTCTCTACTCCTGCTCTGATGTCAAAATAATGCTCTTACTCTCAGTGCCTTGTCTCCCGATGCTATGTCCATACTTCTTCAGCTCTTTTTTTAGTTCAGTTCTGCCTAAAAATATTGTCTAAAAACTTCTCTGTTTAGTTTCCTCTCACAGCTCAATTCTTCTCAGCTCAGTTCTGACTCTTCTTTTTTCATCATCACTTAAACATCTTTCAGAATACATGATCACATATTTAAAAGTTCACACACAAAATCAAATCATAAATTGTAATAGAAGTTTTCAACAGAGAATGTTTACATGCATATCCATTGGGAGTAATTATCTGGCTAAACATCAATCACATGTCACAGCACCACAGGTTCATTGAAAGTTGAAAATGGTATCCAAGTTATTAGTGAAGTGTTATATAGATAAACCCAGTTATAATTTTATCTTCTGTCCTAGCACCTAAAATAATTAGTTCCCTTTTTATGACCTTTGGTTAATTGTTTTACGACCTCTTGGAATGTTCTCTGAGTAGGAGAAAGACTAGTTACTATCTAAGAGCAATGAACTGGTGATACATGAGAGGCTGGAAGAGTTCTCATTGCAGTTTTGACTATCAGAAAAGGACTGAATAGCACTCCCACTATAAAAGAGCTTAATAATCACTGATATATTTTAGGAAATCTTATAGGATCATCATTAAGATTTAAGTCATCTATTTGTCTATATAGCATCACTACAAGACAGTACATCTTCATAGATCTGCAAAAAATCTGTTCAAAAGGAGTGGGCTAACACCTAATGATTGTTATATATATTTAATAATAACAGGAAAAGAATATTAGTAGCAGGAATTGTGCCTAAAATGAATTCTCTTATGGCCTTTCCAAGTAAGAGCAAATCTGTTGCAGGTTACATAATAATCCAAGGCAGACCATCTCAAAACAATCACCTGCTAGTCATTAGCTTGTCCTATTATGGCTCCTGACAATGACCCAAAGCAAGTACCAGAAACTACAGCTATTCAGTATTTGACAAAAATGCCAAAAATATACGGAGAAAAAGAAGTGGCTTTAAAAGTGGTGCTGGAGAAACTTGCAGAAAAAATAAAATTAGATCAGTATCAGTTACTTTGCACGAAAACTGACCTCAAATGGATCAAATACCTAAATGTGAAACTTGAAAACATTGAAATTGCCAGGAAAAAAACATGAGCAGAACCTAGCATGATAGAGGTATAGGAAAGGACTTTCTGAATAAGACTCCATTTGCCCAAGAGTTAAAGCCAACAGTTCACATGTAGAACTTCATACAACTAAAAAGCTTCTGCACAGCTAAAACTCAATCCATCTGGTGGAGAGGAAGCCACAGGATGGGGGAGAACCTGTGCCAGCTATGTAGCTGACAGTGGTTTAATATATGGACTGCATAAAGAATTCAACAAAGAGGAAAAATAATAATCCATTCAAGATGTGCCTGGGACCTGAACAGAAGTTCTCAAAACAAAAAATGGCTAAGAAATAACTCATAAATAGTGAGTAATAGCAGAAACCAGGAAAGTCAAAGGAGTAGGAACAATAGATGAGGACATAAGTGATTGTAGGGAGACGAAAAATGGGGAAGCTTTCATTAGGGAGAAGATAGGGAAAGAAATATAGAAAAGGAAGGAGGAGAGTAGAATAACAATAAGAATGTATGAAAAAGTTATAAGGAATTATTATTTACTTAAAACTATATTTAATACATATAAACCAAGTATACATATACATACAGTCTAACTATAATCTTTTCATCTGGGCTGACTATGTTCCCCACAAGAATCATAGACAATCTAACAAAAATCTCAACACCAGGCATGAGAAGCCTTTCCTTGAGTTGTTTCTCAGGAAAGGATTCCCAAGATATTCCCAAAGTAAAAGCTTTGGCTATTGGCTGTCCCCCAGACATAGAAGATATGGTTCCTATTGCTTAAGACACCATGCACTTCAGACACGGGACTCAGGGGACCTAAGCTGCATCTGACCTGAAAGCCTCCTCCCTGAGGACTAGCTTTCAGGGTACCAGAGATCACCATGCAAGCTTCCAAAGGGGTGAAGCAACCAGTAGTCCCACTCAGCTATGAAGCCTATTAACCAGAGCGATGGCCAGCAGGGTATGATAACCCTAAGGGTGCAATAATGGTCCTCATACTTTCTCAGTAACCAACAATTCACTCATTAGATATAAAGCTGACTCAACAAGAGGAAACCATACCATTCTGGAAAACTAGCCAACTACCTAGACTAGTGAAGTCATAGCTCTTAGAGGTGAATCCATGATCACTACCTTACTAAACTGGCATAACCCCAACTATATTCTAAATATTTAGCATATAACCACAGATTAGGGTAGTCCTTACACATAAACAAAGAAACTTCTTGCAACAGATGGGAACCATTACAGAAAATCTCAACCAATCAAAATGCAGAGAACAAGAGGTTTTTGTGTTGCTCAGTCTCAATTGACTTATCTATAGTACAATTCCTACACCTAAGGTTCAAAAGTAACTGTGGAAAAGGAGCATAAAGATGGTAAGAGGCAGAGAAACAGGGGAGCTTGCCATGAGCACCCATGAAGCCTCTTTAACAGGGCTGCTTAAACGAGACCT
Source organism: Rattus rattus (assembly GCF_011064425.1). NCBI lineage: Eukaryota > Metazoa > Chordata > Mammalia > Rodentia > Muridae > Rattus > Rattus rattus. Next base: position 71,784,622 of record NC_046168.1, on the reverse strand, counting down.
GATGATGACATCAGTAGACATGCTAGCATGGAGGGAGAAAGCTGATAGGTAGGCCTTGATACTAGGAAAAGAACTACAGGAAACTGGGAAATGCCGAGAACTGCAAAATAGTCTTCCCTAGGGAAGAACTTCAAATCGGTTACAATATCAATAATACATTCAGTCCTGATATAATAATACATTCTCTCTCTCTCTCTCTCTCTCTCTCTCTCTCTCTCTTTCTCTCTCTCTCTCTCTCTAAATGTAGCAATAATCTTTTTAAAAGATAGACCACAAATGTGAAAGAGAACAAAAGAATATACGGAGTGTAATTATAATTTCAAAAATAAAAACTCATTATGATAAAGATGATAAAGAGAATACACACTTTAGCATGTGTAGAAGTTATTGGCCATACCTTTACATTTACACCCTTGTGGGAAATGACAGGAAAAAGCTGCCATTCACATAAAGAAAGAAAAATCAACAAATAGTTCCTCCCTTTATGTACTTTGTACTCTTCAACCTTCAAAAGTTATTTCCTGAAGTTTATAGTTCTAAAAACACCAATTTGTTTTATTATTGTCAATCAAAGAGGCTTAGATGATGAGAGAGCAAGAACAAAAGACTGGTCACTCCCAGTACATCTGTAACTCAGACATTGCATGTCACCTAAAACTATGTGCTTCAAACCACATAGGAAATATAGGAAATACATGAAATGAAGAGCTCTTCAATAGTGATAAAAACTGTATGGTAGTGGCACAGAGACAGGAAGGTAGATCAGTTGAATAGAATTGAAGACCTAGAAATGAACCCACACACCTATGGTCCCTTGATCTTTAACAAAGGAGCTAAAATCATCCAGTGGAAAAAAGATAGCATTTTCAACAAATGGTGCTGGTTCAATTGGAGGTCAGCATGTAGAAGAATGCAAATTGATCCATTTTATCACCTTGTACAAAGCTTAAGTCCAAGTGGATCAGGGACCACCACATCAAACCAGATACACTCAAACTAATAGAAGAAAAAGTGGGAAGAGTCTTGATTCCATGGGCACTGGGGAAATTTTCCTGAACAAAACACCAATGGCTTATGCTCTAAGATTAAGAATCGACAAATGGGACTTCATAAAACTGCAAAGCTTCTGTAAGGCAAAGGATACTGTCATTAGGACAAAATAGCAACCAACAGATTGGGAATAGATCTTTACCAATCCTACATCTGATAGAAGGCTAATATCCAAAATATACAACAATCTCAAGAAGTTAGTGTCCAGAGAACCAAATAACCCTATTTAAAAAGTGAGATACGGAGTTAAACAAAGAATTCTCAGCTGAAGAATATCGAATGGCTGAGAAGTACCTAAAGAAATTTCAACATCTTTAGTCATAAGGGAAATGCAAATCAAAACAACCCTGAAATTCCACCTCACATCAGTCAGAATCCTAAGATAAAAAACTCAGGTGACAACAGATGCTAGAGAGGATGTGGAGAAAAAGAAACACTCTTCCGTTGTTGCTGGTACTGCAAGCTGGTACAACTACTCTGGAAATCAGACTGGAGGTTTCTCAGAAAATTGGACATTCCACTACCTGAGGACCCAGTTATAGCTCTCCTGGGCACATACCCAAAAGATGCTTCAACATACAATAAGGACACATGCTCCACTATGTTCACAGCAGCCTTATTTATAATAACCAGAAGCTGGAAAGAACCCAGATGCCCTTCAACAGAGGAATGAATACAGAAAATGAGGTACATCTACACAGTGGAGTACTATTCAACTATCAAAAACAATGACTTCATGAAATTCATAGGCAAATGGATTGAACTAGAAAATATCATCCTGAGTGAGGTAACCCAATCACAGAAAAACACACTTGGTATGCACTCACTGATAAGTAAATGTTAGCCCAAAAGTTCAAACCACCCAAGATACAATACACAGACCACATGAAGCTCAAGAAGGATTACCAAAATGTGGATGTTTCACTCCTTCTTAAAAGAGGGAACAAAAATATTCATGGGGGAGATATGGAGGCAGAGTTTAGAGAAGCTTCTGAAGGAACGGCCATTCAGAGCCTGCCCCACAGGTGCCCCATATATATACATACAGTCACCAAGACTAGATAAGATTTATGAAGCTAGGAAGGGCATGCTGACAGAAACTGGATATAGATGTCTACTGAGAAACACAGCCAGAGCATGTCAAATACAGAGGCGAATGCTAGCAGCAAACCACTGAACTGAGAACAAGACCTGCGTTGTAGGAATTAGAGAAAGGATTGAAAGATCTGAAGGGGCTTTCAAACCCATAAGAACAACAATGCAAACCAACCAGAGCTCCCAGGGACTAAACCACTACCCAAAGACAATACGTGGACAGACCCATGGTTCCAACTGCATATGCAGCAGAGGAAGGCCTTGTTGGGCATCAATGGGAGGAGAAGCCATTGGTCCTGCCAAGGTTGGACCCCCAGTGTAGGGGAATGTCATGGGGGTTGGGGGTCGAGAAAGGGGTGGACCAGGAGGGGAACACCCTTATAGAAGAAGGGGAGGGGGTTGGGAAAGGGAACAACATTTGAAGTATAAGTGAAAAAAAATCCAATAAAATTTTTAAAAAAAGGAATGAAGAGCTCTCAATGTTGCACCAAGTTTAAAAATGTTTAAGAAATAGAGGAAAATAAGCATATCATTTGGAAATCTGAGAAATACAGAAATTGTATCTAGCAATGCTGCCACCTGGTGGTAGCTGGCACTGCCTTAATTCGATGCTGAAATTAAAGACTTGCGATTTGAATTCAGTGCACCTGAGCTGAGATCGCCTTATGCTACAGTCAGGGCAGCGAAAAGAAACTCGGGCAAGTTGAAGCTAAAATCTCAGATTGTCATAGTGAATCATACGAGAAGATATATCCAGTTCTTTGAGATGAAATCATTGTTCCCTCACTGAAGAGTCATAACAGTGGGATCAAAATTAAGAACAGAAATATTGAAGATTCTGGGAGTCTCTGTGGGTATCTCGAGTTTCTGAGCAGCTTGCCAGTAGGAGCCTGTGCCGTGTTGTCTTTCCAACAGTGTTTGCAAGACTTAACAGGAGTCCTGTTCTCTTCCAAAGCACAGGGAGGGAAGACCGAATGGGCCATTGTAAGAAACTCAGGCTCCAAACTCCAAGACACCCCAGTGGTAGCTGTCTTCCTGTCCTTTCCAAAGCTCTTGCTTAGCCTCATACTGTCACTCACACCTTCACAATTAGACAAGATTGGGTCGCATTCGAGGTGGTATGGCCGTAGACGGTTTTCACAATTAGAAAGGCTGGTTTCTCCTCTCTACAATGACTGATCATTCCAGAAAGATCATTTTTTTTGTCTCATCCTTTAGAATCCCCACAATGTGGTACACTCTCATTGCCAATCCCAAGCATCATCCCAGATTCATTAACCACCTCCTGCTTCCACACAGCATGAAGATGTCAATCAATCTCTAGCAAGGTGTCATTTCTGGCCGTCATTGCAGTCTCGGTTGTTATTAAATCTGTCCCTGCTGGCTTCTGGCTCTTATCCACAATAAGATAACGTCTCTTCTGTTCGGACTCTGTGACAGTAGCTTCTAATACAGAATGGTAATGGATTGATTTCATAAACTTCCTATTTTTTATGAACACTTAGCGGTCCCCCAGAGCAAACGCTCCCTTTCTAAAATCCAACCATAACATCAAGTGTTTCTTTCATTGATTTCGTAGCATCCTGTGTGACCTGCCCTTTCTAACACCAGTGATTGGGGAACGTAACATGATCCTGCAAACCTCTGCAGTCATCTTCTGCCTGCAAGCAGGGAAAATGCAGGTTAGAGCACCAGAAGTTCAGGAAGATTCCAGCCAACAGGATTTTCACTTAGCAGAGTCTTAAATTGACTCCTTTGATAGTAATTTTTTAATCTAACCAAAATCAGCAAGCAAGTTATTGATGAATCCAATTACAACATCTGAATATTTGAACATTAGTTGTCAGATTATGGTTTATGTATACATGTTCATGTATTGTGCTCGTGTGGGTACAGGTGCATGTGTGTGGCATATGGTGGTCAGATGTCAACCTCAGGTGTTGTTCCTTAGGAGAAGTCCACCTTGGTTTCTTTGAGTCTCTCACTTGACCTGGAAAATGATAACTAGACTAGTTTGGCAGGCCAGTAAACACCAGAGATTCACCTGCTTCTACCTCTCCCTTGCTGGGATTCCAAACACTTGCTGTGGTGTCCCTTATAAGTGGCTTCAGCATTTTTCTGACTGAGCCATCTTTCCAACCAGTGATATGATGTTTGTGACATGAGTGGCAACTATTTCTAAATGAGCCTGGATATTTTTCCATTTGTTTTTCTTAATGATATTATAATCCCAACTCCTTTTTATGAACCTTCTTACCACACCATAAATCAAAAGGACCTAAAAGATAGTTATAGACCATTTCACCCAAACAAAAGGAATATACTTTCTTCTCAGAATTTCCTGGAAATTTCTCCAAAATGGATCGCATTTGTGAAAACAAAGCAAATCTTGACAGATTTTTTAAAAAAATGAAGCTGGAAGGGAAGAAGTAAACAGAAAGGAGATCTAAATGGAGGGAGGATTAAAAGAGAAAATCCAAGGAGAGACAGCTAACATTACAGGTCATTTGAGGGATCGTAAGAAAACCCACTGTAGATGATGCATCTTTAAAAACTAATTATATGTGTGTGTGTGTGTGTGTGTGTGTGTGTGTGTGTGTGTGTGTGTGTGTGTTGTGTGTGTGTGTGAAATCTAAATGGAACTATTAAGTGGTAGAGGAGACAAAGATCCAACAACACATCAACTACCACCAAGTCAAACCCCCTTTCTAGAAATGGGTACCCTCTAGTTGGCCAGAGGTACCCCAGGAAATAACTCAGGTGATTGCCAAGGTTATCGGTTTCTCTCCCCAAACTGATAGTAAGGTGCTATTGCTGAAGACAACACATATATCTTATTGAGCTTAGAGAAATTGAGCTACTGACTACTTAGAGTCATCACCCCTACTGACTCATGTTCATAGTACTGGAAGGTTCTGTGCACACCATCTAGTGTCCATGGTACTAGTACTGTACACTACCAGAGGAGAACGGTAAGCACCAAGCCATCTGCAAAGCCTTTGATCTACAATGGTGGCATGCCTGCAAGATACACTGGTATAATGGAGCCATAAGTTATGAGAGTAACCAACCACTATCTGATTAGATTTCCACAATACAGAACCCATGCCTGATACCATTCACATGGCTAAAAACCTGAGACTAGAGAGTACATGGGCCTAGGAATAACAAGTACTACTGTGTTTCAGAATAGAGAGAAAGAAGGCAAAGAGTTGGCTGAGTATGAAGGTAGAGAGGATCTGGGAGAAATGGGGGAGGGGAAATCGTGATCCAAATACATGGTAAGAAAAAATCATTTTCAATGCAAAATGATTCTATTTTCTTTTTGTGGGTCTATATTCAGCAGAAGATCCTGGCTACAATTAAGACAAAAAAACATTATCAATTGTAGGCTGGAGAGATGGCTCAGTGGCAAAGAGTTGCATAGACGTGAGCACTGTACCCAGTATCCACTTCAAGTGGTTAATCAACACCTGTAACTGCAAATCCAGAAAGATCTGATGCCTCTGGCCTCTGTGCACAGAGACACACATATATACATAATTTATTATCTTTAAATTAAAAATAGTCGCCAGTTTTACATTAGTGGGAATAGATCTTCTAGTCAAGGACTCGATATGAATGGAAAAGAAACTTCTCATTGATAATTCTTTCCCCATATGAGGAATGGTGGATGAAAAGCAAACAACTAAACATGAAGGCTGGACAGTGATGAAGGAAAGTTGCCATGAACAAAAGCAAGACATACAAGTGATGCTATTTGGTGATGCTGTGCAGGAAGGGCTGCAGTGGGCAAGTGGGCTTCCTGGAGATGGTCCACCACTTTGCTCAGCTGTGATGTGTGTACCTTGAAGAGGCCTGGACCCAGGAGCTTCACCCCAGGATTGCTTCTCGCTACTCTTGTACCTTCTCACGTTCGTTATTGTTATATTCCTTATATGTGTCTGAGAAGTCATGAGAAGAACCTCACTGCCTACAGCCTGGTGTGATTACTTCTCAGGTGAGAGCGCACTCTGTTAGGCCTGAATTCCTTGATCTTATGATATTGGGATATGGCCACAGGTTTCAGTGTGCACCATGTAAAGGAAGGCCATGAACAAAGAGTAGGTAATTTTGTTGTGAATGTAAGAACAGAGAACATTATTCAGTTTAGCTAACCAAGACTTCAAAAATAAGACATAAGAGGAGAGATGACCTGTTTCTTAGTAAATACAAACTGTCATCAGCTAAGCATAGGGAAAAACTTGCTGCTGTAGACTTGGCTTGCTTAAACCTTGTTAGTCTATGACATGAAAATTATTGCTTTGTGGTTATAGTGAACTCGTGGAGAGAAAGATAGATGAGGAATGTATAGTTAGGTGGGAGTTTCAAAGGAAGAATATGTAATCAATAATCTTGTTGTACTTCCCCTTTTGTGTGATGGCTTTAATCTGTGTTTTGAAGAGTATGTTCTTGTGGCTATTGTTTTTAGAAAATTGTAACTAGTGGCTATGAGGTAATGTTCTTACATAAAAAGCTTTCTCTTAGGGTGTATAAAATGGCTAAGGGAAAAAACAAAGTTGTTGGAGCCTGTTTGTTGGAGTTGTTTTACTTCACCCACTCTGTGTGTGTGTGTGTGTGTGTGTGTGTGTGTGTGTGTGTGTGTGTGTGTGTGTGAGAGAGAGAGAGAGAGAGAGAGAGAGAGAGATTTTCCTCCTCTTTCTTTTCTCTAGTCACTAGCTGCCATTGGCAAGACCCCATTGGTTGCCATCTGAACCAAGCCTGTCTACTAGTGCTGACTCCTGTCAGCTGCTTTTAGCACCGACCCCAATTGTGGACACCACACTTGGCCCTTCTTGATTAACTCTGTGGTGTCTAAGCTGGCATTTGACAACTATTGACTCTACCTGAATGTGTCAGAGATGCAGGCTTCTTTTATAAATAGTTATACTTGGTCATAAACAGTAAGATAGGAGAGCATTGGGTAGGAAAGAGAAACAATCACTGGATCTCCCTGGCCATGTACCTAGCCAAGGAAACAAACAGATAGCTCCAGGTTCCACAAGAGACCCTGTATCAAGAGAATGAAATAGAGAGTAATACATCAAGAAAGGATTTTTAATCAAGCAGACAAATGAAGAGTTGTTTCAGTGTCATTTTCAACTCATGACTACATTTCTGTAGAAAGATCAAGAAGTAAGGTGTTGATGTCTGGGTTGAGTTACACTTTCTGTACTTAGATTCATTAAATAATGAACTGAGGCATGATGGGAGGAAGAATGCAGTATTTTGTAGAAGCGTGACTCTAACAAAGAATGAAACCTCATTCCCCTGCAGTAGTTCATCTCAATGGCAGCAAACAATCACACAATTACTGGGTTTTATATACCAAAGGAAAATCAACAAGAAATGTTCTGGAAACTCAGAAATTACTTTGCAGAAGTGTGCCCAATCTTCTCATCATCTTCTACTGTTTGTAAACTGAGGGATCTCACTGTCTTCTATGTCCCAGATGTCAGCCCAAGAGATTTGCTTTGTCTCTGTGACTCGGTTATTTGTATCACTTCAATCCTGCCATTGTGACTGCTCACTCGCAGGTCCACTCTCATACATAAAGAATAAGTATGCACAGGACCTAGTATACTTAAAAATATATGTGATGGCCAAACAATAAACTTGCTAACTTCTTTGAAGGCAGGGCAAGATGAAAAACAATCTGAATGAAATGACATTTCACAAAGTGTCAACAAGTAGGGTGAAATATTCCCTGAGAAAATTGCACTGTAGAGGTGCACATGCCCATAGCAGCTACTCCATAAATGTTTGAAGTTGAGTGATGGCTACTGAACTGCTCAGCTGAATCACTGAACTTTGCTCAAGCTTCAACAGGCTTTATTTCAAAGCTGGAGTAATCCAGACTGGATTTTCACTTTCCAGACCAAACTCACTCCTCTGGTTGTGCTCAAGCTGTAGGGACAGAAGAAAGCACAACTCTCTGTGGTAGACTATACAGTGATCCCCAAATAGTCCCAAATCCTAAACCCCAAACTTATGAATATCTTACAGTACATGATAAAAAGAACTTCACACACATGGTTAAGTTTGTGATCTTTCATTGGGATCCTTGTAAGAGGAAAGCAGATGTCATTGGACAAAGAGGGCCTGAGACAAGGGAAGTAGAGTGATTTACTCTGAGACATGCAGTTTATGTAGCCATTGTAGATGGAAGGAGCAAGAGAAGTTAATACCTCCAAAATATTTTAGAAAGCAGGCCAGTTTTTCTGACACCTTTCATTTCAGCCAGTGAATATTCTCCCAACATCCACAACTATAATCTGTGTTTTTATGACCTAGAAGACTATGTGCTTTCTTGTTATAGCAGCAATAGGAAGCAGATACATCTTCTTTTCTGGCTATGGTTAAACGGTGAGATGGAAAATACATAGTGAGCAAAGGGCAGAGAGGCTAAGAAGGGGGCAGAGGGATGGGAAGGGATGGGAAGGGCAGTGCATACATGTCTTACAGAAAACAGAAAGTAGCTTCAATGTTATTCTCAGTTCAGTGCCACAAACTGTGAAAGTTGGTTTTTAGCAATAAGTAGTATGCATGGCCCAACTCTTTAAGTTGTTCCCATGGTTGTGAACGATAAATACTGTAACAGAAGAGGAGCACATAGAGACTCTATGTCAGCTAAAGCAAGAGAGTGGTGGCTTAGATGAAGAGAGGGAAGTAAGAGTAAATTCTGGAGACTGATGGGACATAGTTATAAAAGAATGAGCAAAGTCCTTGTATGTTTAGTATGAGCAGTGGAGAGACTGGTGAAGATCCTCAAGCTGGAAAGACACTGAGATGACAGATGGGATATGGCATAAATATTATGGTTGTGTTCAAAATTAAGAAACTCCTGGGAGATGGATGTGGACATGGGAAGTACGCAGCTAAGCATTTGTGTGTGGGCGTGCAAACTCAGAATCCAGACAAGCAGACAGGCGAGTGCTTTCTGTTCTTGGTGATTTGGAGATAGTCATGCCCATAAAGCAAGTATTTGTGACATTTAGGACTGGATCCAGCCCTACTGGGAACACCTTTTCTCTTTCCATACAAATTTCTACTAAAGCTTAAACACCAGGGCGGAAAACAGGTTTCATAAATCACTGGAACTTTTTGTTATGTGAGAACACCCTGTTTGAATTCACCATAAATACAAATTATATTGCATTTTAGAAAGAATAGAGAAAAACAATCTAACCTCTAATTACATTTTTAAAAATAGTCACAGATGGTTATTTTTACTTCAATGTCTTTCCACATTTTAATAGACTTTTCGGGGGCAAAAGGGGAATTTAAAGCTGTGCAGTCCAATAACTAAAGATAAATAAATATGAAATGTATCCATCAGAAGTCTTTATTTTTATTTCCATGAGCAAGCCTAGATTAGGAAACTGCATATAAAATTCTAGACTCTCATTCTTAAAAGGCTGTCTGACCCAGCAAGCAAACTGATTTGTCCATGTACCACATCTGCTGATTTTGCGATGTTAGTGGAGGTGGGAGATTATCAGCCAGACTTGCTTTTAGAAACAGCAGAAGTCAGCAGCTTCTCGCTTCTGAAGCCTGTCAGCCAAGACCTTCCTCGTCCTTCCAAATACAGGAAGCCGAGAAGGCATAGAGCCTCCTCTCTGTTCAGGTTGTTACCACTCACATGCGGGACGAAGGGGGAAAGCCTTCAAAACAATTATCAGTGAAAGTTTTTTTTTCAGGAGGAGTAAATTTTTAAAGAAGAAAGCAGTCGTTCTGTTGGGTTTGCCCAGTGGGTCTCAATGTAATTCTTAATTTGTATGAATTTTTAAAATAAATAGAATATTTTCTAAGTGGAGTCAAGTGGCTCTATTACTCGAGCTCCCCCCACAAAGTGGTTTCACCTGAAGAAGGTGGGTCGATTCCCTGCCCTCTCGATTAAAACTACCCATTGTCCTTTTCATAGGAAAGATTCTCTCTCTTGTGTAACTGAAAGCCCAAACACAGAGAAAGTTGTCTTACTTATATTAGCAGATGTTTAACGCTGCGCACTATTAGTGGGTGCGTTAAAAAGCTGAGTTTAAACACATGTGTTTACAAATGACAGCAAGGTTTTAAGGACACACTCACACACGGCATATATTGTGAGGGATATTAAGCTGACACTCCAGGAACATTCCAGCTTATGATTCCAGATGGACGGAGGATAATGGAAAAAAAAAGCACTGAAATAATTATTTTATCCATATTGTCATAATTCTATAATGGTAATGGCAAGATGCCAGCGAAGATGCGAGAGAGAAACTAGCCCAGTGTATAAGTTACTAATGATAACCCTGTAAAATGAGTATTTAACTGGGCATTCTCAAGCTGTGACCACCATTCCTAGGCACCAGAGTCTGAGGGATCTAGCATGGCACGTAAGTATTATTAGACATTGTATGGCAGGTTACTAGAATTACCCTCCAGGGTCGTTGCCACGAATCCCCACGTGATACCAAGACTTCTTCATCAGCTGTACATTGAACGTACTGTCTAGGCATGTGTCTTCAAATCTTGGCTGATTATAAAATCATGCAATAGCATAGCCTATACTAAACTGTTCTTGGGCTGCTGAAACTCCAAAAATCTGTATTTTAATTAATAACTAAGGCAATCTTTTCAGTGATTCTAGTTGCAATGGGTTTTAAGGATCCTCCCAGGTAAATGTCCAAAGTATGTTCTTCCTTGTATATGTAAGTTACAAAGTAGAGGTTCATTTCTCCATACAATATGGTCTTCATGGTCTCCAGAAATAGACACCCCTTTAGCTTTTAGGTTTATTCATTATAATCATTTTCATCTGTGGTGGGTTTATTCTTTTTCACAGTTGCTGGGTCACAACCCCTAAGCGATGAGACGGTTGTTAACATTTTTACATTTGTGACTCATGTTCACCTTTTGTTTAGTTTTCAATAAATAGTTTCCAGATTTTAATTCTGAAACTGGCCCTTTGCAACTCTCTCCTTAATTGCTTTTCCTCTGGGTGGTTGGAGGTGTGTGTGTGTGTGTGTGTGTGTGTGTGTGTGTGTGTGTGTGTGTGTGTGTGTGTGTGTGTGTGTGTGAGAGAGTGAGAGAGACAGAGACAGAGACAGAGACAGAGACAGAGAGAGAGAGACAGACAGACATGAGTTGTACAAGCAGGTTAAACGAAATGTTTGTCTTGCAGTTCCTCCATTCTGTGAGTGAATTCTGACTTTCAAATAAGTGTTTGAATCAGTTTACAATTAAGAAGCCAATGCCAAGACCAGCATGATGCTTCTCCATCTGTATGTGTGAAAACTTTCTGGCCCTCCCTTTGTGAAAGGATCCTGATTCCCCAACCTCTCTACACACCAATGCTGTAGATCTCTGGGTCACCAGGAGCCTGTAGGTTTGTTCTGGGCCACTGCAGGCTTCAGTGCTAGGATAGATAGGAACAGTAATGTTTTCTGATTAACTTTTCAAACCTTCATTCACCAATGTATCTGTGAGTGGTGCCGTAAAGTCTTTTCAGTGCTTGCCAACCACTGGAAATGAAAGTTCTCCTCACTCGCTTTTCTGCGGAAGCCTGAGGCACAACCTTCTTGACCTCTAGCTCAAAGGGTACACATCTCCTCTTTCCTGCTCATGTTATACTCAGCACCTTAGGAGAAAGATCTAGACACTCGCTCTTGGCATGTTCATGCTTCACTTTTCTCCTGGAAGCTTTCTCTCCTGCTCTTCTGCCCTCTTTCTAGAAACAGTCATGTCCCTGTGCCTCAGTGTCCCTCCTCCAGTAGTACCAGCCACATTCTAGATAGGCACCACTCCCTCTCCCACCAAAGAGCTCCATCTATTAAGGCATTTTCTTGAGAAACTTTAAGTTTTGGTCAATTATAACCGTCCCTAAATGCAGGTAATGGAGGGCCAACCAAAAATAAAGAAAAAAAGATTCACACAATCCCCTAAGTATCATACTGACTATATGAGTTTGTATACTCATCATCAGTATATGTGCACACACACATATTACATATATATGTATATATGTATGTGTGTGATATATTATAATCTGTATATGTATATAGATATAGATATAGATATAGATATATATCAATGCTTAAGGGTTCCCATTCTTCCAATTCCCCACCAGCATTAGTCACCATTTGTTGTCTTGATGATAGCCACATTGACTTGGGTAAGGTGGTTTAAATACAGATTTAATTTGCATTTTCTTGGGGCTAAAGAATTTAAACACTCTTTGAAAATTGATTTACCATAATTTTTCTTAAATGAGTGTATTCATTAGTCCCTTTATTGACAGAATGATTTGGATTTTAGATGTTTAAACTTGGAAGTTTATGATAGATACTAGGTATTAAATCCTTATTGAATATATAGTTGACAAAGATTATCTTTTAATCTGAAGGCTATCTCTTCGCTCTGCTGATGTTTTCCTTGTAGTGTAGAATCTGTTAAATTCTGCGTGGCACTATTTGTGAATTCTTCACGTTATTTCCTGTGTTACTGGTGTCCGTCTCAAAAAGCCTTTTCCTATGCCTCTTTCTTCAACTGGTTTCCCTGTTTTCTATTGTTAGTTTTGAGTCTTCCACTAAGGTCTTCAATCCATCTTTAACTCATTTTTGTGTAGAATAAGAATCGCTTGCACAGTTTCCTTCTTCTGAAGAGGTTGTTTTCCAAGGTGTGGTTTTTATGCTGTTGACAAAGATTAGATGGCTGTACAGCACTATAAAAACCACCTTGGAAAACAACCACTTCTCCAGCATCACAGCTGACTTTGTGCCAGCATCACACTGTTTTGTTACCATAGCCCTGAAGTGTAGTCTCAGGTCAGATATGCATATGGTTTCAGTACCGCCTTCTCTTCTAAGGATAGCTTTAGCTATTTGATGTCTATACTTGATGATGGATATGATTCACATTTGAATTTTAGTGGTTAGTTACCCTAGTTCTATGAAGAGTGCCACTGTGATTATGATACAAATTGTGTGAAATCTTAAGGTTGTCTCAGTAACATGCTCATTTTAACAATATTAATTCTGTCAGTCCATCAGCACTGGAAATCTTTCTATCTTCGGATGTCTTCTTTCTTTCTCCAGTGTTTAAAAGTAATAACTGGGTGTCTTTCACCTCCTTGATTACGATACTTCTAGGTGATTTTGTTTGGTTGATTTTGGTTTGTTTAGTTTTGTTCTAAACTAATATGAATGTCCTTTCTTGATTGTCACTTCTGTTTCCGTCCCGCAGAAAGGAGCAACACCACGACGTTCTTCTCAAAGCAGTTTATTCAGGAACCTTTCTTTCTGCATCCAAGCAGCAATCTTTTTTTCTTCCTTCATCCTTCTTTCCCAGCCTCTGATTTCTGTTTTTCCAAAAAATTATTGGTATATAGAAAAATTACTGTTATTGGTATTGATTTTGTATCTTCCTACTTTACTGAAAGCAATTATCAAATCCAACGCTTTTCTAGTGGAGTCTTGAAGGTCTTTTAAGATTAAAATAAGTCATTAGCTAGTATGGACAATTTGAATTCTTCATCTATGTATAATTTTATTTCTTTCTCTTTCCTTATTGCCTACCTAAGACTTCAAGCACTCTATTGAAAACAAAAGCAGAATGAGTCGCTACCTTCTTCTCATTCCGGATATTAGTAAACATGTTCTCACTTGTCTCCTTTTTGTATAATGTTAACTGTAGATTTGCTATATGTGTTCTTTGTTTTCTTAAAACATGTTCCTTTTTAATCCCTAATTTCTTCAGGGGTTTATCATAAAAGGATGGTGATCATGTCTGTAGCCCTGTTTGAATTAATTGAGCAGATCATGTGCACTTTGTCTTGGTCACTGCATTTTATAAGTAGATGCATTAATTTATGTGTATATTGGCTTGGTTGTTCTATAAGATATTTATTAGTTGTTGATAAATTTGGTTCATAAGAATTTTTTATTTAAATTTATTTATTTTTATCCTTTAATCCTTTTTTACAGTCAGTCTTCATCCCCTTCGGGGTCTAACACCTCCCCCTCTGACCACTCCCCTTCCCGTAACCCCATCCCCCCAGTCTCCAAGAGGATGTCCCCACCCCTATCCCACCCCATCCTACCCCAGCAAGCATCTCCACTCCTTGGGGCCTCAAGTCGTACAAGGGTTAGGTGTGTCTTCTCTCACTGAGGCCAGACCAGGCATCCTCTACTGTATGTGGGTTGAGGGCCTCATATCAGCTGCTGTATGCTAAATGGATGGCGGCTCAGTCTGAGAGATCTCCAAGGTCCAGATTAGTTGAGACTGTTGGCCTTCCCATGGGGCTACCCTCCTTCTCAGCTTCTTCCAGCTTCTCCCCAGTTCAACCACAGGGGTTCCTGGCTTCTGCCCGTTGGTTGGGTGCTAGTATTTGCATCCAACTCTTTCAGCTGGTGTTGGGCCTCTCAGAGGGCAGTCATGCTAGACTCCTGTCTGCAAGCATGCCATAGCATCAGTAATCATGTCAGAGCCCAGTTCATAAGAATTTTATTGAGAATTTTTACATCTTTTTCAATGGGGGAAATTAGTTTATTGTTTTCTTTTTGTCATGTCCTTACCCAGTCAGCACCAGTGCAAAGCTGATTTCAAAGAACGAGTTTGGTGCTACCCTTTTTCCTTCTATGGAACACTTTTCAGAGATCTGGTATTTGCTCCTTTGAAAGGTCTAGGAGGATGTGGCACTTATCTGTTCTGGTCCTTACCTTTTCTTTGTCTAGAGACTATTATGTTTCAATCTCACGGCTTAGCGTGGGTTTGTTTATGCTGCCTACATCATCTCTACTTAATTTGATAGACTATATGTGTCTGGAAAGATTCCACCTTGCCTAGGTTTTTTGTAATAAGCTATAAAAATATTGTCTAACAATCTTTTAGATTTCATGCTGTACTTGTTCCCATTTCACATCGACTGTTTTTAATTGCACTTTTTATTTACATTTTATATGTTA
Source organism: Rattus rattus (assembly GCF_011064425.1). Taxonomy (NCBI): domain Eukaryota; kingdom Metazoa; phylum Chordata; class Mammalia; order Rodentia; family Muridae; genus Rattus; species Rattus rattus. The sequence continues at coordinate 71,769,491 of NC_046168.1, read as the reverse complement.
TCCTATTTGACAGTTTCCCCTCCAGAAACCCGCTATCCCACCCTACACCCCACCCCCTGTGCTCCCTCACCCACCCACCCACCCACTCGCTCCCACCTCCTCGCCCTGACATTCCCCTACACTGGGTCATCAAGCCTTGACAGGACCAAGGGCCTCTCTCCCACTGAAGCCCGACAAGGCCATCATCCGCTACATATGTGGATGAAGCCATAGGTCCATTCCTGTGTTCTCTTAGGATGGGGGTTTAGTCCCTGGGAGCTCTGGGGGGTCTGGTTGGTTGACATTGTTGTTCTTATGGGGTCACAAACCCCTTTGGCTACTTCAGTCCTTTCTCTAACTCCTCCATTGGAGACCCTGTTTTCAGTTCAATGATTGATTGTGAGCATCTGCCTCTGTATTTGTGAGGCTCTTTTATTCATTTGAGTCTTCCTGCATTTGCTTTCTTCAATGCTGCCAAAAAATTGATGGAATCGCTATGTTTTAAGACCCAATTCTTTGTTTCGTTGATTCTTTTGAATTTTCACAGAAACAACTGTTCCACAAACTTGCCTTATAGGTCAACTGGATGGAAGCATTTTCCTCAATTGAAGTGTCATTTTCCCAGATGACTGGGGCTTGTGTTAAGTTGAAAAAAAAGAAAAGAAAAGAAAAGAAAAACCTAACCAGCACAATATTCAATATTCAAATATTTGCATGTTTTCTGTGGTTTCTCTTCCTGTTGATTTCTAGTTTTACTTCACTACATCCTGCTTGACTACAAGAATTTGTATTAATACATTTGTATTTGTTACAATTTTCTTTACATAAAATATGATCTATTTTAGAGAAAATTGATGGTAGTGTTTAACTCTGGAATGTCTTTACTGCCCCTTCGTTTGGATGACCTCTCTATTGGTGAATATTAGAGTCTCTCGCTATAACTGTAGCAGCTCCTATCTTTTTTTTTTATGTGCTCAAGTATTTGTTTTATGAAACTGGATGCCAGCCCTAATATTCAGTGCATATATATTTGATGCTGTTATATTGTTTCTTTTACTAATAGACAGTAATCTTTATATCTTCCAGCTGACTTTGATTTGAAGTCTACATCATAAAATAGTGCAATAACTACAGTGGGTTATACTTTGCTTTTCTTTACTTAGTAAATTGACGTTCATATTTTAGCTCCCAAACTGACATTGTCTTTGTTATAGATTTGTATTTCTTAAACACAATGATCTTGTTTTTGTTTGTTTGTTACTCCAATCACCTAGCTTCCATCTTTTAAAGAATTAATACAATTTATATTTATGACATATTAGAAACAGGGTGATGATCCCTGTAACTTTGTTGCCTGTCATTGTGGTTGTTCAAATAACTGTTTATCCTTTTCTTTCTCCCCTGCTTGTGTTAGTAATTTGCTAGCTCGGTGTTGAACGCGATGGACTTATTTTCCCGGATCTCCTTTTGCTATTTACTTCTTTCATAAAAGCTTTTCCTGTGCCTCCATGATTAAGTTGGAATTTGTTCTTATGTGTTTAGGAAGAGCATGGTTGCTATGCATGATCTTAATTAGTACTTACCTTGAAGTATCTATTTCTCTAGCAATTTGAAAGATGGCTTCGCTGAATATAGTATTCGCAGTTAGCAAGTGGTTACTTCCTGGGCTTTAAAATATTTTTCATTATTCTCTGGCACTTAGGGTTTCTAATGAAAGGATTGATGTTATTTAAATATAACTGCCTTTGTAATCGGATTGGCATTAGTATTGGTTATTTTTCTCTTGCTGTGATATAATACCTTTACCAAGGTGACTTACAGAAGAAAGAATATTATTTTGGCTCACAGGTGCAGAGGGTTAGAGTCCATGACAGTGGGGACAGTGTAACAACAGGCAGCAAGCCTGATGCAAATGGCAGGAAGCTGAGAACTCACCTCTTGAACCAAAAGCATGAAGCAAAGAAGGGACAAAATGGAAGTAGGTGAGGTTTCTCACCCTCAAAGCCTGATCCCCTGTGACATAATTTCTCCAGCAAGGATGCAAGATCCAAATCCTCACAAATACTGCCACCAATTGAGGACCAAGTGTTCAAACGTCCAAAACTATGGGAGACATTTCTCATTTAAAACCACCCTTACAGGTTTAAATATACTGTTTCTTGGATTTGTATTTCTGACATGTTCACTGAAAGATGTTATTGAGAAGCTCTCTCATTGTGTCTATTTGATTTTGATGCCTTTTTTGAGAGTCCATTTCTTTCCATGGGTATGGAAATTTTTCTTGTATACTTGCATTGGGTGGATTTTCTATGCCTTCAGTTTTTGCCTGAGCTCTGTATCTACTCTGATTTTCTTAGTCTTGTTTTCTAGATTATATCCCAGATTCCCTGGACATTGTGAAAGTCTTTTTTTTTTCTTTTATTGGATATTTTCTTTATTTACATTTCAAACATTATATCCCCTTTCCATGTTTCCCCTGTGGAAACCCCCTATCCCATCCCCCCCTTCTATGAGGGTGCTCCCTCACTCAACAGCCCATCCCCTCTCTCCTCCCCACACTTGCATTTCTCTACTCTGGGGCTCAAGCCTTCACAGGGCCAAGGGCTTCTCTTCCTATTGATGCCAGACAGTGCCATCCTCTGCTACACATGCAGCTGGAGCCATTGGTAGCTCCTGTGTATTCTGGTTAGTAGTTTAATCCCTGGAAGCTCTAGGGGGTCTGTTTGGTTGATATTGTTGTTCTCCCTATGGGGTTGCAAACCCATTCAGCTCCTTCAGTCCTTTCTCTAAATCCTCCATTTGTCAGGCTCTGGCAGAGCCTCTCAGGTGACAGCTATATCAGGCTCCTGTCAGTACACGCTTCTTGGCATCCTCAATATTGTCTGGATTCTGTGTCTGTATGTGGGACAGATCCCCAGGTGAAGTAGTCTCTGGAGGGCCTTTCCTTCAGTCTCTGTTCCATGTTTTGTCCCTGTACTTCCTCAAGTCCCCCTTCTAAAAAGGACTGAAGCACCCACACTTTGGTCTTCCTTCTTCTTGAGCTTCATGTAGTCTGTAAATTATATCTTGCATAATCCGAGCTTTTAGGCTAATATCCACTTATCAGTGAGTACAGACCATGTGTGTTCTTTTGTGATTGGCTTACCTTACTCAGAAATATTTTCTAGTTCCATCCATTTGCCTAAGAATTTCATGAAATCATCATTTTTAATAGCTGAGTAGTACTCCATTGTGTAACTGTACCACATTTTCTGTATCCATTGCTCTGTTGAAGGACATCTGTTCTGTCCAGCTTCTGGCTATTATAAATAAGGTTGCTATGAACATAGTGGAGCATGTGTCCTTGTTATATGTTGGAGCATCTTTCAGGTATATGCCTATATAGCTGGGTCCTCAGGTAGTACTATGTTCAATTTTCTGAGGAACCATAAGACTGATTTCCAGAACGGTTGTACCAGCTTTCAATCCCGCCAACAATGGAGGAGTGTTCCTCTTTCTCCACATCCTTGCCAACATCTGTTGTCACCTGAATTTCTGATCTTAGCCATTCTGACTGATGTGAAGTGGAATCTCAGGGTTGTTTTGATTTGCATTTCCCTGGTGACAACGGATGTTGAACATTTCCTTAGATGCTTCGTAGCCATTCGATATTCCTCAGGGCTGGAGAGATGGCTCAGCTCTTTAAAGCTAGGCTCATGACCAAAAATATAAGAGTGAAAGCCTTTTTATGTTTTCTTTATTGGTGTCAGAATGAAGTCTTCTAGTATTGTTCTTAATCTCTGGTATTCTTTCTTCTGCTTGATCCAGTCTGTTGGTAATGTTTTCTTCTGTCTTACGTGATTTTAGTCACTGCGTTTTTTCATTCCAACATTTTTTTCAGATTTCCGAGTTTCCATGAGGATCTCTAATCTACATTGCTGATAAGTTTCATTCATATTACTGAGTTTCTCATCCATTTCTCTACTATGATGGTTAATGTTATCAACTTGACAAAAAAAAAATCTCCTGAGAGATCAGTTTCTATGGATTTTTCATGATCACATTAGTTCATGGGGGATCTATCTTAATTGTGGATGACACCATCCCCAGGTTGATGTCAAGAGAAGGCCAACTGAGCACATTCATACCATGCTCTCTGATGTGGCTCCCATGAGATCTGCTGCTTCAAAATCCTGGAGTCTTGACTTCTCCACTAGGATGAACTGTTCCTTGAATGAGGGGCAAAATGAACCTTTCTCCCTGAAGTTTCTTTTTGTCAGAGTACTTCATGTAGCAAAAGAAAAGTGGGCACTGCTCCCATCTGTATTGCTGACTTTCTTTCATGTTCTGAATGCATCGTCTTCCTTCCTCTTTCATCACTTCAAGTAAATGCTTGCACTCTTTATTTGCCATTTGACCCATGTCAGTGCCTTTGTATCCAGCAACTGAAGACGTGATGGAGCTGTTCCCTTGTTTCATACTCCTTGTCTCTTTTGGTGGGGGGGGACTTACACATTCATTGTTTGGATAACTGTTCCCATTTTATCATATACTCTTGAGAGCTCAACCCTTGGAATCACATAGAGAAAAGCCGAACAGCTAGAATAACATAAATAACCCTAAATCAAATATTATGTAGAAACACAAAGTTTTATTAAAGTCTACTTTTAAGCCCAGTAACTATTGAATAGTAAAATAATATAGTATGTGCTCTAAAGTTCAAAAGTATCTAGAGTAAATAAAGAAAAAAAAAATAAATGCATGAAATAAGTGAAGCCAGGTAGTGAGGAAGGGGGAATATACACAAGAAACAAGGGCAAATGAGAGACAAGCAGAACAGCAAGATGGCTCCCTAAATACTTGTTACCAATCCTGATAACTGAGTTGGAGACTCAGAATCCACATGTTGAAGAAGAGAACTGACTCCCACAACTTATCCTCTGGCCTCTACACACACACACACACACACACACACACACACACACACACACACACACCATTATTATTTAACAAATACTTATAAATGTATATAAATGTATTTATATTTATTTTATATTATATATTATCATATATAATTTATATTTATATATTTATATGTAAATATAAAATAAAGTCAAACTAATGCACAAAACAAGTAAAAAGTGAAAATATAACGGGGAAAAACTAGCAAAGTCATTGAAGATGAAGTGTTGGAGCAGCTTCTCACAATGTCCTGATAAACTGGGATCTACAGAGATATCATGATGATCAGATGTCACTGAGCAGGAAAACTGCTGTCTTCCTGAGGTTAGGGAGGGTATGTTAAGACAGGTGTCCAAGCTGTCTCACCTTCCGTAGCTTCCATCCTTTGCATACTTCCAGCCTGTGCCGGTCACTTGGAGCTTTTCAGTCTGTGAACCAGGCAGGTTCTTCCATACGCTCAATCCTGCAACAGCTAGCCTTGGTTGGGTCCCATGTGAGTGGGGAATGGAGACAGAAAATATAGTAGCAAGAACTGTCCACGTAGACTTTACTCAGAACTTTCTGAACCTACAAAACAAGCATTGTCTTCCTGCTGGCACACTGAGGCTGCAGCTGTCACCCAGGCCATTGAATATTCAGTTTTTGGTCACAGTGACAATGAACTTTGTCATAGACAGTTGGATCCAGATGTTCATTTGCCAGTGACCAGGAGCTCAAAGCTGTTGGAATCTCTAGTTGTTCTCTAGTGATGCCAAACCAAGGGAAGGGCTATTTTCCCTGTACAGTTCACTGTCTGCATAAAGGCTCCTTCAGTCAGAACTTGTTGGCTTGTCAACACCTGCTCCACACAACCTCCTTCTGCAACTTTCTTCCACCCAAGGTCTAGGAAAGCTATATTTCAAACTTCCAGATGTGAGATTGTTCCTTATTTTCAGATCCTTGGAGCATCTGGGTTTCAACAGTAGATTCTTTCTAAAGTGGCTTGGTGCCTCTTCCCTCTGAGCAATGGGGAATGATAAAATGGACCTCCTCTCAGCTGTGATCTTTTGTTCTGGAAGAGATATTGTCTCTTACCGAGATTGCAGTTGGCTTTGCAGCTTACAAGAACTGCATGGTCAATACTGCTTGCCTCTTCCCACAGGGCCACCTGCTTGCTTGCATTTTGCATAGGTTCTCTGGTTCCCAGATGCTGCTGCAACACCATTCCTGGATCCTGGAGCTGCTGACATTATCTGGGCCACCATTCCATTCCTACACGCTTTGGGCTATCCTGGATCTCTCTGAGATTTTCCGCATTACTCTCTTTGGAATCGCTAGCCCATTCTTTATGGTCATGATTCTTCTCATTCACCTTTCCACGTGGAGCTAGACTGTAACCCACCATTATGATAACTCCTGGAAAGACCTTGGTTTTTTGATATTGCTCTCACTGTATAGGTGATGCTGGCCTCAAGCTTGCAATCATTTCTACTTCAGCTTTCTGAATGGAATTACAAGTATGTGCCTGCTATTTTTTTATGTGATTCTGAATACCTCTTGTAAATATACAAGGTTTTATTGCTTCCTCTGAAAATAAATTTTGGATGAAAGATGAAACAGTCTGTCATACAGACAGAAACGGTGTTGCACATAACAATAAATGCAGCTTCTAGTCTTCTTAGAGAAACAAGACATGACCACCTAAAAGAGAGACAACAATGCAAACCAATCCCTGATAACTGCCTGTGATAAATGATGTAGGCGGCACATACTGTTATTCTAAGTACAATTATCGATCTGGGAAGTGAGTCCTGTAGCTGATAAGAATGCAATGATAAATGGTACATACTCAGTGGCAACTTTTCAGAGAACAAAGAGGGGACCCAGAGAGAACTAGACTAGACTGGAAAGTAGGTCTTGGGAAAACAATTGGAACTCAAAGAATGGTCATTCGCTGTTTTATTCCTGGTTTTGTTTAATTTTTAATAACATGCAGTGAAAGTAAGATATTTGATATCTAAATGTAACTGTTTTAACTTGGATGTAGATCTGTATAACCACCACTACAGTCAGGATACAATAGTCTCATTGCTTGGAAACACCCTCTCATGCTATCCCTTGCAGTCCCTCTTTCCCAGTTCCTAAAATAGTAGTGACTCTCTTGTCACTACTATCTTTCCCATGACTAGCATATACATGGAATCACAAAGTATGGTCAGTTCCTCAGACTGGTTTCTTTCACGCAACATAATCCCCTTGATTGCTCTAGTTACTGCAGCTACTATATCATTCCTTCATACTGCTGAGAAGAATTTCACAGTGAATGTACCATGACTTATCTGTTCACCCATGGACATCCATGAGAGTAATACTCAGGTGTGGACATTTTGAATAGAGTACAATAAACATTTGTGTCCAGATCTAGAGTAAATATCTAGAGCTGGAAATATTAAATCATACCATGGGTTTGCTACTGAGACTTGTTTTTAAAACCTGACACTTTTCCAGAGCTAGACTATTTTAGATTCCAAACAACAATGCATGGAAACTCCATTTCTTCTGCAAAGTTAATACTCGATATTGTCAATCTTTTATTTTATACATTTTAACAGTTTTATAGCAATGTTATCTCATGTTTTCTTATTTCCCTAATGTCTAATGATTTTAAACACTTGTATGTGCTTTCTTCCCAATTTCGCATCTTTAGGGAACAATTTATCTTTTAAATCCTTTGCTTGTGACATTTGTTATTTATTTTCTGATAATAATACTAATATGTTAAATGGAATTCTTTAAATATTTTAATAAAAATAAATACTGTGTAAGCTGTTATCACTACTGAGGTAATAGAACTATAATGAATAGTTTGTTATATATTGTCCAACTTTTAGAATGGCTATTTGTATAGATATATAGTATTTTCTTAAAGCAAAGTTGGATTCATATTGAAAAGAATGATCTTGATGAGTTAGAGTTTTATGCCCATCACCTTATTCATTTCCTTGAAATACAGCGCCATGAGTAAATTTTCAAGATCAATGAAAAGCAAGAAGGTTAAAAATAAAATAAGTCAAGTGTCAAGAGATAACTTACTTCCCAAACAGGAAATTCCATTTTCCCTGGCAATGGGATAGTGAGTCTGCATATTATTCAAATAACAGTAGATCATGCTAGAGTGATAAATAAATCTTGATATTGCAACAACTCATATGCCAGACTCCGATAGGTGCAATGGCTTCCTTTTGCAGCTCAAGATTGTCATTTTGTCTTGGCTTTTCCAGAAGATGGAAGAGAGTACCATATCTACTATAACTGCTTTTATCATAAGTCACACATCAATTCTTCCCTTTTCCTTTGGAAGAAATAAACCATGTGCTTTCACAGAAATGTAACGAAGCAAAGATGTGGAAAATGCTTTCTCAAATTAAAAAAAAAAAACTAATTAACAATTATATTTAAAAGTCAACTTTTCTTGGGATAGAAGAAACACTGTTTTTATCTGTTTTCACATTATTAGTCTTTGCAAATTATTTCAATTAATTTATAGTTTCATTACACATAATAGATTTCTATATCTACATAGCAGTTAGAGGCAACAACCTCCCTTTCTCACTGCATAAGTGCATGTAACCACATGACCTAATCCAGCCCATATGAGGAATGCGCCATTCTTCTGATATCCTATTTCCTTCAGCCACAATAGCGATAATGAATCATTCAGTTATTAGTATGCTTTGATTTTAAAATTAATCTCATTGAAATAACTTAAATAATCACAACAGCCTTTTCTGACACTTAAGGGGGCAAACAGAATCACCCTGGTTATCAATCTAACGCCATTGTTTTTAACAGCCAATTCATCTATCAAGCCCCATTTGTAGTCCTTAAATCCCACACCTTTTAAATTATTATTCATGTATCTTTTTATTTACTCCTTCTGTTAACTAAAATAAACCTGACATCAGTATTACTCAAACAACTGCTACTCTGTAAGTATTTGCCAGGATTCAATTGCAAGCTGGGTTGGAGGAAGCACACTATGAGGTACTGACATTTAAGGTAGTTAATTGATCTTGACCCTCAAAATAATGATTTCTCCCTTTAAAAAAAGTGGATGAATAGCTAATAACAATCTACAGACCCTAAAATCAGTTTGAAATGTTTGTAGAGAAAACTCTAAAGAAGAAAATAACCAAAAATAAATAAATAAATTTACACACCTGTTGTGTTGGGTCTGTTGACTTAGTGTTTACAGATGACAGTGGTGGTTTGGTGGATGGGTGCCAATGCTCGGTGAAAAATGTTTCCCTCTATGCTATGTAGAGACCATATGTCCTACCCAGGAGTGTTCTGACATATTTAAACTGTGAAATGATGTGATTCACAGAAAGGCATAGCAGTTGGGGAGGGAGCAGTACAGCTGAGTTGAGTGTGAATTCAAACAATAGCCAACATCTGATAGGCACTGAAGCAATGTCAGGGATTGATCCGTCATTTAACATGAACTGACTGCCTTAGTTAGGGAATCTTTACTGTGAAGAGACACCATGACCACAGCAACTCTTATAAAATAAAATGGTTGCAAAGGTTTAGTTCATTATCATCAAGGTGGGGAGGCATGGTGTCATGCAGGCAGACATGGTCCTGGAGAAGGAGCTGAGAGAGCTCTACATCTCGATCTGCAGGCAGAAGGAGGAGACTGTGTGCAACACTGGACATAGCATAGGCATAGAAGATCTCAAAGACCACCTCAAGGTGACAAACTTCCTCCATCAAAGCCACACCTACTCCAACAAGGTCATGCTTCCTAATAGTTCCACTCCTCCTGTGGGCTAAACATTCAAACGCATGAGACTATGGAACCATTATCTATCCAAACCACCACACTGCCTCTATTCCTCAAGACAATACTAAAAGATAGTGTATTGTCAGCCATTTTACATGTGAGGAAACTAATGGGAAAAAATTATTTTCAGACTTAGTATAGCTACTGCCATCGAGAGCCCACGTCTGAACCCAGCCTGGCATGGTACACTGAGCAACACATTTACTGCTTACTTTCTTTTTACTTTTCTATTGGTTATTTTGTTTATTTACATTGCAAATGTTATCCCCCTTCCCGGTTTCCCCTCTGAAAACCACCCCACTGCTCACTTTCTAACTTGCTTGTGATTTCACACCTGATCTTTGCTCTATCTCAGCGCATTGTGAGCAGCCTCCATCACCACTGTCCACCTTAGTTTCCAATTCCAATGTCTAACAGAATCTATCTTGATCCAAACTATCCTTTGGCTCATGGTCTCCATCAGTGTTTCTCAATCATCGTAATGTTATGACACTATAATACAATTCCTCGGGTTGTGGTGGCCGCCCCCAACCATAAAATTATTGACCTCATAGCTATCATTTTGCTATTGCTGTGAATTGTAGTGTAGATATAAGTGTTTTCCAATGGTCTCAGATGACCCTGGTGAAAGGTCATGTGACCATCCACAAAGGGGATGTGAACCATGGATTGAGAATCGCTGAAATTATAAGTGTGCAGCTGTCTCTGGACTGGCAGCATGTGAATCCTTTGACCAGTCCGAATCAATTGTCTCTCACTATGTTGTTGCTTCTTTTGTATGGACTGTGGTGGACACTAAAAGGGAAATGATTGGCAAACTTCGTATTTATTGAGAAGAATGTTGGCTTTTTATAGGGAGCCACATGGTCAGTGCCTGGTCACTATAAAACAGAGTTATTCAAATAACTCCGAGGTATTTACACTTATTTGTAGCCACTAATGTCTTCACTTTGTTTCCCCCACCCGCCTTCAGCTCATGTTTCAGAACTCCATGCAGACTTAAGAGGGCTGGGATGGTGAGTTCTATGCACATTTCACAACATTTCAGTGCAGGGATCATGTCAGTTCCATAGAGTTAAAGACGAAGATGCAATTGATAGTGTGTAGTGTACAAAGAGAGTTGTTGCCTGATGTGATTCCCACAGAAGTTCCAATGAGGGTTCAGACTTTGAAAGATACTGCTGGTGGAGCTGTGATTTGAACCAAGGCATCCTGCATCTACCACTTGTTCTCACAATCATTCCTCCATATCGTAAAACAACCCTACTGTCCCAGTAAGGAACTCAGACTCTGCGACACCACAGAAAGCAGGGACCTTCTTTGGGGCTACTCATCCAGCCTCAGCTGGGGATAAAGTTGAGCTCCTTGGCCCTTTGATTTACATTTTCTAAGGTTTCCATTGTTGTGATGAAACATCATGGCTAAAAACAAGTTTGGGAGAAAATGGTTCATCCAGCCTACACTTTTACATCATAGTCCATCATTGAAGGAAGTCAGAACAGTTATTCAAATAGGGCAGCAATCTGGAGGCAGGATATGATAGAGCTCATGGAAGGGTGCTGCTCACTGGTTTGTTCCTCGTGGCTTGCTCAGCCTGCTTTCTTATACAACCTAGGACCACCAGCCTAGAGATGACAACAAGTGTAATGGGCTGGATCCTCCCTCATCAATCACTAATTAAGAAAACGCCCTTGTCTTATCTACAGTAGGATATTATGGAGGCATTTTCCCTATTTTCCTCCTTTTATATGACTCAAGCTTATATAAAGTTGATGTAAAATTCTGCCAGGATGACCTCTGAGGAAAACATCCTTGAGACTACTGCTAATAGCTTCAGAGACCAACCATTCCAACTTCACGGAGTACTTCCTTACCAAAGGAACAACAGAACAATATGAGACTGTTCATTATCTGCAGTAAAGATCGCTCTCTAGCTCCCAAGTCAAGGTTGGCAGTGCTCCATACATAAAGAGCTGTGAAAACATTTTATTCACTTAATTTCATAAATTCTTTATATCTGTTCTGAATTAAAAAAATAAGTATTTTTGGAACGGAACCTTTACGGTAATCATATTGGATTTATTTTAATGTGCCATTTGTAGAACATTTAGATGTATATTAAAAGTATAAAATAAAGGGACCTGTGTACTGCAGGATGCTCCCTTCTGGACCACCTATTAAGCATAGACCACACCCAATTTCCAAACACAAACAGATCCTTTATTAAGCAAGGAAAAGAGACAAAGTGGCTGAATCTGAATCATGCAGAATCAGCATTGCAAGGGTTAATTTTAAGAGGAGGGCAAGGAAGAAGAGGTCTGTGTTAGGATGAGCTAGGATGTGTTGGTGAGTTCTATTTTAATATTTTGATTTCTGGACCTTGATTTTTTTTTTGATAGTTGGACCTCAGTGATCAGCCTCAGGAATGAGTCAGGGACATGAAAGTGGCCAAATAAGGGAATAGACCTTGGTGGCCAGTTTTAGAAATGTAATCTCGAAGTTTAGCAAAGGATAGGGAATGTGAGCCTTTCATAAAAATAATGAGATCACTTAAAAACACCCAGTTATAACTCAGGTGACAGCAGATGCTGGAGAGGATGTGCAGAAAGAGGAACACTCCTCCATTGTTGGTGGGATTGCAGGCTGGTACAACCACTCTGGAAATCAGTCTGGAGGTTCCTCAGAAAATTGAACATAGTACTACCTGAGGACCCAGCTATACCACTCCTGGGCCTGTACCCAAAGCTGCTCCAACATATAATAAGGACACATGCTCCACTATGTTCATAGCAGCCTTATTTATAATATATAAGAACAGTTAGCATTTTCACCATTCCAAGTGCACCATTGAGTAGCATTACATGTATCTATATCTTCATGAAACCAGCATGACTCTGTGTCTACACATTTTCATAATCACAGGCTGAAATTCTCGGCACCATAAAATAATAAGTCCTAATTCTTCACTCTCTAGTTTTTAGTTACCACTCTGCTTCCCAGGACTGTGAATTTGTCTTTCTTCTATAGGAGGGATCATAGAATATTTAATCTTTTATGACTGGCTTTTACTTACCATAAAGTTCCCAAGTCTCATCCAGATCTTATCAGTTATCACAATGCTTTTTGAAGATTGAATGTTAATCTGTTACATATCTAACATCTTACTCAACTATTCTGTAGTCCACAGGCAGTTGGTTGTTGCTACATTTTAACTATCATGAATGCTGCTTTGAGCCTTGACATAAAATACCTGTTAGTGTCTTTCTTTCAGACAGAGAAGAGTGTTGCTGGGTCTTACAGCAATGCTGTTTGCCTCTTGACAGTTCCCTGTATGTTTTTATACAGTGACCGCCCTTTTGCATTCCTATCCAATGACTGATTCTTCACATCTAGGATAAAGTTCTCGTTTTAGTTTTCCATAACTGCTGGTTTTCTTTTGAGGTCTTTGGGGTGTTTTGTTTTGTCTGTCTGTCTGTCTGTTTTTGTTTTTTATGATGGAGATCTATTTGTTTGGAGGATATTCTTATAATCACTGTCCCAATGCATTTTTTGAAGCACCTTATTTTAAGATATCCTTTTACAATATTTTCAGACATTTATAGTGATTGCTAATACCCAAGGAACAGGTCATTTAAATCCAATGAAACTAAAACCTAATCTAAATGAAAACTCAGGGTAGTGTACTTTGTACCCACAATAGGCAAATTAGCTCACAGCTTTCCCATAGCAGAAGCTTCTGGAAATGTTGTAATTACTATTCTATATCCATCCCCCAATAGTTGCCAACTAATGTATCCCGCCTTGGGCCTTTCTTTGCCTGTCTGGTAGAATTTATTCAAGTGCACTGAAGTGTTAAACATTTAACAATCTGATTTTAATAAAGGGTGGGTTGGCACAGTGCACAATTCTGCAAAAACAATATTCAGCATTTTCAGGAGTGGTCCTGTCGTTTTCTCTGGAGCCATCCACTTCAGCCAGGCTAACGGGGAGCCACATGCTACAATGGAGTTTTGCAGATAACAGAAATGAGTTGGTCTTCATGTGACTGCACGTAACTGCTGTGAAGTGTTCAAGATGTTGAAGTGCAGATGTAACCAGCATGTGGGAGTCCCTTAAGCCAAGCAGGTTCACTACACCTCATATAAAGCACATGAGGACATTTTATGGCTTCTTTGAATAATTATCAACATACCTAGTGTTCTCATCTTGCATACCATGATCTTAGTCCATAATTTAAAGTAAGTGTTTATTTATTGCGTGAGTGCAGGTTCATGCATGTGACTAGCATGCGTGTGAAGATCAAAGGACAATTTACAGGCATCCGATCTCTCCTTCCACCTAGTTGAGGCAGAGCCTATCTTCATGTTTACCACTACACAGAATATTTCAGCCTAGCTGGCTCTTGAGCTTCTGGCTGATTCTCCTGTCATCACCACTCATCTCCTCGAGGGAGTCTTGGAATTGCAGATACCTGCCATGGCATCTGACTTTTAATCTGGGTTCCAAGGATCGAACACACTTTGTCAGACCTTAACAGAATGAACCTTCACTCAGCAAATGTCCCTACGCCACCTCCTTGTTTGTACCATTCAGTCTTGTTCTCTCTCTCATCTCCAAAGTGGTGACCTATCACCTACTACATACAATGCTTGCCGTAGTTTTCACATTCAGTGATAACTTTCATATTTACTCTAGTTTTACTCTCTGTGATTGCATCTTAGTTCTGATTTTGTATTTGTTTCAGAATATTTTATTTTATGTGCATGAATGAATGTTTTTGCTGTATGTATGTTTGTATGTATGTACGTACGTACATACGTACGTATGTATGTACAACATACTCAGGTCTGATGCCCACGGAGGTCAAAAGAAAGATTCCTACCCCCTGGAATTGAAATTATGGATGATTGAAAATTGCCATGTGAGTACTAGGAACTGAACCTGGGTTCTCTGAAAGAGCTACAAGTGCTCTTCACCACTGAAGCATCTCTCTGGCCTCTGTGATTACATTTTAAAGCCAAATCCATTGATTTCCTTGTAGCCCACTCTTGTTATTTTTTTCAAAATTTAATTGGCAAAATTTATTAAAAACTGGTACCAGAGCTACCAATTAAAGGCCTGTTGCGTAGAAGAGGTCAAGGGAAGGGTGTTAACCATTCTTTGTCCTGTGTCCTCCTTGTAGAATGGAGTTTTCTTAGCCATCGAGTTCCCTGTTGGTGCCTTAGCACATGAATCAAATCAATGATGCATGCTGATGTACAGGAGCGATGCTGATCCTACAGGGTTAACATTTTAACAGAGATGTTTCTCCTTTTAGTGTATCATAGCAACCAACTTAAAACACAAGGCCCAATCAATATCGTAAGGAGCAATAAAAGAATGGACCCAGATGCAGTAGTCAAAGGGGAGGTAGGGTGAGTCATGGGGACCATGAGGAAGGAGACAAGTACCACTTAGAAGCCTCAATTTGCTCCTTTGCCCTTAACCCTACATTTTCTGAACTATAGCTTGTGTTTCCCCTATTGACATAAAAAACAGCATTTTTCAAAAAAAATAGCAGACAGCAGCAGGACTAGTCTGAAGGTAATGTTATCTCAAGTGATTGTTCACAGTCAGTTACAGGTTTAGCCCATTCTTAATGTCCTACTGGCACTCTATCCTTGTGATGCTGGTAACTGGCCGTTCACTGAGACTCTGTGGAGATGGAGTCTGAGTCTCAATTCTTGGTTAACCTGGAACTGAGGGTTTGATTACACATCAGTGACTTGATCAGACCCTTCCTCTGCATAAATAAACAAATACAATTAATGAGTCAAACTTGAAAGAATTCTTCTGTTAATATTTTATTTCTATTTAAAATCAGTAATGAGTTTTGATGCTCTGATAGTTTGACTAGGAATGGCTCCCATTGGGTCATGTAGTTGACTGCTTAGTCATCAGGGAGTGGAACTCTTTGATAGGATTAGAAGGATTGGGGGTGTGGCCTTGTTGGAGGAGGTGAATTCAGCAAGGCCCAGTGTGATTCTCCTCCTCTCTCTCACCAAGCATCAGGTTATACCTCTCAGCTGCTGTCCCAGAGACTGCCTGCTCACCGTCATGCTTGCCATGAGCCATGATGATCATGCACTAAACTCTAAGCAAATACAGATACTCTCAGTTAAATACTTTCTTTCATAAGAGTTTCCTGGTCATGGTGTCTCTTCACAGCAATAGAACAGAGACTAAGATGTAAGACAAGTGTCTATCTGCAGATAAATATCTTACATGTGTATTTATAACAGAGAGAAAAGGTAAAAAAAAAAACCACAATAAATTTGAAGTATTTTCTAAAATAATTTTTGACAGATACATAAAATTTGTGCAAGGGTGGAATCTATTATTATTTATTTTCTTTAACAAAAACTAAATGCCCAGAGCCCAGCATGGTATCACACAGCTATAATCTAATTAATAATAATAATAATAATAATAATAATAATAATAATAATCTAAGTTATGGGGGAGGAGGCAGGAGAGTGTGACTTAGGGGCAAGCCTGGGAAAAATATGCCACAAAGAAAGAAAAAATGAAAGGAAGGAAGAAAAAAAAAGGAAGGAAGGAAAAAGGAAGGAAGGAAGGAAGAAAGGAAAGGAAGGAAAAGGAAGGAAGGGAGAAAGAAAGGAAGGAAAAAAAAAGGAATTTTATAAAGAAAGGTGGCTGGAAGGAGGGTGTTCTTTCTCTCTCAAAATCTTTCTGAAACTGGATTCTACATATGTTTTAAAGGAATGGACTTCACATTTAAGATGCTGCATTCAAAAAAGAAAAAAGCCTGTGGAAACAAATTTTTCCTCAAATTGGAAAAAAAAATAACTTTTTTATTCCTGCATTGACTTATAAATGTACAGTATTAAGTCACAGAATGAAATTTAGTGAATGAACCCTAATGACTCGGGTGCCATCTTGTTTGTTGGGGGCAGGGGGAGGGGTTGTTTTGTTGGTTCGTTGGTTTAGTTTGGTTTCTTTTGGTTTGGTTTGGTTTGGTTTGGTTTGGTTTGGTTTGGTTTGGTTTGGTTTGGTTTGGTTTGGTCCACACAATCAATGTTTCAATGAGCAGTTTTCTTCTGGAGAATGTAAAAAATATTTATTCCTCAAGACCATCTGCCAGGACTGGCTGGGTTCTCTTTATTTTACATGTCAAAATGTGGATTCCAGGCTTCCAAGTCTACACCTATCGTATCCTAGACAACACCTGTCTGTGTCCAGCTTTCAGATCCCCTGAAATAGGCACAAGCCTGACTGACTCGTTACAGGTAGTGCAGTGCATTCTGTTTTAATCCACTCTGTAAGGTGCTATCAGAACCTGTAACTCTCAAGGCTTCACTCAGATTCACCTGGGTTTCATCAGCTCTCTCTAAGGAAGGGAGCCAGATGGAGCTACACAGTGTAGTCCTGCTATTTATGGATACTATCGGTACACCTCGTCTTTAACAATGGTATACTGCTAGGAAGTCTATGACAAGCCTGTTCCCTAAAACAAATTTTAAAAAATGATGGGAGATATGAAAACTAGTTTAATAAAACTTTGTTTGGGTTTTGACTTTTTGGTGTCTGGTTTGAAAGCACAATTATCCTGCGTACACTTAAGAGATAGAGCAAACATCTACAAGGCTGGGGGCAGGTCCCTATGTCTGTGAACTAGAATAAAACCAATAGTCCCACCCTCCCTTCATCTAGAACAGAGTTCTAGGGAATTACTTTTCTTTTGCTCAAACAAAATTGGAATTTTAAAATTCAGTAGTTTTACTAGTCTTTTATGGAATATATAACCCTATAGTAACAGCATGAATTTGAGTGGGATTTTATTATCTTGGAGGTAGCTAAGAGCCCAAGTACAACTGCTGGTAGCCAGGAGGTAGAAAGTCAGTTGAGAAGAGACAAGGTATATCTTTATTCTAGTTTGATTTCTCTTGCTGTGATAAAAAAAAATTAAATGAGAGAGAGAGAGAGAGAGAGAGAGAGAGAGAATTTAAGAACCTTTACCAAAAGCAATTTGAGGGAGGAAAGTATTTATTTCAGTAGTTAACAGGCTATAGTCCACCACTGACAGAAGTCAAGGCAGAACTTGAAGGCAGACCTCATTATGCCATACAACATCATCTCTGACCCAGAAACTTAGCAGAAAGAAACTACAGTAACCATGCAAGAATGCTGCTGGCTGCCTTGCTCAGAGCCTCTTGCTTACCTAGATTCTTTTAATACCATTCAAGACCATCTGCCAGGGAATGATCACAGTGATCTGGGTTCTCCAATATCAATTAACAATACAATTAACAATATAATCCCCCACAGACATGGCCACAGGACAATCTGACTGAGTGTTCTCTTAATTGAGACTCCCCTTCTCAAGTGATTCTAGGCTGTGTTGTGTTAACAGTTAAAGTTGACTGGGACTACTCTCCTCCATCCAGGCACCACTTCCTAATAGTCCACTCAGCTACCAAGCTGTGAATGATTGATAAAGTTAAAATCCTCATGACCTAATCACTTTATCAAAGCCCATGAGCTGGCAACCAATCCTTCATTACCTGGGCCTTCAAACCATAGCAGATCTTTAAGTATTATTTCAGGCACCAATTTTGTCTTCTGTGACACCATATTAGCATCTTGCAAACAACTATGGTGAGAGTATTTGTACCATGGAGCCTGACATATACAACAGATCAAATCTCCACTTACAGCTTTATTGATTATCTGCATCAGGTGCCAGCTAACTGCAAATGTGCATAGTCCACAAAATGAAGCTCAAGAAGGACGAACAAAGTGCAGATGCTTCAGTCCTTCTTAGAAGGGGGACAAAAATATTCATAGGAGGAAATGTGGAGACAAAGTCTGGAGCAGAGACTGAAGCAAATGCCATCCAGAGACTGCCCCACCTGGGGATCCAACCCATATACATACAGACACCAAACCTAGACAATATTGCTGATGCCAAGAAGTGCATGTTGACAGGAGCCTGATATAGCTGTCTCCTGAGAAGCTCTGCCAGAGCATGACAAATACAGAGGTGGATGCTCGCAGCCAACCATTGAACTGAGAATAGGGTCCCCATTGGAGGAGTTAGAGAAAGGACTGAAGGAGCTGAAGGGGTTTGCAACGCCACAAGAGCAACAATACCAACCAACCAGAGCTCCCAGGGACTAAACCACCATCCAAAGAGTACACATGGACAGACCCATGGCTCCAGCTGCATATGTTGCAGAGGACGGCCTTGTTGGGCACCAATGGGAGGAGAAGCCCTTGGTCCTGCAAAAGCTAGACAACCCCCCCCAGTGTAGGGGAATGTCAGGGTGGGGAGGCAGGAAGGGGTGGGTGGT
Organism: Rattus rattus; assembly: GCF_011064425.1. Classification (NCBI taxonomy): domain Eukaryota; kingdom Metazoa; phylum Chordata; class Mammalia; order Rodentia; family Muridae; genus Rattus; species Rattus rattus. The sequence goes on along the minus strand of NC_046168.1, from coordinate 71,750,393 downwards.
TGATTGGGGAGGGGGAACAGGAAAAGGGGGAGGGGGTGGGAAGGGGGATTATGGATGGAAAAGCAGGGAAGGGGATAATATATGAAATGTAAAACTATCCAATAAAAAAAAGAAATAGAATACTTTCCATAGCCTGGTTGCAGAACTAAAGACTCACATCAGAGCCCATAAAGCCACAAAATATGTATTTGGTTCCTTGTTAAAAAAAAATAAAAGATGACTGAGCTGTGGTTTATAGGTGAGAAAGTGCTAACAACATAGATTAATGTACAAGTATATGTAAGCTGCCATGTTGTGAATGGCCCCCAAAATTGAGAAAATAATCTTTCTGCTGTTCGAAAATGTTATCTATTTCAACACCAAATTCACTTGTGTCATTGAATAATGAGTAAGTTCCCAAGATATGTCTTCATTGTTTCACTTCTGTCGTGTTAACATAAATTAAAATGTCAGCAACACTTATACCACCACTATGCTTCTTATTAGAAATACAAGCCGGCTACATACGAGTTTGGAGCATTCTGAGAAACAACTGGCTATACTGTATTTATGGTAAACTATAGTATGTATTTATTTATGGTAAACTATAGTATGTATTTATTTTATTACTTATATAAATCAATAAATCATCTTATGGTAAATTTTCAATAAATATAAAATTATCCCAATTAGCTTTAACAGTCAAATTAACATAGCCTTGGAGGATAATGTCATACAGGTAAAGGGAGGTACAAGATAGATCGAGGCCTGTCATTGGATGAGAAGGAAGGATGGGCGAGAGAAAAGTTTAAGAGAGAGGGGGAGACTGGAACCGAAGGAGAAAGAAGCAGCCGGGAGAACATGGAGGCATATGTTAAGATTCCTCTCTGCACCTTTACAGGTTGTTATGAATATTCTTAAGGGATGGGTGTACACAGGGCTTTGTGTGTCTAGATGAGCAAATTATATATTATCGGTTGGATCAGAGGTTATTGTGTTGTGTGTTCTTTCATGTGGAGATTTAAGTTCAAGAGGGTATGTGATGGCTGGAGACATGTGTATGGTAGCAACCTGCCTTGGGAACTAGATGGGTAGACAGATTGTTGCCAGGCTCAGAGAGAAGCCATCGGCAATGTGATAATAGATAGAGCAAAGTAGGTGAGAGGTTTTGCTGACTGAGAGGAAGATATCTACCAGATATCTTGGGGCACTACCATGCCTGATCTAGTGTGGGGTAAAAGACACCATTTTTTATCATTTTACAGCTACACAGCCTAGAGTCATATGAGAAAGAGGCTTGAATTGAAGTCTTCCTCAAACTAGATTAGCTTGTTGGCATGTTAGTGGAGAATTATCTTGCGTGTTAATTGATACAGGAGAGCCCAGCCCAGTGTGGCTGCTACCAATCCCTGAGCAGATAGTCATGGACTGTATAAGGAAGTTCACATAAGCTCATAAGACAGCAGATAATGTATCTCCAGGGTTTCTGTTTCTAGTTCATGCTTGAGTTCCAGACCTGACTTCCTTCAAGGATGGACTGTCACCTGGAATAAAGCCTTTTCTCTTCTGAGTCATTTTGGTCATGATGTTCGTCACAGCAACAGAGAGGAAACGGAATGAAATAATAGCACAGTTTGGGCTTTATTTGTTTGGCTTTTGTAGTACTGTGTATTGAACTGAAAGCTTCATATATGTTAGGCCAGCATTGCACCACTGAGTTATAGTGCCAGCTTTAGCTTTTAATACCATTAGGGCTGTAATACGCACACACATTTTTCAAAGTATTGGTTGCTATACATTTCCCAATGTACTACTTCCTCCCTCCCAGCCATCCCAAGAGACCCGGAATGGCTCCAGCTGAGAGGGAAGAGTTTGGCCAAGCTGACTTCCTCTTTCCTTCCTAGCTCCAGTTCATGCAAAAATCTGGGTGGAGAAGATGGAGGAAAAGACAGGGAAAGAAAAGGAGGAGTTTCTTCAGAGTACTGATGGTCTCCTGGTGTTGAAATTTGGATACAGGGAAGAGTCACATAGGACAAAGTTAAATTTTTCATGAGGCATAAATTTGCATGTATTAGATGGTTTTCGAAACACTGAAAGTAATTAGAATACCATAAATCTGCCCAAGATGTTATAAAACATAACGGGGAAAAAAACTAGAATGAGTACAAATCAAGATCAGCATAAGGGAGAAAACAAATAAAAAATAAAAGCACTTGCCCCGCACAAACCCGATTCAGAGCACTCAATAAACGAGCTGAATAAGTCTTGGAAGAAAAACCATTTATTCGAGGAAATGAGAGGACTGGCATTGTCACTGCATGGTTCCCCGTGTAGGACATTGCTTTTTAGTATTTGTCCCGAGGGCACAAGGCTTGCAATGCAATGTAATACATAAGCAAATAAACAACCCTATCCCCACCTCTGGCTTTACAGTTTAGAAGTCAAAATGGCCTGGCACTTCCCTGTGGAGCCACTGCAATCCACCTCAAGTTCGTCATCCTGGACTCTCCAACGTGCTCCCGGAACCCCCACATTCATCTTCCGGTGTCCTCCTTCTATCTTCCGGAGTTATGGAAAGCCCTCAACCTCAAGCAGGTTTGTTCTCCCCAAACTCTGAATTTGAATTTTTGCTGCCTTTGTGAAACACCCTGTCCTTCAAACTCACCCAGTTGTATAAGATTTTCAGAAGTATTTCTTTAAGAGGAAACCGTTCCACTGCTCGTTTTATCTCCTTGATGTACGATGCAGTCGGGCACACTGAAATAGCACAAAAACAAGGAACAAAGAGGGCTAATCTGAACTTTTCATAAATATTTGCCCAAGAAATATTTTAATCTGCCCATGATCAGGCACACCACCCTGCCATGCTATGGTGTATGTAAGCACCAGAGGGGACCAGTGAACAGGGCCAGAGACAAAGAAGTACCAAGCAAGGAAAGAATGTGCTGCAGTCACTTGTGAGCCAGCACACAGTCTGAAGCAAGCCCCTGCCAGCCACGAATTCATTCGAAGAAATTTGAGCCACGGGGGTTCCCACTCTTTTCTAAGGAGTTTCCAGTTTTCACAACCATATCCCAAGCAAAATTACATCGCCTGCTAATATTCTGAATTCCCGATCACCGTTCCCACCAGTGAGAGAAGAGCTGAGGGAAAATGAAAATCCTGAGCTCTAACTGCTGCTATAAAGTCTGTGTAGCCCTGAAACCATAAACCTTGTCTTTCTAATGATTCAAAAATCTATTTTAATAATGTGCTCTTATGAAGAAAAGCAATTGAATTTGTTTCGAATCACAAGGATGTGGTTTCAAAGTCTGTCTCCTCACCGTAGGTATGTATGCATCAGTTGTTAAGTTTTCAAAGACTGTGGTATCCTTCTGGCTACAATGTGGTGTATATTAAATGAAACACTGGCTGTAAACTACTTATAGTCCATGCCTGATCCTCAACAGATACCATCCAAATGGGAAATATCTAAAGGACATCCTGAGCCTCCCTCACTGTGCCTAAGTTTTGTGTATTAATATCCTCAGAGCTACACTGTTCTGGATAATAACATACACAGCAGGTATGTTGCTGAATTAGAACAGTGGTGAGTGGATGCATTGTCTCCCCTTCCCCCCGCCCAGTAAAGCACCTTTTCAAAAATGTCCTTTCTATTAAGCATAGTTGAATTAAATAGAGAAAGTAGAGATAAGACAGGCAAAAAATTACCCAGCAGACAGGTAGTTCATCCTCTAGTAGCATGGGTAGATCAGGGGAAATGACAGTGTCTGACCCTTAGCTGATGTGCTAATCAGGGTTTTCCAGAAGAACAGACCTAATAAAAAATGAATGAAGATAGATCAGACAGACATACAGACAGGTAGGACTACTGGACCACGACCTGTTAGTCATTCTAATAAATCCCACTTGCAGGCTAAGGTCCAGATAGTTAAACAATGGCTGTCTACCAATAGAAGGTCAAAGAATCCATTAATCGTTCAGTCCATGAGGATGGATGTCTCAGCTAGTCTTCAGTCTATGTCAGAATCCCAAAGTAGACTCTAATGCCAGTGGGAATGAACTCACCAGTGAAAGTGAAGATAACCAGGCAAAAAGCAAAAGCATCCTTCTTCTAAGACCTTTACATAGGCTACCACCAGAAGGTGTGGTCCAGACTAAACATGACTCTTCCTACCTCAAAAGATGTGGAGTAAAGATATATATTCCCATCTCAAAATATTCAGATTAAAATGTGTCTTTCCCCCAGCTATACCATTCTTGAGCATATACCCAAAAGATGCCCCACCATACCACAAGTACACATGTTCCACCATGTTCATAGCAGCCTTATTTGTAGTAGCCAGGAGCTGGAAACAACCCAAATGTCCCTCAACTGAAGAATGGATACAGAAATGTAGTTCATTTACACAGTGGAATACTATTCAGCTATCAAAAATGAGATCATGAATTTTGCAAACAAATGGATGAAACTAGAAAATATCATCCTGAGTAAGGTAACTCATACCCAAAGGACATGCATGGTATGTACTCACTGATGAGTGGATATTAGCCAAAAAGTACAAAATATTTAGGATACAACCTACAGACTGTAAAAAGTGTAACAAGCAGAAATGCCCAAGTGAGGAGGCTTCAATCCCACTTAGAATGGGAAAGGAAATAATCACAGGAGGCAGAGAAAGGGAGGAACCTGGATGGGAGACAGGATGGGAAGAGGGGAACAGAATCAGATATGGGGATAGGAGGCAGGAGAGAAGCCCAGAGGGCCAAGAGAATTAATGGAAATAAGTAGCCTCGGGGCATAGGAGATGGGGGACCCTCTAGAAAGTACCAGAGACCTGGGATGTGAAATACTCTCAGGACTCAACCTTAGCCAAAAATGCCTAACACTGGGGAAAAGGAATAAAAGTCCACCTCCAGTAGGTAGACAGGGCCCCAAGTGTAAGGACAGGGTTATTAACCCACAGTCAAAATTCCTGACCCAGAATTGTTCCTGTATAAAAGAACTTCAGGGACAAAAACGGATAAGAGTGAATGAAGGAAAGGAGGTCCAATGACCATCCCAACTTGAGATCCATCTCATGGGGGGGACACCAAGGCCTGATACTGCTCTGCTATGATGTGCTTTCAGACAGGAGCCTGGCATGATTCTCCTCTGAGAGGCCCTACCAGTAGCTGACCAAGACAGAAGCAGATATTTACATCCAACCCCTGGACTAAAGTCAGGGACCTGTGTGGTTGAATTAGGGGAAAGATTGAAGAAGCTGAAAGAGAGAGTGATCCCAAAGGAAGACCAGCAGACTCAACTAATCCAGACCCCAGAGAGCTCCCAGAGACTGAGCCACCAACCACAAGCATACATGGGCTGGTCCAAGACTCCTGGCACCGACATGTACGGAAGTTCAACAAGGTCTGGCCTCAGTGGGAGAAGATACACTTAATCCTGGAGAGACTTGAGACCCCAGAGAAGGGGAGGTCTGGAGGGGATAGAAGCACCTTCTTGGAGGCCAGGGGGGGAGGAATGCAATGAGAAACTGTGGGAGGGGGCACTGAGAGAGAGGACAACAGTGACTGGAAGGTAAATAAATAAAATAATTTATAAAAATAAAATAAAATGGGTCTTCCCACTTCAACCGATTTAATTAAGAATAAATCCCTCACAGATATACCTGACCACTTAAGTTTTAGTTAAATTCCAGTCACAGTCAGTTGACAACCACAAGTAGCCATCACAGCCTACTAATGCTTCCTCTTGTCCCCACAAAGGCTCTTGCTGATGGAGAAGTTCTGTGCCGTCCAGGTGACCAGGCAGGAATCACTGTCAATCATATTACTAGTCAGGCCAGACTACCAAGAGCTCCAGGGGGTGGGGGTGGGAGCTCCAGGGAGCTGTCCACTGTGAGGAAAAATAAAGTTCAAGTTTGAGGACAAATCAATGCTCCTGACTCTTTCCAAATCTGGGCTCAGAGAGTGAGGAACGTAACCTCCAATAGCTTCAGAGCTTCAGAAAGCTGCCCTGCAGCTGGGTGGCTCCCTGAAGAACACGGTAGTGAAGAGAATACTCTACAAGGCCAGAGGTGGGAGAAAGCAAAAGCTGAGATTAAAGAGCTTTTGATATCCTGCTGTTAGAACCCACCCCCAAGTCCTGACTCTTTGATCCTATCCACTGTCAAACTACCTGATCAATTAACTGCGCCACTAGCCTGCTACCTGTGGAGAAAGGAACTCTGAAGTGAAAAGCAGTTCTATCAGCACTGACCACAGAGTACATCTAGGTATAGCTGCTCAGACATGTTCTGCAATCTCAGAAAGGCTGGGTGTGGTCTGTAACAGGACATGGACATAGAGGGAGGTATAAGAAATGCCATGTGGTGCTCTATGCCTGTGATCCCAGAACCCTGAAGGATGAGTGTGGCAGGAGGATTTCAAGTGTGAGGCCAATTTTGACTACATACCAAGAAGCAAGGGAAGGAGGAAGAAACAGAGAAAAAGGAATGTATAGAGGCAGGGAGGGATGGAAGTGTTCCTCACAGCTTACCAAGTTCTTCTAGGGATCAGTGAACAAGAGACTGTCTACAAGGACAGGACTTGTCTTTGGGAATTATGACAGATGGCAAATCTAAATGATTGGTTGATTCTTCCCCCTCTTGCCCAAACTCTATTTATAAAATAAAAGGGGGAAAAGTAAGAGGGATAAAACTTGCTGGCTTCCTGTTAGTATTGCCTTGGTTTGGGGTTTTCTCAGATCTGAAAGGTATTTTTAATTCAAGAAACTGAACTTCAAAAAGAAGAAAGAGATCCCAAACCCAAACTTTCCCTCTTTGAAGACTGCGTCGGGCCACTTCAGCAGTCAGCCAGAAGGCTCTGTTCCTTCCTCAGCAAACAAAACAGGGCTTCACATTCGAGGCTCTGAACTGTTCTATTCTGGGAACACACAAATGAAGCCATGCTTACAAAAAGGTAGACGATTCCTGACAGCCAACTCTCATCATACCCTCTTCCAGCAACCAAGAGAGACCATCCCTCCAGAAAGCCACAGCTCCTGTCTGATTTCATCTTTACTTGAAAGGACTGACATTCTGACAGTCTATGGGAGCCACCCAGTGGTGAGCAGGTGTTTCTGGGTCCTATGGCAAAGTTGCCCACAAATACAAGGGTTCCTTAAGTCAGGGTCAGAAAATTCTGACCACCATCAAGCTCTCTCTCTCTCTCTCCTTCTCTCTCTCTCTCTCTCTCTCTCTCTCTCTCTCTCTCTCTCCTCTCTCTCTCTCTCTCTCTCTCCTTCTCTCTCTCTTTCTCTTGATATAGAGATATAGAGATATAGAGATATAGAGATGATATAGAGATATAGAGATATAGAGATATAGAGATAGATATAGAGATATACATCCCTCCCTCCCTCCTCCTCCCCCTTCCTTTCTGGAAGGAACAGAGACAGAAGAAAGGAGGAGAGGGAAAGTTTTGAATGCTCATTGTGTTTACCATCATGGCAGCTCTTGCTTCTCCTTCAGATTTTGAATTTGCAATGAGGATTAGTACAACACCGCCCCACAGTTTGATCCACCCAAATCCAAATACAGGCTCGCTATTAAGAGTTGAATGACAATGCCAGCCATAGACTGCTTTTTAGGTAGCTATGGGGATTTTGAAAACATCATGGATTTCACTGTCTGAATTTGGTAAGGGGACATGCAAATTTCATGCTTTTTTGAATAGAGATGTTTCTCACCTGGTCAACACAGCTCACACAAAGTTCCTGAAGCTGTGCAGAATGTGTCCCATCATACTGGGAGAGAATCTGAAAGCCCTGCCCTCTGCAGGCAGCATAAAAATCGCATTTAAACTTGCTCACCCTCTCAGAAATCAGGAAAAGAAAGCCTCAATCAACCAACCCAAGACATGAAGAAATAGTGTATGGAAGCAGGGCTGCTGTCCAGTTTGAAGCTTGAGTCTCTCAGCTGCAGAGCTGACACAGACACCACACAGTTCCACCTCAGGCTTCCTGCCTGACCTTCCCTTTAGCCTCTTCCCTGAAGAGGTCAGCAAGGAGGCCGCTGGCCTTTCCATTTTCCATCTGTCTACTGGGTCCTGTCATCAACAGGATGAACTCTGAGAACCCCAGCACCACTGCACTCCAGGCTTCTGTGTAGCTTCACAATGTCCAATTGTGGATCCTACTCTCTACTATGTCTAAATTCTAAGAAGCAATTCCAAATCCCCACTTCAGGCAAGAGATAAAGCTGCTATCGATTGGTGTCTTTGGAGATCTAATCACTACTCCTTCCATTTCTTCAGGCATGGTACAGTCAGTGGCCAGCAAATTGATCTGAATTAAATTCTTCACCAGGTCAAAGTTTTTCATAAATTAGGTTCAAAACACAGAGGGCTTAAAAAATATTCTGAAGGCATATACATAAGAAACTGCTGAATCCTTTAGAATTGTATATGTTAATAAAGTGGGAAGTCTGACCATGACACTTGTTTGTCCAGAAGACACAATTAACATACATACACATGCATACATGTACACACATACATCATTGTAAAATAGAGCAATACAGTTAATTCTCTGTGTTTCAAAGCTTTTAGTATATAAATTGAATAGCCAAGTTAATTAATGAAATTTATCAAAGACAATACAACTTCAAATTGGATATCAAACAAAAGTTTACACAAGTGGCTATACCAAAAATCATTAAAGTTAAAATGTTAAATTGGTGATAATGGACTAAATAGTCCATTTCTGTTCCAGTGTCATTTTGTTCTGTGTAGAACATATATTTTCACAGAGTAAGAAGACAATAATGTAACTGTTTCACTTGCTACAGAGCCCTTTCCACATGGTAATAGCTATGTGGGAATTAATTATTCTAGGAACTCTGTTCTATATGTTTGAAAAATTATGCACTAAGGATGCTTAAAGATGAGTCTTCTTGAGTCAATGATAAGTGAAGCCTCTCCACATTAAGTCCTAACAGAGTCAGCTTGGTTTCAGAAGTGTTCCCTGGAGCTTGTGAGCACCAATGTTCTAGTATCTTCTCTATTGTGGGAACAAGCACCATGACCAAAAGCAACTTGAAAGAAAGGGTTTGTTTTATCTTACAGCTTACACTCCATTATTGATGAAAACTGGGGCAGAACTTCAAAGAAGGAACCATTGGGTAATGCTGCTTGCTAGCTTACACTTTGGGTCGCTCTCAGGCTCATGCATAACTGACTTTCTTATATACCCCAAGACCATTTGTCTGAGGAATGCTGCTACCCACAATAGGCAGAGTCCCACTGTACCGGTTCATCCCTCACAGAGAGGTCCACAGACCAACCAGATAAAGATAATTGAGACTCCTTTTCCAGGTGATTCAGATTACATCAAGTTACCAGTTAATGCCAGCCAGGAAAATTGCCTTCAGATAGCAAAAAAGATCCCTGAGCCCCTTTGCCCTGTGTCTTGTATTGCAACAACCCCACTGTTTTTATGATAACCCAAGAGACAAACTCAATAATCATCAATGCTGTGTGCCAGGCAGGGATGGTGACACAGACCTACAATTTCAATATTCAGAAAGTACTCAGGGCAAGCTGAACGACAGAGGTAGCTTGAGCTAATTTCAACCTAATTACACAGCAAGACCCTGCTCAAATATGAAAGAAAGTCTGAAAACATGAGTTCAAAACCCAAGACCCACAGGATGGAAAACAGAACCTACTTCCACAAGTTGTCCTTTGGATTCAATTATGCACTGTTTCACACTTGTAGCACAGACACATGAACATACAGACACAGAGATAGATAGATAGATAGATAGATACATACATACATACATACATACATAAATACATGCATACATACATACGTAATTTTAAAAATTGGCAAAAATGACAATAAACAGGGAAATCATAGGACTGATAAGTATTCCTTTTAGAATAGAAGTTTCCCCACCAAATGCCATATAATCTCATAATAGTAAACTATTTTATTTAAACAATGTTGGAACTGTTAAATCATAATGCAAGCACTGGGCTTATTCAATGGACCAGCTGTATGTATAAGGATAATTACATGCTTCAAGGTCTTTTTTATTGATAAATACCACTGGACTGGATGGGACTGGACTAGACTGGACTGTGTGAGAAACCCTGTGTTAACTCGACATTGCAGAGAAAAAAACTACAAGATACTGTTAAATCAGGACTCATACAGGGAAGTTTAATAAAGAACTGGTTTGAGCAAATGTGGGAGGGAAGGAAAATGGTGGTGTGCTCTGGAGCTAGTGGCAGCAGTCTGCCATTAACCTGTCCTTAAAAAGAAACAAATAAGGGAACAGCTCCCAGAGAACACAGGAGAGACTAGGAAGCCTGTAAGGGAGGATTAAATATAGCTTTCCCCAGAAAGACTTTTGGACTTCCTAGTAGCCAAACCAAATGGGACAAGGGACAAGGCAGCCCTTAATGTTCCCTAGAAGTCAGCCTCCAGGAAAGGTGGTGGCAAGAGTCAAATGAAGATGACTGGTAAACAGGACGACCCACTTAATCTACATAAGAATTCTTATGCTTGCTCAATCAGAAAATTGAGCAAGTAAGTTGAGTGTCGCGTGCCCAATGTCCCGCCAGCAAGAACGACGCGCGGCAACAGGATTCTTCTGCGAACAAGCCTTTATAGTGTTACAGCTCTCTTGAACAGGGACCCCGAGCAGCAAAATCGCTCGACTTATATAGACAACAGTATGCTAATTATCTCTCAGGGATTGGTGGGGCTTGGATCACCCCACTACTTGTCCTCCAGGGATTGGCGGAGAATGAATCACCTCATTAGCATATTAACAGTCAACTGACACCTGGTGCATAAACCGCACATGTGCAGTACCGCTGTTCACCACTAGAGGGAGCCCTAGCAAGGGGACAAGCCTGCACATGCGCAGTAAGTAGTTTATATCCAGACAAGGCTGGATGTCGGCACTATCTTTGTTTCGCCGCGCCGCTCTCTACAGTTGAGTAAACAACAGAATTAAAATTAGCATCCAGCTCTGCCCACACCTGTGATCAAAACTACTCAGGATGAAGTTTGCAAGTAAATGGGTAAAAATTTTTAAAATTCTCCTGATTGAGGTAATCCAGACCCAGAAAAACAAGTATGGCATATCTTCACTTACATATCAAAATTAGCTCTTAAGTCAACTATAAACTAGCACAGAGATTGGGTATAAAGACTAGGAGGGACAAATAGCTCTCCCTATTTGTAGGGACAGATAGTTATGGATAGAAGGAGAGAGGTTGGGACAGGTTCAGGAGGGGTCAGCCAAAATTAAGGGCCATTTTGAAGGTTAGCATGGAAACAAAAAAACAGAAGAAGCATCCTAAAATATATACATACATAAAGACAATCTATTTAAAAAAAATCACCAAATAATGGAGGAGACAGGTTCATCTAAATACCTCTTGTCACCAAATGAAGCTTCTAGTACTAGGAATAGATTCCATCTAAATGAGTCCTTGGTCAAAGTGATCCCATGGGAACTACTATTCAAGCCATTGCCAAGATTATAGTTTTTTCTCTACAAACTGACAGCAAGGCCCTATTGGTGAAGATAACACGGCTACAGCTCATTGATTATGAAGAAGTCAAGCTGGTACCTACATACAAGGCTCATCTCAGTGCTAGTGTCTTTGGTACAGGAAGTTACTCTGCATGCTACCAAAGGAGAAATATAAACACAGTCTAGCAACAATTCCTTTGATCTGCAACGGTATTTTGCCTACATGATATGCTAGTTAAATGGTGGCTCTAACGTCATTGGAGTAAAACAGTATCTGGTTTAACCTAAGACCCACTTCATGAGAAGGAGCATATACCCAACACTGTTTAGGTGACCAAGACTAGGGGACCAAAGATGTAGGGGAAAACCAAATACTACTGTTCTAGTAAAATAACACAGCAATAAAATGACTTCTAAAAGCATTCTGCTATGTTCCTAGGTCAATGCCTTGCTCAGCCATCATCCAAGAAGTTGCCCCATCCAGCTGATGGGAACAACTACAGAGACCCAGAGGCAGACAATAGGTCGAGAGTGAGAGTTGAATACTCAGCCATAGAAGAAATGTCTCTTAAATCCTTTCCCTCAGGACTCAGGGAGCCCTGAGAAATAAGAGGAAAAAAAATAGTGTAAGGGGTAGAGAGGATGGAGGAAAGAAAACAAGCACTCTAAATTAACAGGATCAATGAATTTATGAACATATAGAGACTGAGATAACATGCACAGGACCTGCACAGTTCTGCACTGGATGGGATCTAGAGCTGAAAGGAGAAGTGTAAACATACCCTCAAACTTATCCCAGAATATACTCCCATTGATAACTATTAAATAAAAGTTTAGTTTTTCCACAATAAATAACTTCATATGAGCAAAACCACCTCCACCATTAACACCATCACCACCATCACTACCACCACCACCCATCACCATCACCACTACCACCATCATCTATCACCACCACTACCTCCATCACCATCCCCACCACCATCACCATCACTACCATCACCATCATCACTGCCACCACCACCACCATCACCATCACTACCATCACCATCATCACTGCCACCACCACCACCATCAGCAGCAGCAACAACAAAATAACAGAATAAACAATCATTGGTCATTGACATATCTTAATATCAATGGTCTCAATTCTCCAATAAAAAGATACAGGCTAACAAAATGGATGTGAAAACAAGATCCATCCTTCAGTACATCCAAAAACCATACTACAACATCAGAGATGGACATTACCTCAGAGTAAAGAGTTGGAAAAAGGTATACCAAGCAAATGGTCCTAAGAAGCAAACAAAATATTTTAGAGAAGATAGTCTTTGTACCAAAACCAGTCAAAAGAGATAGGAAAGAATACTACATACTCATAAAAGTAAAAATCTACCAAGATGATATTTCAGTTTTTAAAATCTATGTCCTAAACACAAGTGTACCCAAGTTTATAAAAGAAATTCTACTATAGCTTAATTACATATTCACATTCACACACTGGTAGTGGAAAACTTCAATACCTCACTCACACCAACGGACAGGTCATCTAGACAAAAACTAAACAGAGAAACACTGGAGCTAATAGACCTTAGAAAGCAAAAAATCCAACAGATGTTTAAAGAACGTTTCACCAAAACACAAAGGAATATATATTCTTCTCTGCATCTCATGAAACATTCCCTAAAATTGACCACATACTCAGACACAAAGCAAGTCTCAAGAAAACTGAAATAACTCCCTGAATCCTATCAGACCACTACATATTAAAGCTAGATATCAACAACAACAGAAAACTTACAAATTCACGGAAACTGAACAACTCTCTCTTAAATGAAAAATGGGTCAAAAAGAAAAAGAAAGACATAAAGACTCTAGAATTCACTGAAATGAATACCCAGCATAACCAAACTAATGGGACACAATAAAAGTGATCCTACAAGGAAAGTCCACAGCACTAAGTGCCTACACTAAAAAAATTGGAGGGATCTCATACTAGCAACTTAACGGCACACATGAATACTCTAGAAAAAAAAAAAGAAGTAAGCACACCCAAGGGGAATAGATGGCAAGAAATAATCAAACTAAGGGCTGAGATCAATAAAATAAAAATAAAGAACAAAACAAACATGAGCTGGTTCTTTTAGAAAACCAACAAGATAGAAAAACTCTTCTCCAAACTAACTAAATGATGGGGAACTAAAGAGGACACTGAGGAAATCCAAAGAACCATGGGAACATACTTATAAACCCTGTACTCCACCAAATTAGAAAATCTAAAAGAAATTGACAATTTTCTTGATGGGTACCACTTACTGTAGTTAAATCAAGATTAGATAAACAATTTAAATAGACCTGTAACCCCTAGTGAAATAGAAGCAGTCATTAAAAGTCCAGGGCCAGATGGTTATAACACAGAATTCTACCAGACTTTCAGAGAAGACTTTCAAAGAACACCAAAACACCTCAAATTATTTCACAAAATAGAAACAGAAGGAACATTGCCAAATTTATTTTATAAGAACACAGTCACACTGGTGAACCACATGAATACTCAAAAAAGAAAATTACAGACCTATGTCCCTCGTGAACATTGATATCAAAATACTCACAGACCAGTTCCAAGAATACATCAAAAAGATCATCCACCATGATGAAGTAGGCTTCATCAAGAGATGCAGGTCTGGTTCAACATATGAAGATGAGTCAATGCAATATTCCATATAAACAGATGGTAAGAAAAACATCGCATGGTCATCTCATTAGATGCAGAAAAGGACTTTAGCAAAACCCAACACTCCTTCCTGATTAAAAGTCCTGGAGAAATTAGGGATACAAGGGACATACCTAAACATAATAAAGGCAATTTACAGCAAACATATAGCCAACATCAATTTAAATGGAGAGAAATTCTGAGCAATTCCACTAAAATGAGAAACAAGACAGGTTTTTCACTCTATAATAGCTTGTTTGAAGTTCTAGCTTGAGCAATAAGACAAGGGGATCAATGGGATACAAATTGGAAAGGAAGAAGTAAATGTATTGTGATTTGCAAATGACATGATAATATTTGTAAGTGACCCTAAAAATTCAACCTTGGAACTACTACATCACCTTCTGTGAAGAGGATGGATACAAGATTAATGAAAAAAAATCCTCAGTCCTCCTACATAGAAATGGCAGACTGAAAAAGAAATCAGGGAAACAATACCCTTCGAAATAGTCCCAAATAATATAAAATATTTTGAGATAACCCTAATCAATCAAGTAAAAATCTTGAATGATAAAAACTGCAAGTCTTTGACGAACAAATTGAAGAAGATATCATAAAGTGGAAAGATTTCCTATGCTCATGAATAGGTAGGATTAGCATAGTCCAGCCGGCCATCCTACTGAAAGCAATCTACAGATACAGTACAATTCCCATCAAAATCCCAACCCAATTCTTTACAGACATTGAAAGTACAATCCCAACTTCATATGGAAACCAAAAAGAAAAAAGAAAAACAACCCAGAATTTCTGAAATAATTTTGAACAATAAAAGAACTACAAGAGGAATCACCATCCATGATTTCATTTTGTTCTATAGTAATAAAATACTTCATGGTATTGGTACAAAAATAGACACATGGATTAATAGAATTTAATTGAAGAACAAGTCATAGACCCACATGTCTATGAGCACCTGATTTTTTTTATAAAGAAGCCAGAAGTACACACTAGAAAAAAGACATCATTTCAACATCGTTTTCAACAAATGGTGCTGGTCAAACTGGATGCCTACATGCAGAAGAATGCAAATATATCCATATTTAGCATCCTGCACAAAACTCAAGTCCAGGAGGATCAAAGGACTCAAGAGATGCACTGAACTGACAAAGAGAGCACGAGGAATAATCGTGAGTGCATTGGCACAAGAAATGACCTTCAGTGGCGCAGGCACTAAGAACAACGACGAATAAATGGGACCTCAGGAAACTGAAAACCTTCTGTCAGGCAAAAGACATCCTCAATGGGACAAAGCAGCAGGCTACAGAATGGGCCTAGTCCACAATTGATAGAGGACTAATATCCAAAATATACAAAGAACTCAAGAAACTAGTTAGCAACAAAAATAACTAATTTTAATAGTGGGGTACAGATCTAAGCAGAGAGTTGCCAACAGAAGAATCCCAAATGGCTGAAAAAATACTTAAAACAATATTCAATATCATCAGCTAGCCACCAGGTAGATTCAAACCAAAACATGTTACACCTGTCAGAATGGCTAAGATCAGCAACACCAGCGATAGCTCATACCGGTGAGGATGTAGAGCAAGGGAAATACGTCTCCACTGCTGCTTGGAGTGCAAGCTTGTACAGCCACTATGAAAATCAATATGGTGATTGCTCCAAAAATTGGGAATCAGTCCACTTCAAAACCCAGCAATACCACTCTTGAGCATGTACACGAAGAATGCTCTACCGTACCACAAAGACACTTGGTCAACCATGTTCACTGTAGCTTTAATCACAATGGCCAGAAAGTGGTAGCAATCTAGATGTCCCTCTCCAGAAGAATGGATAAAGAAGATGCTCTGTGTTTACACAATGGGGTACTATTCAGCTATTTTTAAAACGACGTCATGAAATTTGCAGGCAAATGGATAGAACTAGAGAAAAATCATACCGAGGGAAGTAATCCAGACCCAGAAAGATGGATATGGTCTATATTCACCCATGAGTGGATATTAAACATTAAGTAAATGATAGCTACACTATAATCTGTAGAGCGGAGAGGTTAGGGAAAGAGGAGGAGTGTAGGCAGGACACATGGATCTCCATGGAAAGGGGGAAAAGAATAGATTTTGTGAGTGGACGAGGGAGGATGGGGATGAAAGCAAGGTGGGGAATCAGGTTAGGGAGAGGTTTCAATGGAGGGAGAAAGCATGGGTGAGATGATTCAAATTAGAGAACATTTGGGGAATGGTGTGGGAATCTATTGCAGTGGAAACTTCCTGCAGTCTATGAGGGATATGGAGTCTGAACTGACCATCTCTTGTACCATGCAAGGTTCCCAATGGCAGGAAAGGATGTTCCCAAGGGGACATCCTGTGGAGATCCCCAGACTGCCCAAGCTTATGCTAGGAAAAAGGATTTCTCTCAGCAAACTGACGTGGGCCTCCATTGCCAAGGGCGACATTCACATAGCTCTTTCAATGTGGAGAGGTTAAGAGGGTACCTGCAGGGAGCCTTCACCCCTACGTTCTAGCCAGTTTGGTGTGGGAAGGTACTGTACAGGCTACTGAAAGAAACGGGGATACTAATCCAGTCACAAAATCTTTGACCTACAATCTTTCCTTCCTGAAAGATATGCTATGGCAATCGTTGACACAGAACTTGTGGGGTAGAGAGCCGGTGTCTGATCTGACTTAAGCCTACAGCATGAGAGGGAGCCCATACCTGACACTGCTTGGGTGACGAAGAACAATAGACGAGGGAGCCCAGAGACCTGGGGAAAACCAAACATGACTCGTCTGAAACAAACAAAAACTCATAAAATGATTCCGAATGATATTCTTCTATTCTCATAGACAAGCGCCTTATCCAGTCATCACCACAGAGGCTTCTTCCTGCCGCAGATAGAAACAGATGCAAAGACCCACAACCAGACGTTCCATGGAGAATCTAATTTGGAAGTCTCTATCCAACCCCTCCTTTCAGAGCTCAAAGAATCCTATGGAAGAGAAGGTAGGAAGATTGTAGGAGTCTGAGCTCATGGATGACTCCTGGAGAATAGGGCCCTGAGTCAACTAAGCAAGATACACACGAGATTAAAGCAGCAAGCACTGGGCCTATGTGGACCTACACCAGGTCTCTGCATATCTATTACAGCCATCAGCTTAGTGTTTTTATGGGACGCCTGAATGTGAGAATAAGTGGATCTTCTGACTCATGTGCCTGCTCTCGGGACTCTCTTCCTCCTGTTGAGTTTGCTGAGCCACATCTGACTTTGATATGGTAGTTTTTGCTTCATCATATTATATTTTAATTTGCTAATTTTGGCATCTGCCTCTTAGAAGTCTGCCCTGTTCTGATTAAACAGAAAGGAAGTAGATCCAGAGGAGAGGAGAGGTGGTGGAAGAACTGGGAGGAGTGGGGGAGGGGAAACTATATTCGGGATATATTTATTAGAAAAATAATCTATTTTCAAATAAGAAGAAAAAAAAGAAATTGTAGTTTCCTCTAAGGGAGTCTCCCTGGAGAGCCAAGCAACTCTCGAGGATAGGCTGGGTGCCCAACAGTACATGGACGGCTGTTGTTGTAAAAATATAAAAAATAAAAAGGTAAGGTTGCCTTTTACCTCACTAGGTCTGACACCTCAGTGCCCCAAGATATCTGCTAGCTATCTTGGCAGAAACACATCCCAACTCCTCTGTAGCCCAGTGTCTCCTGCCGCCTCACACTTTCCTACACTCAAACCGTCACATAAAAGAACACACAACACAATAATCTTAGATCCAATTGATAAGATATGATTGCCCACTTAAACATACAAAGCCTGGTACCACCTATCCCTTAGGAACATTGATAACAACCTGTAAATACACATAGCGAGATCTTTACGTCAGCCTCCATTGTCCTGTCACAGCTTCTCCCCTTCTCTCCTGTCTCTCTTCCTTTTCATTCCAGTCTCCTCTTCTTCCTTCAAACTTCTCTCCCGCCCATCCTTCCTTCTCGTCCAATGACAGGCCTCCTTCTATCTTGTGCCTGCCTCACCTGTGACATCAGGGACATCTTCGGAGGTTCCTTGTCCTCCCACAACATCAGGTAAGGCCTTTGGGCAGTTTTGTTTCGTTTTTATATTTTTTGTCTTTCTTTAGCCTACAGATCGTTTGCTTATATAATTAGTTTCTAGCTTAGTGTTTCTATGGGATTCCTGAGTGTGTGAGTGAGTGAGTTTCTGTATCTATATGGTTTCTTGTGCCCTTTCTTGGGCTCTTTCCTTTCTGTTTCGTTTATCCTATTCCAATGTGATTAGGGTTTGCTTTATCTTATTTTATTTTATTATTACTCCTTAGAAGGCTGTTGTTTTCCAATAAGAGTCAGAAAGGGAATGGGTTTGGGTGGGTGAGGAGGTGGGAAGGAACTTGGAGAATTGAGGGAAGGAAAACCATAATCAAGGTATATGCTATGAGGAAAAAAATATTTTCAATAAATGAAAACAAACTATTTGTGTACTATGGATGTGTTACCAGCAAGCGTCTTTTAAAATATTCCTGTTTCAAAATCTGAGTGTGATGGCACATGCCTTTAATCCCAACACTCGGGAGGTAGCAGCAGGTGGGTCCCTGTGAATTTGAAGCCAACCTGGTGTGCATAGTGAGTTCCAGGACAGCCAAGGCTACAGTGTCTCTAAAACAACAAAACAAAACATTTCTATTTCACTGTAACAGTTCACTGACATAATGGCTGATAAAATGTTTGCCAGAAAACAGAAAACTAGCAGTGTTTGTAAACAAGCTGTTTGTAAATTTGTTTTAATTTTCAATTTAAAAAAAATTCTCGAGTCTGATAAGAATTTCACAGATGAGCCAGAAAGAGAGAGAGAGAGAGAGAGAGAGAGAGAGAGAGAGAGAGAGAGAGAGAGAGAGAAACAGAGGGGAAAATTCAGTTTTTTTTAATTCTTTGACAACCATTTCTTATCACACGGGCTCCCCCATCTGGCAATGTTAGGTAATGCAGATAACGTTTTGTTTTTCTTTTGGTAAGGGCTTTAAGCACTCGAGGCACTGAAGTTGTATGTGCTAGGTATCATAACACATATCATAACAAGCTAGAGAAAAGGTGACGTGGCCAGACCAAGGTGACCCATGCATCATGGCTGGCACAAAAATCCTTCGTCTAGATTATTAAAGCCAGCAGTGAGGCCAAATCCTCACTGTGTCATAATGCAGCATTCATATATCTGTTTAGTTGGATGTCTGTTTCATGAAGAAAAAAAAATCACAGTGAAAAACACAGTGTACACCTGAGTAACACTGCAAGGACAAACCAAAAGTGTCTCAAAGCACACAGAGCTAGAGACAGGATGCACATTTCTGCACCCATGAAAGAAAAACATAATGAAAACGGATCAAAAGGTTAACACAAAACTTAAGGTCTTCATAGCTACAAGAATATACAAAAGGAAAAATTAGAACATGAGGTTTGGGATACAATTCTTAAGGGGTATTCATCTGCAGCATATATTTTTGTTGCTTTCATCAATTCCTTACAAACAAACACAAACTTGCAAACACTGAACTGCATTATATCAAAAGCTTGGATTTGCACTGTTGGCTAACATGCCACTCAGACTAACTCGAAAAGGCATTCGTCAGGTGCTTACCTTTCATAATGCTTAAAGGTATCCTAGACACCAAGGAGTAGGTTTTGGTTTTTAGTTAACAAATCTAGGAGGTAGGATTGAAGTCCTAACATTGATTGAGTCATGACTTCTGATTTTATTGACATGAACAGCAAGAGCTTCTCCTGGCAAATGACCAAGAATCCCAGCCACCCTAGTGAGGTCTCACACTCATTTGAGAAGAAACCATCACTCAGATTCCCATCCTATTTGAACCCTCCATGACTCCACTCTGCTCACCATCTACCTCCAACTGGAAGAGAAATTATGTAAAAAATAGCCACAAAGCACAATCCATACATGGAAGTGTAAGATAGAAATATGTTGGTTTGGGTCACCATATTTTGAAGTAGTGTACTGTGCAGTAGCATGTAGCTGAAGTATTTTATAGATAGATAGATAGATACATACATACATACATACATACATATGTAGATACATAGATAGATACGTAGATAGATACATAGATACATACATAGATACATACATAGATAGATAGATAGAGATGAGATAGAGATATATATGTGTGAGTTTATGTATATATATGTTTATGTTTATGCATGTACACGTATACATCTATATTTTTAAGTACATGGGGAACACAGCCTTCAACTGCATCAAATTATCCTTTACCAAAAATCATAGAAAGTTCAGGATGGCAGAAGGGATTCAGAAAGATTTGCAGAAAACATGACATTTCTCCATGCGAAGGTTAGAAAATTTGAAAGCTAGTCACTTGCCCAGTAAACAGATTCCATGAATGCCCTCTGCTCCGGATCCCGACACCCCAGCAGCTGGCCTTCTCTGCAGGGCATCAAAATGAATTTGGCGGGACAAAACCTCAGTAAGCTCACATCTCTTAGTCCGGACGATAAAGTTAATTGAAGGTACTACAATGACAGGATTACAAGGAACCATCGGATCTCCAACTGAAAACTGTTATGTCTTTAAGGGTTGGCATCGTCAAACATGCTGTAAAAAGCAAACAATGAAAGTGCCTGCTGCACAGAAGACAAAGCTTAGGATATTCCTATCCATGTGACAAGCCAGTCCTCCTACTCACACTTGGGCTCCAAGAGAGGCAGAGACAGGAGACCTGCTGACTGCCAACCTGGCTAAGACTATGCAAGTCCCAGGTTCAGGAAGAGAAGCTGTATCGATCTAACAGGTCAAAACCAATAGAAGTGGACACCTGACACCTTCCTTAGCACATAAACTCACAGACACACATACATAAATAACATATATATACATATATATATATATTTCACTCTGTTATGTGTATATGTGGGGCAGGTAGCATGCACATGAGTGCGGTATCCACAGAGACATGATCTGCAGCTGGAGTTATTAGCCAATTTAGTGTGGGTGCTGGGAACCAAACTCTGTTTAACCACAAGCCATCTTTCCAGCCCCACAAAAATCATTTTTAAGAGATACCAGGAACTACTGTATGAATTCACATTTCCAAAATAGGAGTTGTTAAATCAATCTAGCCAATGACTCAATCACCAGCTACTGAATTGCCCAACACCACTGAGCCTGGTGATTTGCCATTGGGTCTGCTGTATTTAACGGTAAAAAGAGAGGTCATTAAGTATATGGAAACTTCGAGTCATCTCAAAAACTATAGCTACTCAGCAAAATATGACTTAGAATATTACCAATCTTCAGTCCTAAGGAAGCCACTTGGTAAAATCTGACGATTTTATTTCTCACTGTTCCCTTTGTGGTTTAGTGCTTTGATTTGAGGAGTGGGAAGGGTAGCTGTAGAAGGTCCTTCAAGAATAATGTCACATTGCTATTTAAGCAACTGCGAGCCCTTAATGACACACGGAAAATTGAATAGAAGGAGCCAATTATTTCTAAAATTGGAGGGTTGTCAGCAAGATAAGTACTTAGTGCTTAGCATCTCCACTCTGCGGTACCTCCTCTCCTGAGTACTTGGTTTTAGAAAGGCTTGCAGAATAAATAATTGGGGTTTCTTGACCATGGTGAGGTTCTCTGTGTATGCAACCATTAATTTGTAGAATTATAGGGATGCGTGTGGTTTGTTATACTTAGTGGATTATTATTTGCCTTGTAGGTTAACATGAGTTTTTTTGAAGAATTAACTATGCATTTCCAAATGGTGTTAGACTTAACTGGGAAAGTGACTCCATTGCAGTCAGTCACGCTGCATGTCCCAAAAATAGCGTCATGTTGAATCGTTTCATTATCTGCTGACCTGTTAGAAGTGACAATATGCCAAGAACTAAAAAAAAATCCACATCAGTAAATTTAAGACATGTCTGGTTCTCTTTTCAACTGTGAGCCTAAGATGTGAAACCATCTGATCATAATTGGTTCCCATAAGTGGTTTCAGAATCTGCCATAGAAGTGACCATTAAAACATCTGGGAAACAATACCGAGCAATCCAATTAGTTCCATTACTCGCATTCTACTTGGTGTTACTTTATTTTGTCATTCGTTTATTTATTGTTGGGTTTCTGGTATGGAATCTAAGAACCCAAATATCTTGGCAAGTCCCATGCCATTGACGCTCATCTCCAGCCCCCTTTTTGCGTTATTTTTTTTTCTCTCATTAGGTTTTCTAAGCTGGCTATGAACTTGAGTTCCTCCTGCTTAGTCCCTGAGAGTTCTCAGGGGTCCAGGTTAGTAGACAATGTTGTGCTTCCTATGGGGTTACCATCCCCTTCAGCTCCTTCAATCCTTCCCCTAACTCTTCCATGTGGGTCACTGACCTCAGTCCAATGGTTGGAATAAACGACGTTTTGATGAGTTATACATTGTAGAATGGCTTAATCCAAGTATAAACAGGGTTTTTACGTGGTTATTTAAGTAGCTATTTTAAAACCCTCAATTTCTGAGTAAATCAAATATTTAAGTATTAAGAAATGAAATTTAAAGATGCTTAGAAAATAACATGGAGGAGTCTTCTAAATTTACTTTAACATAAGAGCAAGGTCTTTCTAAAGCAATACCCAAAGACAGAAAGAAATAGTGTTAGGCTTTACTATGTAAACATTGAGTTTTTAGTGATCAAAGAAAACCCTTAGGACTACCATCATCTTACTCCCAGATCTAGCCCCAGACACAAAGCTCCTGCACCAGCCTTCCCTGGAGAACCACCCAGAACCACACTAGATAGTGCCATCTCCAAACTCCTAGGCCTATTTCAAGATGCACAGATCTTAAACCAGTATTTCCTATTGAGCTCTACAGAACCTCACCCACCAACACCATCTCCACACTCCCAAGCTTAGCTCAGCAACACAGCTTCTGCACTGGCTTCCCTTGGTGTTTTGGTTACTTTTCTATTCCTATGACAAAACACCATGATAGAGGCAACTTATAAGAGAAAGCATTTAATTTTGGGGCTCACAGTTCCAGAGGATTAGACTCCATGACCGTCATCAAAAATAGTATGACAGCATGAAGACAGACATTGTGCTGGAGCAGTAGCTAGCACTTGATCCATAAGCATAGAGAGATAACTAACTGGGAATGGTGTGGACTTTTGATACCTCAAAGCTGATTCCCAGTGACACACTGCCTCTAAGGCCACACCTCCTAATCCTTCCCAAACAATTCCACCAACTAGGGACCAAGCATATGAGCCTATTGGGGTCATTTTCATTCACACATGTGAATCTCAATCACCACGTGGTGGTTGCGCCCAGAGCCAGCCCTGCCCATACCACCACCTCTACACTCCCAGGTCTATCTCGACTAGAACACTAACTTTGCCTGGTCTGCTCATGAAGCTCCAAGTTATACTGCTATTTCCACATTCACAAAGCTCCTGCCTGGCCTGGGGCATGCTACAATCTCACATTAAATATGTAACCAAGGAGAGTGGTCTACATGGCTAGGACACATCACAAAAACACAATCAATAGGAAAGGTACAACAAAATGTCCTCTCGAGACCCAGTAGTCCTATACAAGTGCTGTGTAATGAGAATTACCTAGGTTAAAAGAAAATCTAAACTTTATCATAAAATCCAAAGAATTTAATAAAAGCTTGAAAAAATGCCTCAATGAACTTATAATAAATTCCTAAGTGATGTCCAAGAAAATAGAAATGTATGACTGAATGAAATGATAAAAAAAAAATTCAGGATTTGAAAACTGAATTCGGTGATAAAATAGAAGTATTGGAGAAAAGTCAAGCTGAAAATTTAAAACTCAGTAATTCAATTAGACAATTCAGAAAAAAGCCTCACAAATTAAAACTAGTAGAAGACAGAATATCAGTACATTAAGCTAAAATAGAAGAATGGACCACTCAAAAATATGAAAAGAATCTGAATGCATAAAAGGAATATGCAAAAAACTATGGGATACCATGAAAAATAAAATTCAAATATGTATGTGGATGAAGAGAATATCAGGTCAATAGTCTAGACTAGAGCTCCAACAAAATTATAGATAAAAAGTTATTCAAATTAAAAAAAGACAACATACCCATAGAGATGCAAGGACTACAGAGAACAAGAAACAGATGAGACAAGAAAAGAAATGCCCCACAAATTTAATAAGGACAAGAAAATATTTTCAACAAAATCTGAGAAGAAAACTTTCCCAACCTAAAGCAATGGATGCACATAAACATATCAGAAGTTTACTGAAGATCAATTAGACTGGACCAGAAAAGAAAATCCTCCTTACACATAATAATCGAAACACAAAACCTACAGAACAAAGAAAGAATATTAAAAGCTGCAAGGGGCAAAAAACCAAGTACAAAGGCAGACCTATAAGAATTACACCCAACTTCTCAACAGAGACTCTGAAAGCTAAAAGGTCCTGGACAGAAATCTTGAAACCTCTAAAATAAAACACAGAAGTCAACCTAGACTACTATACCCAGCAAAATTCTCAATCAGCATAGATGGCAGAAACAAGATATTTAAAGAGTAATCCAAATTTAAACAATATCTATCCACAAATCTATCCCTTGGTACTTTAGAAAATGCGAAAAGAAAAACTCCAAGCCAAGGAGGATAATGACATTAAAGAAATAAGTAATTCCATACCAGCAAAAAGCAAAGGAAGTACACACATATACACACACACACACACACACACACACACACACACACACACTGCCAACATCAAAATAACATGAACTAAAAATTACTGATCATTTATATCTCTCAATATCAATGGATTCAATTCTCCAGTAAAAGACAATGGAAAGAAAGAAAACTTAAAGAAAAGAAAAGAAAGAAAGAAAGAAAGAAAGAAAGAAAGAAAGAAAGAAAAACTTTCTAGAAAGAGAGATTCAAAGAAAAGAAAGCCTTTCCAGAAAGAAAGAATTCTCCTGTACAGGAGGAAGAAAGAAAGAGAAAGGCATGATCCAGAAAGACTTCCAGAAAAGAAAGAAAGAGAGAGGGGACACTTGGAGGAGGAAGGAAAGATCTGAAAAGAAAGAAAGAAGAAAAGAGCCTGTCAGGAGAGAGGGGACATTGGAAGGAAGGAAGGTCCCATCAGAGAGAGAGAGAGAGAGAGAGAGAGAGAGAGAAAGAAAAGAAAAGAAAGAAAGGAAAGAAAGAAAGATTTTCTTCTCAAAGAAAGAAATTTAGGAACCTTTCTTTTGCATTGAAAATGAAGTCTTTCTTTTCTTTTCTTCTCTCCTTCCAGCCCCCAAACGAATCCTTATATCCTCCTGAAACCTCCTCTGTCCAGACTGGTAATCTCAGTTCATGGGTCCATGTCACATGGCCTGATCTTCATCAGCCAGCACGCAAGAGCTCTGCAATGGGCGTGGCTAGTTTCAGGTGTGTGAGGAAGTCAGGTGCTAGTCATGAGACTTAGCTGCAGTCCCGGGCGCCATCTTGGGACTGCCGCCACACCCGCTCCCCACATCCTTTGTGACTGCATAGCTCAGAATGGTTCCCTACTGGCAGGGCCTTCCGGCTGGAGGAACTCAGGCTGGTTGGTATCCACAAGAAAATGGCATCTCCGTGGACCCAAGGAGGGGAAACAAATCCACTGAGTCACAGCAGGCCAACATGCAGTACCTAAAGGAGTACCACTCCAAGTTCATACTTTTCCCAAGGAAGCCTTCTGCCCAGAAGAAGGGAGACAGTTCTGCTGAAGAACTTAAATTGGCCACCCAACTAACAGGACCTGTGATGCCCATCCGGAAATGTGTACAAAAAGGAAGAGTCATGACAGAAGAAGACAAGAACTTTAAGGCTTTTGCCAGTCTTCTCATGGCAGGTGCCAATGCCTGGTTCTTTGGCATCCGAGCAAAATGGGTGAAAGAAGCTGCAGAGCAAGACGTTGAACACAAAAAGTAATGTGCGGTTAGAGAGTTGTAATAAATTCTTCATAAAGCAAAAGAAAAAGAAAGAAGAGAAAGAGAAAGAGAGAGAAAGAAAAGAAAGAAAGAGAAAAGAGAGAGAGAAAAAAAATGAAGGCACAATATACCCAAATTTATAGGACATAATAAAGAAGTGCTAAGAGGAAAGTTCATAACACTATGTGCCTCCATAAAGAAAGAAATTTCTCATACCAGCAATTTAAAAGTACACCCAAAAACTCTACAAGAAGAAGAAAGAAGGAGGGAGGGGAGGAAGAGGAGGAGAAGAACAAGAACAAGAAGAAACACACTGAAGAAGAGTAGAAGGCAGGAAATAGTCAAAAATCATGGCTGAAATCAAACAATTAGACACAAAGAAAACAATATAAAGAATTGATGAAACCAAGAGCTGGTTCTTTGAAAAAATCAACAAGATAGGCAAACCCTTAGCCAAAGTAACTGCAAGACAAAGAGACTATATCCAAATAAACAAAATTAGAGATGAAAAAGGGAAACATAAAAACAGACAATGAGAAAATTTAAAAAATCATTAGGTCTTACTTCAAAAGACTATACTCCACAAAATGGAAAAAATCTTAGTGAAATGAATGATTTTCTAAATAGATACCACTCACCAAAGTTAAATAAAGATCACATAAACAATTTAAAAAGCCCTATAATGCTGAAGGAAATAGAAGCAGTCATTGAAAGTCTCCCAACCAAAAATAAAAAAGCCTGGGACCTGATGGTTTTAGCACAGAATTCTACCAGACTTTCTAAGAATAACTAACCCAATACTCCTCAAACTGTTCTACCAAAGCGAAACAGAAGGATCACAGCCAAACTCATTCTATAAGGCCACAGTTACCCTGATTCCTAACCCACACAAAGACTCAACAAAGAAAGCGAACTTCATACCAATTTCTCTTATGAACATTGATGGAAAACTATTCAATAAAATACTCATAAACTGAAACCAGGAACGCTTCAAAAACATGATCTACCATGATGAAGTAGGCTTCATTCCAGGGATGCAGAGATGGTTCAATATATGAAAATCCACCAAAATAACCCTCCATATAAACAAAAAACAAGCTAAAAGAAAAAAGTCACACGGTTATCTCAGATGCTGAAAAAATGCCTTTGACACGGCACATACCTAAACATAATAAAAGCAATATACAGCAAACCAATATCTAACATCATATTAAATGGAGAGAAACTTAAAACAAATGTCCCCTGACAAGGCAAGACTGCCCACTCTCTCCCTATTTAATATAGTACTTGAAGTCCTAACTAGAGCAGTAAGACAACGAAAGGAGATAAAGCAGATACAAATTAGAAAGGAAGAGGTCAAAGTATCACTATTTGCAGATGATATGATAGCATACATAAGCAACACAAAAAACTCTGCCAGAGAACTCCTACACCTTCAGCAAAGTGGCTAGACACAAAATTAACTCAAAAATATCATTAGCCCTCCTTATACAAATGATAAACAGGCCAAGAAAGAAATTAGAGAAACAGCATCCTTTACAATAGCCACAAATAATATAAAATATCTTGGTATAAAACTATAACTAAGCATGTGATAGACCTATAAAGCAAGAACTTCAAATCACTGAAGAAAGAAATTGAAGAAGATCTCAGAAGATAGATTGTTCATGCTCATGGATCAGTAGGATTAACAGAGTGAAAAATGGCCATCTTTTTTTTTTTTTTTTTTTGGTTCTTTTTTTCGGAGCTGGGGACCGAACCCAGGGCCTTGCGCTTCCTAGGTAAGTGCTCTACCACTGAGCTAAATCCCCAGCCCCGAAAAATGGCCATCTTACCAAAAGCAATCTACAGATCCAATGCAATTCACATCAAAATTCCAACATGAATCTTTATACACCTTGAAAGAACAATTCTAAACTTCATATGGAAAAAAAACAAAGCAAAACAAAACCCAGGATAGCTAAAACAATCCTGAGCAATAAAAGAACTTCAGGAGGAATCACCATCCCTGACCTGTACTACCAAGCAATAGTGATAAAAACTGCATGGTATTGGACAGACAAGTTGATCAATGGACTCAAATTGAAACCCCGAGATAAACTCACACACCTATGGATACTTGATTTTTTGACAAAGCTAAAACCATTCGATTAGGAAAAGAAGAGGGAGGCATCTTCAGCAAATGGTGCTGATATAACTGGATGTCAGAGTGCAGAAGAAAACAAATAGATCTATGTTTATCACCCTGCACAAAACAAGTCCAGGCAGATCAAAAACTGCCTGGAAAGCTGGATACATTAAACCTTATAGAAGATAAAGTAGAAAATAGCCCTGAACACATTGGTATAGGAGACAATTTCCTGAACAGATCTTAGAACTCAGACTCTAAGATCAATAATTGATAAATGTGACCTCAAGAAACTAAAAAGCTTCTGAAAGGCAAAGGACACTGTCAATAGGACAAATGGCAGCCTACAGATTGGGAAAGGATCTTCACAATCCTTGTATCCAACACAGGAGTAATATTCAAAATATATAAAGAACTAAAGCATTTAAATACCAAAAAACCATATAGCTAATTTAAAAATGGGGCACAGAGCTAATCAGATAATTCTTAGCAGAGGAATCTCGAATGGCCAAGAAGTGCTTAAAGAAATGCTCAATATCCTTAGTCATCAGGAAAATGCAAATCAAAACAACCCTGAGATTCCACCTCACATCAGTCAGAATGGCTAAGATCAAAAATTCAGGTGACAGCAGATGCTGGCGAGGATGTGGAGAAAGAGGAACACTCCTCCATTGTTGGTGGGATTACAAGCTGGTACAACCACTCTGGAAATCAATCTGGAAGTTCCTCAAAAAATTGGACATAGCACTACCTGAGTACCCAGCTATACCACTTGGTCATATACCCAAAAGATGCTCCAACATATAACAAGGACACATGCTCCATATGTTCACTCCAGCTTTATTTATAATAGCCAGAAGCTGGAAAGGTCCCAGGTATCCTTCAACAGAGGAATGGATTCAGAAAATGTGGTACATCTACACAATGGATTTCTACTCAGCTATTAAAAACAATGAGATCTTGAAATTAATGGGCAAATGGAGGGAACTTGAAAATATCACTAAAGAACATACATGGTATGTACTCACTGATAAGTGATATTAGCCCAAAAGCTCAGAATACCCAAGATAAAATTCACAGACCACATGACGCTCAAGAAGAACTACACCCAAAATGCAGATGCTTCAGTCCTTCTTAGAAGGGGGAATAAAATACACAGGAGGAAATACAGAGACAAAGAGTGGAGCAGAGACTGAAGGAAAGACCATCCAGAGACTGCCACGCATAGGGATCCATCCCACATGCAGTCATCAAACCCAGACACTATTGGGAATGCCAAGAGGTGCATGCTGACAGGAGCCTGATATAGCTGTCTCCTGAGAGGCTCTGCCAGAGCCTGACAAATACAGAGGTGAATGCTTGCGGTCAACCATTGGACTGAGAACCAGTTCCCCAGTGGAGGAGTTAGAGAAAAAACTGAAGGGGTTTGCAACACCATAGGAAGAACAACAAAATCAACCAACCAGACACCCCAGAGCTCCTAGGGACTAAACCACCAACCAAACAGTACACATGGAGAGACTCATGGCTCCGGCCACATATGTAGCAGAGGATAGGTCTTGTTGGGCATCAATAGGAGGAGAAGCTCTTGGTCCTATGAAGGCTCAATGCTCCAGTGTAGGGAAATGCCAGGGCAGGGAGGCAGGAGGAGGGGGTGGGTTGGCTGATGGGGAGCACCTCATGGAGGCAGGAGTGGGAGGATGGGATGGGGGTTTCAGGAGGGAAACCTGGGAAAGGGGATAACATTTGAAATGTAAAGAAAAGAAAATATCAGTAAAAGAAAAGAAAAAAAAAAAATTCACATTAAGATAAATGGTTATTGAGAAAAGAATGTCTTCAGTTAATAATACAGAATAGATCTATAAAATATATGACATGACATTTATATTAACCTGCTTTAAAAATACCGAAACCATAAATAGGAAAAAACATAGAGCGATACATATGTGTATATTGTATACTTTGTATGTATTTTGTGTATATATGTATATATTATGTATAAATAGTGCGTATATGTTTATATTTGCATGTGTGTATATGCAAATATATTGTACATACAAATATATATACATTATATATAATATATACACACAAAATATGATGATTAGATATGTTAGTAGTAACAGGAAGGTGCTGGTTTTAACCCATCTTATCAAAGTTTCCAAGTCCTTACTATTCATTATGCCTGAATAAGAAACCACTCATGTATTGTTGGCTTCATTATTGTTTCAGACTCCTCAGAGGCCAAGTATCTGTAGCAAAATTGCAAATACAATGGTCCTCATTATTTGTAGTAGTATACTAGTCTGCAAGGTCAACAGACACACGGAGTCGGTGAATGTTGAGTTATAGCTTCTAGAAAAGCACAAAACTGAAGTTCTACAAGCTTTTGGCTGTGGTCCTTGCATCGGTTGGGTTGATAGACACATAACCTTTGTAAAGCTCTATTTCTACTTCACAACATGGTGTATTTAACAGAATGCTGCTTCCTTAACACTGAACTCACCACCAACCGCACTGTACCCCATGCCTGAGCCGGGCTCATCTTTCTCCGTAAGAGTCACCAGTTCTTCTGTACTAAACATACATACCCTGCAGTAGTTCTCCAGTGAGGCTTCAAAGCCATTGTAGGTGGCTTTGAAGGGCCAAACTTCCTCGCCTATAAAACAGAGGAAGATGTAACACTAAATAAACAATTAAGAGGATGCTGGCTTGCATTTTGGGGCCTGAAACAAGAAAGGAAAAGCTGTCCTGGGGTAATCTCGGCTGGGAATGAACACAGCAAGCAACTGAAATGTTTTGCTACTTACTATGTGCAAACTGACAAGTGAGAGGAAGTGAGACCTGGGCAAACACTGGCTGTGGTGCTGCACGGTGTTCAGCAAAACCCTAAATGTTAAAAGTAGATAAATTCACAAGCACGGAAGTAGAAGTTTAGTTATAGATGTGTCTTAAGTTCTTGACTGGTATCAGTTAATACATATCATACAGATATGCTTATTATATAAGCTGCCTTTATAAAAATCAATCATAGCAAACACTACATTGCAACAAAAATGGAAACAGCTAAAGATCAATGTTTTCCATAAGTTATGTTAAACACACACAGAGGAAGGGAGGACTCTGTGCTCCTGCTCTGCAGGCATTGTAGGGGCTTTTCACACATTTATAGAGCTGTGGTGAATGTCTGATAGGCAGCCAAGTTCATAGACACAGTTTAAGAATAAGGAGAGCTCACGTTCTGATGTTCATGCTTACACATTGCTTGAATAAATTGAATTTATTCACAGAGCATCTAAACCACACTAAAACTCTGCCCTTCCATAAAAAAATGTTCAAAGCATTTTGAAGATAAAGGGAGAAATCAGTTCACCTGACAAAGCAGGAAATAAAGGAAGGAAAGTGTGTGTTTTGCCAAAGCCAAGTGAAGGATGTGTGTCAGACTGGAGCCTGTGATCGGCTCTGTCAAGGGCTGCTGTGGGGTCAACTGTGAGGCAGACTGAAAATTAATCACTGGAGTCAGCAGCGATGTGGAAGGTACTGATGCCCTTATACACAGCACAGAAACGGGACAATGTGAAAACATGCATTAGGATGGGTTTGTGGGAGAATAAATAGAGAGTTGAAACCATGACAACAGAAGGCCTTTCCATTCGCAGAGAAACAGGAGGTGGGAATCGCAGGAATTCGAGGCTCAAGAGGAATGGTCTCGTTCTAATGGGAGGAGATGGATTTATAAGCTGACCAGAATGATCCATGAGAAACAAACATCATAGAGGAATTAATGACAAATAAATTAACTCGGGCAACTTCCATAAGCAACTACAAGCCTTACTACAATCTAGTGTGAGGAGTTTTCTTATTCATTTCTTAGCAATCCTTTAAAAGACAACGAATATGAGGGCTATAAGATCCCGGGATCTCAGGGGCATGCAAACTCTTTGAGCAGCAGAACTAGGAAAGGAAGGAATCTAGAAATACAGTCTCTGACAAGTATGGCAACAGTGCAAACAGAGATTTGAAATGTATGTGGGATGGTTGATATGGTCAGGTTGAGAGGACTTGGGATCTCACTGGAGACACAGTCTCTCGGCATATGAAGGTGTTTCCAGAGAGGCTCAACTGAAGTGGCAAGGCTTGCTGTGAACACAGGTAGGCCATCGAATGGGCTGGCATGTCAGACTAAACGAAGTAGGAGAAAGCTATTGCAGGATGGTGTTTCGTCTTCTCTGTTTCCTGACGGTGAACACAGTGTGACCACCAGCCCAGCTGAGCTTTCCGTGACACAGTGGACTAAGCTTTCAACTCCTTAAGTTACTTTTGTCTGGTACTTTGTCACATTAATGAGAAAAGTCACTCATACAGGATTTGGGGCATTCTTAAATTACAAGAAAGATAAGGCAAGTTGCCTCACAAAGGAAAACTTCCTGTAACTACAAAGAGAAAAGAGGAGGCAGACAGCAAGTAGTTGAATGCCTGGGGCCAACATTCTTTCCATATCATGGAAGGCCTGGTGGCTTATCCAGATCCATGCTCATTTTGTTTGTATTTGCACTGTGATACAACTGTGACAAAATATCTCTCTCTCTCTCTCTCTCTCTCTCTCTCTCTCTCTCTCTCTCTCTCTCTCATTGATCCAATATCTCACCCCTTCAATCATGTGAGACAAAATCCATCCATTTCTCCTGTGTTTTCTTCTAGACATGCTCTTACGTACTCCCTTGAAACCCTCTCTCCATCTTGCCCCTCCCATGTGTATACAGCACCTGCCCTTCGGACTTCAAAACACCGGAAGTGCACTGGTCAGTGGTGGTGCACACTAATCCCAGCACTCATGAAGCAGAGGCAGATGGATCCCTGTGAGTTCAAGGCCATCCTGGTCTACAGAGCTAGTTCCAAGACAGCCAAGGCTACACAAAGAAACCCTGTGTTGAAAATGCTAAAAATAAAGTCAAAGTTTTAAATAAAATAAAATGGAAATGTAATTGAGTAATCTTTGACGACCACCTTCAGAAAGCGTGAATGAGCTCACTGCAAAGACCATCAAGTATATATTGACTGATGCCTTAAGGTTAAGGAAAACTTAAAACAAACAAACAAACAAAAAAACAACAATAAAACAGCTATGTCACGTTACTAAGGTGAGATAGACAGAGAAAGGTAACCTATGGGTAAGAGGGCATACATAGATGGTTTCTTAAGAAAGCAATGTGCTTCTGACAGTTTGGGATTTGGGAGACTAGAAAGTAACCATGTCTTCTTAGGGTTCAAAATCCAAAACAACTCAAGCAGGCACAAGAGTCCACTGCAAAGCGAGACCTTTATTTGAATTAAGTAACAAAAACTGACCAGTCAGGAACAGCAAGCAGGACAGACTTGGGAGCTGACAGTGACCTGGAACACTCATCATAGTATTTCATCAGATGACCAAAGTTTATTGTATCAAGCTATTACTGATCAATCAGGGCCATAGAGCAGACTCAGAAGTTGAACTGTGATCTGAGCCAGAATGTTACAGAGCTGTTGAGCTTGAAAACCACAAGTACCTATGCCAAGTTAGAGTTAGAATTTTCCATCAATCAGAATCATGTGTTCTTTCATGGTTAGAAATGATCTTTATGTTTGGGGGAAAAACAGAAGAAAAATAAGGAAGAAATTGGCTAGTCACCTGGAAAGCCCCCCTAGAGCCTGGGAGCTTGAACTTAATTTCACTTTATGATCAAAATAGAGTCTGAAAACAAAATGGTAGCACTTGGGATAAGTCTCTTTTGTTTGATCCCAACAGTCTGGAGAATAGGAAGACTGCCAGAAAGGGAAGGGTCAAGCATACAACTGAACTTACCTTCACTGTAACAGACCAGACCATGGAAGTCACGATTAGCAGCAATCGCTGCTTTAGAGTTCTCTCGAGGAAGAGAACAGATGAAATCATACATATTATGAGAGAGGTTTGTTCAGTTTGCTTACATGATGTGGATTTATCTAGCAATGGCTGTCTCACACTGGAGAAGCTAAGAACCTGGTACCTATTTGTTCCATAAGGCATGAATGCCTAGAAGACTCCTGGAAAGCCTTTGGTCTTCAGTTCACAATGGAAAGCCAAACATTATGAGTGCTGATGCAAGAAATGATAGTGAGAGTAGGTGGTTGGGTGCCTGGGTGGTGGCAGCAGCAGCGGCGGCAGCAGCAGCAGCAGCAGCAGCAGCAGCAGCAGCAGCAGCAGCAGCAGCAGCAGTGGGACAGAACCCTTACCAGCAAGGAGCAAAAGCAAGCCAAGCAAGCTGCCTTTGCTCAGACCTCTTTATAAATGGCCACCAACGGAAGGTGCCACCCACTCTTGGAAATGGTCTTTCCACCACCTTCCCTCCACTTCAGCTAATCCTTCAGAAAAAAAAAAAATACCTTTCCAGATCTGCCCAGGGGTGTGTCTTGAAGTTAAGTTCATATCCAATCAAGTCAACAGTCAAAATTTAATATCACAATTATGATCACAGAATAATTGTACACTTTTCTCTTTTACCACCTAAAGCAAGACCTGCCTAATGACAGCACCTGGTAGCATGCCAGTGGGGAGAGGGAAAATTTCACAAGACTCTATTCCTAAATGAAAAGCTACAACCAATCAACGGCTGCTGCAGGAGAATCGATCTTGTCCGGACAAATGCAAAATAGGCTGGGAAATGACATTTTTATTTTGCTGCAACTGTTAGCAGTGTTTGGGGACTGGGGAGAGCTCTCCAGATTCTTGGCCTCTTGTATAAGAATGAAATAAAAAGCCTACACTGATGTCCAATGTACTAAGGAAACTATTCAAAAACGATTCAGAGCAATCGTGAAGATTAGAAGCAATACACTGTCAAAATTCATAGTGAGCCACAAAAAAAGGAGGTATTCAGGAAATTGATTACTGTTTGGGCTTCCTCTTATGTAGCTCAGGGAACCAAGGAGTTTGGTTAAGGAGGGCACAATTTGAGTGAGTCTCTGTTTTTGACTGACAAACTCGGATTATATAAATCCTTGTGCACTACTCATGTCCCTTCCCATAATGCACCTGTCTTAATCATATGCACACTACTTCTGCATAAGACTGCAACTAAAAAATCCTAAAAGCTGACTTGGGGACACAGTTTCACCTTATTGTGCATACACACCAAACCAGTCTAGTCTGAATATGGGTTCATTGCCCATAGTTGGCAGCTTGTGTTCCAGAATGGATTGAATAGGAACAAGGCGTTCTCAATGGATTGATAAGGAGAGTAACTTATTTCCACTCTTTAAAACAGATATACATGTAGCTTGATAATGAATTGCTTCTAATATGAATTTAAGGCTGGTGAGCTGACCCAGGGGATAAAGGAACTTAACCCTGATGATATGGGTTCAATTCCAGAAATCTACATTATAGACAGAGAGAATAGACTTCTGCATGTTGCTTTCTGATATCTATATACAACAACATGCATGGCATGTACTCTGTCTGTCTGTCTATCTATCTATCTCTTGACATGATGAAAACTAAAATTAAATCAATTTGTTTTGGCAGGTTCAAATACCTTAAATTTAGTCTAAATTTAATTTGAAATTATAAAAACCAAAAATGGTATTAGCATAAAGCTAACATTCTCCCTAGAATGTGTAATCTAGCTTTTATGACAATTTAATACAGGGTACAACCACTAGAAAGTAGGAAGCCTCAGTTGAGAAAATGCCTCCATAAGATCTGACTGTTGGCAAGTCTATTGCGCATTTTCTTAATTAGTGATTGATGTGGAAGGGCCCAATCCATTGTGGGTGGTGCCACCCCTGGGCTGGGCCAGTGGTCCTGGGTTTTAAAAGAAAGCTGGCTGAGCAAGCCATGAGGAGCAATCCAGTAAGCAGCAATCATCCATGGCCTCTGCACCAGTTCCTGCCTCCAGGTTCCTGTGGGCTTCAGTTCCTGCCTTGGCTTCCCTTAGGGGACAATGACTCTGGGTATGTACTCCAAATAAACTCACTCCTCCCCAAGTTGCTTTCAGATATGGTACTTTCTCACAGCAATAGTAGCCTTAAATTAGACAAAGAGTAAAATAAAGGTCTGTACAATTATTAAATTGAACTTGAATGGTTGAACTTAGAGATTTCAGAAAGCCATGTAGCAATCCTTTCAAGCCGCGTCTTCTTTAGATGGATGTATAATGAGCTTTGTTTTCTGTCCAAACTAATGTAGCCATTAATAGCTAAGCGCATATGTATTAAGAGCATACTAATCAACACCTCACAGAAGCCACTGAGTGAGATGAGAAGAGTTGGCATGCCAACATCACTTAATCTTTCTGGTTTAGACGCTGAGTGTAATTTTTAAAATGTCAGCAGTTGGCACTTCATAGCATCTTTCATTGTTCTC
Source organism: Rattus rattus (assembly GCF_011064425.1). Lineage (NCBI taxonomy): Eukaryota > Metazoa > Chordata > Mammalia > Rodentia > Muridae > Rattus > Rattus rattus. The sequence goes on along the minus strand of NC_046168.1, from coordinate 71,713,669 downwards.
CATAAAAGCACTTCATAAATATTTATCCTATAGCATCATTGTAACTTAAAAGAACATTCTATTTTACTTCCTCCTTAAAAGAGTTGAGGAAACAGCTCTGTAAGACAGCAAATAATCAAAGACTGTACTCTCCTTTGTTGGTATCTGGGCTGTTAATTCCCTGTTAGGTCTTATTACAGAATTGTTTTCTTCAAATATGAAAATTGCTTACTAGGAGTCCTGGTTCAACAATTGAGTCCTATTGCAAGAAGATTGGTTCTTATCTTTTAGTATATGCATATGGTATAGTGTATGGGTAAAAATGCCACATAAAATACCAACAGAAATGTATTGTCTTATAGGCCTGGACGCTTATGGTCAAAAAGAAATTAGTCTTTATGGGACGTTTCTTCTGATGCTGTAACAAAGGGCTGCTTTAAGCATCCTTCCTTGACTTATTAGTCTCTTCACGTCATCTTCACTCAGAGCATGTCTATACATTGGTTACACTTTCTCTTATGAGGACATCAACTCTATTAAATTATCATCCGTCCTATTGACTTTGTAGCACTAGCTGTGTACAAAATGACTTTATTTCCAAAAAAGGTCACTTGCTGACATGCTAAGGATATTAGGACTTCAGCATATGTTTTTAACATAGAGTTACCATGCTATTGTATTCCATGTGTCTGTCCTGTTGTGTCGGCTGCTTTCATGAACTAATGCATCTCCTTTTGGGTTGTTTGCATGTGACTGCCATAACTTATTTTCACCACAGGAATTAAGTGGGCATTTTATAATTTATTGCTTCCATTTTCCTGCTCTGTCTTGTTATTTTGCTTAAACTGGGGCTTTATGTTGTTTTATTTTGTTATTATTATTTATTAATTCTTTGAGAATTTCATACAAAGTATTCTGATCATAATCACCACCATCCCTTCTCCTTCTATTTCCTCCCATATCCACTTCCCATTCCCATCCCCAATTTCCTGTGTTTCTTTTTTTAAGCCACTGAGTCTAATTTGTGCTGCTCCATATAATCCTAAGTGCAGAGCCATTCAATGGAACATGGTCAACTTTCCAGGGGCCATACCCAAAAAACTGACTTTCCTTCTCCCAACAGTTATCAGTTGTCAGTAGTTCCTCATCTAAGTGATCACCATCCCCCTCTCTATGCTTGGATTTTTGTCTGCCTTGATCTTGAGCAGGTCTTGGCAGGAATGCTGTAAATGCTGTCATAACGCCTGTGAGTTCATATGGGCACTAGTCCTGCTGTGTCCAGAAATCGGTTTTGCTGTAGCCATTTCCAGCCTCTGATTTTTATAATCTTTCTATACCCTCCTCTGCAATTATTCATCAGAAAAAAGAGAAGGAGTTGAGATATCCTGATTAAGTTGAGCATTCCACACTTTATTATCATTTTAACGTTGTGCACTTGTGGGTCTCTGTATTGGTCACCACCTCCTACAAAATTAAGCTTCTCTGATAAGGCTTTGAGGGTACACTAATCTATGTTTCACAATAAGTCATTAGGACTAGGTTTAATATTATGTCCCCTCGAAGAATAATATTAGTAAGTTCTCCTCTAGTTCTTTTCTAGCCACAGGTTCTTGACCTGGATGACAGTGTAAGACATGACTTCCATCTTGTGAAAGAGACTTTAAATCCAGTCAGAAGAATTGATTAACCCCATGAAATTTATTCCACTATGGCACAAAAGGCATTTCTTCTCAGACTGGTCATTATTTTAGCTCAAAGGATTCACAACTGGATAAGATTGATGTTTTTTTTGTTGTTGTTGTTTTTTTTTGTTTTCAAACTCAATTCTTTTAATAAACAGTAACAAATTCTCTGTTAAGATGTTTAAATGGAGACCAAAAAAAAGTCCAGCTGTTGAAAGAAAATTCAATAAATAACTATTTTACATGGATAAAGTCATAGTGGTACAATTTATGAATGTCACATCAGGCATGCACAAAAATGTATCATACATGACAGGAGCAGTCAGAAAATATTGAATTAGGTCTAAAAAGAATTTACTGTACATATATACAAAAAATCTTGCAAATTATTGCCTCATTTTAACAAGGAATTAAAAGTAAACGTTCCCAGCTAGGTAGCCTCTCTAAGAGGCTAAAGTCCTGTTAGCATTTAAAAATGTTAAACCAGCTGGAATTTATCTTTCTCTCATATCATTTTTCTGGATTTTGGTTAAAAATCTATTTAAATAACTAAAGTGTCCATTCAACTTGCTGATAATCAAAACTCTAGATAAGAAACACCGTTTCTATCTTATATCAAGACCCCAGCAATGCATAGATAAACTGTGTCAACTAATGAGAATGGGCATTTTCACTTAAGTGCAACTGGTATTAGCATTCAGTCATCTTTTTGTAAATTATTTATACAGACCAGCCACTGTAAACCCAGAGTGACAAAGAGTGACAGCAATGGAAGAATATGCCCAGTGTCCTCCTACAGTAAAGAAAGCATACTGAAGGGAACGAAGGAAGAAGGTTTGAGTTGCACAACACAGCAATAAGAAGCTAACCATGTGGATAAAAATATTGAAAGCAACATGGAGCCAGGCTACCATTATTTTACTGTGTGCATACAGGGAATACTAAATTTTAGATGTATAAGTTAAAGGGCCCAGTTTTTAAGTTAATTTAACTACCCTTTGTCCTCTGTGCTAAACTAAATCTTATAGTTAATGTGCTAGCATAAACACTTCAAAGCAATCTTCATTAAATGCTGCAAAAAAACAATACACCATCCAAAACCAAGGATGTCATTGCAGTTCTGAGTTTTGTATAATAAATACCCTCCCTTTCAATCACTAAGACCACCCTCCCCTCCTACCTACTCAGCACCTTGAAGCAACTCACACTTACAACAACACAGTCAAATGTTCTAGGATTTTTTGCAAACAACACAACTAGTAAAATAAAAAATTTAATTAAAATGATTGCAAAAGTAATTGTTTTTAACTGTACTATAAAAGCAAAACATATCCTAATACTGTATTGTATAGTTTGATTCACCTTAAAACTTAAGAGCATGTCTAATAAAGCAAAAATGGGCAAAAGCTATGACAATGGCTTATTATTCACGTTGGAAAAAGTAAAATCACGTTTGAGATGCCTATAGACATCTCTCTTCTTAAAACTTAAAGTAGTAGCAATACCATTTTTATTTCAGACAAAAATTCACATTTTTTCTTTCCAACTATTCAACTAAACAAAATAGCTTGAATATACTTCAAACTCTGCACTGTGCATACCATCTACAAGTCTCGTTATTAACACTTTGAACTGCAGTGCTCCAAACTTAAGGAAATTGTCCCCAAAAGCGTAAACCACTGTAGCAACTTCTAGGCTTTGTAGACTGTGCTTCTGCCGTCAACTGCCTTGGAATAAACTAAATTACCAGCCAGTGACCAGTATGATTTTTAATATTGCAATCTTGACAATGGTGGACAAAATCCCATATGGATACCCACATCTTCAAATGCAAATTTTTAGTAAAAAAAATTTTAACACAAAGTCTCCCAGCGGCATAAAAATGCCCAGTTCTGTAATCGGTAGCCCTGGTCTAGGATGGGAACAGGATCCAGCGTCTTGTCTGGAAGTCATTTGCACAGTCCCTTGGCTTCCAGACAGATGGTCTTGCTGTTTGTAAACTGAAGTGCTCCTGGTTGAATAACATGAGAGAAGTTTCGTTTTTAAAAATCCTTGCATGTTTATTGCAGTTTAAAGAAACCTACCCTGCTTTTATTAATAAAGAAAAATAAAACCAAAAAAAAAAAAAAATGCTACATTGAGCAGGGATGGGGTTGGTACCTGTAAACATTATGATTCCACTGCATCCATTACGGCAAAAGGAGTTGACATGAAAAGAAGCCACACATCAGTTCAGAACATCTGTGCTGGTTTGCTGGTGGCCTCTGTCTACAGGTTTTAAATCTGGGGTAAAGACACCAGGAACAGAAAAAGGAGGGACGTGGGAAGAGGTATTAAGGGATGAGGAAGAGAAGCAGAGCTTAAAGCTGCACCACAGAGTTCAATCTTAGTTCCCAACTCTGCTGATCATAGTTCATTTCCACATTTATGGATTGAAAATGAAAATACTCTTGATAAATCAAGATATAGTTCTATACATACTGACATCACTGATGTCTAGTGAGAAAAGGTTCAAACTTCCAGTGAAAGACTGTGCAAACCTGATAGCTCCCCTCAAGTTTACTGGCACTGCACCCATTGTCTCTGGGCTTCTCATTCATGTCACTCTGAATGAAGGGCTGCGTGCTGATGGAGAGTGTGGGCATTGATGAATCCATTGTCTCATTGGCAGACAAGCTGCCAAGTAATACAAAACAGCCATTTTGGCACTGGTGATGTGATGTGTGTGATTTTCAAAGTCTACAGGTTATTAACAGAAACCTCATTCATAAAAAGGATTCCGGGACAGCAATGCCCATTTTCAATCTCTTTGCTGGTCTTTCCGTTCTTCGCTGCACATGGGGGTTTAACTCGAGTGATAAAATCCAGTCTCAAATAAGTTAAAACAATCACTTTCACCATTGCTGGGCAGGGTGAGTAACTCTTCCGTTCTACGACAGGCACATGATTGACTTGTCCAGCGCGTTCCCCAGTGGAGAAAAGCTATCATCCAGACAATTCACATCTGTGGGGTTGCAGACAGTTGCTACACTGTTGGTCAAAGCTGTCAAGTCACTGGCAGTGAAGGGCTGAGAATGTTCAGCGGCTGATCAGGAATGGGCTCAGGCGGTTAGGAAGTTAAAGGCTGAAGAACTGACCAGATCACCCAGAGACTCTGTTTCATCCACGGGGACGATCCATATAGTCCGTAGAATGCCAGGGTGATGGTTATAGTTTTTTCTTTCAAATTTTGTCTGTTGAGCAAAAGTAATCGTGGCGTTCCGACTTCTTCCATGTAGTAGAAGGCTACACACTCAGCAACAGTTCTCGATCTCACCTTATTCTTCTGAATGAGATGAAAATCTTTCCCATAAAGCATTAGCGCATGTTCAAAACTCCCGCACTCCTCTTCAGTCCAAGCTGTCATTCCTTCTTGAAATGCCTTTCCATTACAGCAGTACCTTTCGATTGCTTCCTTAATATTGTGGTTACACTTGAGAAGTTCATATAATGCCTGTTCGTTATCCCTGGTGTGTGTGCCTGAGGAAATTCTGTCTAGGACTTTTTCATTTCCAGTTCTTAATGAGGTCTCAATAGGGTACTCCTTGACTTTGCTCTCCAAAACCACATCAGGACGCCACAGCAACTGGTCTTCATTTTCATAAGCTTTCTCATCACCACTGTACTCGCCAAGATAAGGGGGAATTTCTGCCTGATACTGTAGACCAATCATTATTTCCTTTCTCAAATCTTCAGGTGAGTTACCACTGTCCGTTTCAACGTCCTCAATCTCTGATTCCTTATCTCCATCACATGTTGTGTTTGATCGTAAAGGCCGAGGGAAGAAGTCTGAAGTTTCATGAGACGTCACAGACGGTGTCAGGTCATCTGCAGAAGACTGGGTTTCCTCATCATCGCCCGACAACAGGTCTTTTGCTATTTCTTCTTTGTCTAGAGTCATATCTGGTAGTTCGTCTGCAAGTTCACTTGGGGAGCTGTTTGCACTGGAATTTGCAACCGTTGGAATTGTAGATTCATAGCCGTAGAATGCCAACAGATCTTCTAGAGGCATATTTCCTTCCTTTTCCAGGTCTTCAATTTCAGAACTGAAGTTTTTGCCGTCACCCATCAATTCCTCTTCCTCTAGAGTTCTTTCATCATCATAGTCATGGACCAGCATCTCAGCAGTGGGGTCAAAATCATGATCCTCAGAAGACAAAGACCCAACTGGGCTCGAACTTCCAAAGGAAGCCTTTAGGGCGAACGAGCAGCGCCGAGCCCAGTCCCCGGATGGGGCGCCTGAGCCAATCGCAGCCGCCGCCGCCGCTGCCGCCGCCGCGGCCCGCCAGGCACCCGCCAAGATTGATGTTTACTTTTCTGTATAGCACCTTCTAATACTAGGAAAGCTACACAGTAGGAATGAAGTTTCTGGTCAGTGCCAGCTTGGTTTCTTCACGTTCTGTGACTCAAAGATGTCGTGTCTTCATTAATGTGGTCTTATCATCATGTTCTGGAGAATAGCCAAGATTAATGACAATAGCGTGTAATATTGAAGTTTCGTGGGAAACCAGTGTCCAATAATTCCAAAAGAGGTAACCTATTCCTGGTATTGGGCTTTTTATTTGATAACCTATGGTGTCTATGACGGTTATTATTGCCTCATTATAGGGTAACTGTGTTTAAACTGTGTGTGTGCGCAATATATGATATAATATATAATATGCAATATATTATTTTAAAAACTTTATAGTAGTAAGTTTCCATACTGTTTTTCAAATGTCTTCAATGTTAAGTTTTACTCCCTACCTCTCTCCTATATCCTGTCCTTGAATATCCTACTCCACTGAATCCTTCTTGCTCCATTCTTCTTCTTCCTCTTTTAACACCTGTATTCTATATTCTAATACTTTACATTTTATGTCTCAAAACTTAGGGTATGAAAATAGGTGTGAATAAACAGGAATGTGCTGTTGCAGAAATTAGTGTCATTCAAGGACATGGATGTGGATTTCACTGAGGAGGAACAGAAGCATCTGGACTGTGCTCAAAGAGACTTTTATAGCTGTGGTTCTCAATCTGTGGGTCCTGACATCTTTGGGGGTCACCAAAAACCATCAAAAAGAGAGATATTTAAATTATGATTCATAACAGTAGCACAGACATAGTTATCGAATAGCAACAAAAATAATTTTATAGATGGGAGTCACCATGAAATAAAGAACTACAGGGTTGCATTGAAAACCACTGCTGTAGAGGGATGTGATGCTGGAGAACTATGGTCACCTAATCGCAACCAGTAAAGATGTCTTCCCCACATAATTCAGAGTTGTCCAACTAAGTGTTTTTCATTATCAGTTGCTGTGATTTGGTAGTTCCTGGTATATATGATGACTCTTATGATCTTCATATTTTCCCAAATAGAAGACATTATTTTCTCGAGTGTTAACTGGACAAATTTGTTGTAGGCTAAATGAAACTACACATTCTCTTTTTCCTTTTGCTCAGTAAATACAATATTATCTTCATAATTTAATAAGTTATCCAGTTTCCAAACCAGATATTATTTTCAAGCTGGAACAAGGAGAATGACTATAGATCATAGAGTGGATCTATCCAAATGAAAATCATGAATATGAACAAGGAAAGTTATATCTGTTTGTTTTATCTTTTTAACTCATTGGTGCCTTTTTCAACTGATTGGTGCCTTGGTCATTTGTTTTGTCCTTGTTGAAATCTACTATTATTTGCTTGTGTTCCTAGAATTTAGTAACCATTCAGCAAACCATGGGAAGCACTCAACAAATAATTGAAAGTAATTGTGGAACTCTTAGTGGAGAGTCATTACTTGTTCGCTTGTAATTGTCTATAATATGAAAAGGCTTCAAGGGAAATGTAAAGCAAAGTTCTTGCAAGAACACAAGCTGTACATCAGGAGGCAAGGCCTCTAAATGTATGACTTTGCACAGTCAGATATCAAATGCAGTAAGAAAGTATAATATCTGTGAATGGCATCAGTGCTGAAGAAGAGTAGTGTAGACTAACCAGATGGGAGGGCATCCAGACAAACAATGGTATCAGAAACATATAAGTTTGGTGGGGGAACTTTTGCTAGTTTTATATGATGCATATGATAGGTGTTTTATCATGAGAAGTAGAGTCTATGCTTATTCTTGACATGAATCTGACTATTAATATTCATATTATATTCTGTCTTTTAGATGCCTTGTCTCCACCTTTGTTTTCTGAGGTCATTAACTATGGGATTGTTCACTTGTCCCAGTTACTTTGATTATTCCCTATGACTTTATGATTTTCTTTCCTTCTTTTAGACAGGAAGAAAAACTTTCATAACCCCCAGTCACATACCCTGAAGATTATTCCCTTCCTAAATAAGATACTGAAATGAATGCCAATACCGAAAAAAATTCCAACAGACAGTTCACTTGACTCCATTTCAAAGTTGGCTCAGATAATGGTCAATGCAGAAATGTGAAGAAACTCAAGAAAATCTTTACAGGCTTGTCATAGTCGTCGATGGCAGGTCAATGACTAAGACATCAACTCATAAATACAAGTTACTGGGCGAAATATTCTAAGGGTCTATAATATCATATGTATCAAAGTAAGGACAATAAATATGATATAATTAAAAAAGCCTAAAATCAAGGTTGGGGATTTAGCTCAGTGGTAGAGCGCTTGCCTAGCAAGCGCAAGGCCCTGGGTTCGGTGCCCAGATCCGAAAAAAGAAAAAAAAAGCCTAAAATCAAATATCAACCTACTTCATTGTAATAAGAATAATATAAGAAAAAACCCCGATGAATGCTGTTGTGGAAAATCTTGTAGCTACAATGTTTCAAATCTTGAAAAAATTAATAACAAGGTATAACCCTGCAGTAATAATTACTCTATTAAACACTTTCAGGAATAATCAGTCCCTCATTCAGTATAAAGTAACTAAGGGGAAAAATTGTGCCTGGATTACATGTGGAAAAAGATTTTGAGAGATTGGGGATTTAGCTCAGTGGTAGAGCGCTTGCCTAGCAGGCACAAGGCCTTGGGTTCAGTCCCCAGCTCCGAAAAAGAAGAAAAAAGAAAAAAAAGATTTTGCTCACAAGTTACAGCTTTCTGTGCGTCAAAGAATCTACACAGGTGAAAGGTTTCGCCTCATTGTACATCAGAGAACTCTTACTAGGGAGAAATCTTCTGACTGTTCCAAGTGTGGGAAAACCTTCTCTCAGGAATCATCCCTCATTATATATCAGAGAATTCATGCTAGAGAGAAACTTTATCTATGGAGAGAACTCAGAAGGCATTTCCCCAGAAGTCCCAGCTTATTATACATCAGAAAGCTCACACTAGAGAGAAGGCATCTGAGTGCACTGGATGTGGCAAAGTCTTCTGCAAAAAATTTCTACCTTATTATACATAAAAAGATTCAAACAAGTATGAAGCCCTACACATGTGCCCAAAGTGAAGAAGCCTTCAGCAGGAAGTCAAAACCCACTGCACATCAATTGGTTCATACTGGGGAGAAGCCCCATGACTGTACTGAATGCAAAAACACATTATTCCAGAAATCACATCTCATCGTATATCACAGGGCACACACTGAAACGAAACCCTACAAATGCAATGACTGTAGAAAAGCCTTCTGTCAAAAGTCACATCTTTTTGGACATCAGAGAATTCTCACAAGGAAAAAAAACACCAGTATGTGCTGAATCTGAGAGAGCTTTCTTTCAGAAGTTCCACATCACAGGAAATCAGCAAATAATTCCTACTGGAGAAAAGCATTATATATGTGCTGAGTGTGAAAGGCCTTTTCTAGAAGTCATACTTTGTTCTAAATCTGAGAATTCACGCAGGAGAGAGACCATATCAATGTGTTCACTGTGATACCTGCCACATAATAATAAAAACGCTAAATGTATAGAACAAAGAAAGAATATTGAAAGAAGCAAGGGGAAAAGGCCAAGTAACATATAAAGGCAGACGTATCAGAATTACACCCAACTTCTCAACAGAGTCTCTAAAAGCCAGAATAGCCTGGGCAGATAACTTGTAAACTCTAGGAGACCACAGATGTCATCCCAGACTACTATACTCAATAATCATCATAGATGGTTTTTTTAATCATCATAAATGGAGAAAATAAGATATTGCACAGGAAAACCAAATTTACACAATATCTATCCACAAATCCAGTCCTACGGAAGAGACAAGAAGGAAAACTCAAACTCAAGGAGCCTAACTATACCCAAGAAAGCACAGAAAAAAAATAACCATACACCAGCAAAACCAACAGAAGGGAAGCAAGCATATATGTGCACATGTGTGCATACACACACACACACACACACACACTCACTCACGCACACTGAGGGAGGGGAGCTTCCCTTCTCATTAGAGACAGGAAGGGGGAAGGGGGCAAAGGGGTGGAAGGGTGAAACTGAGAGGAGAGGAGAACTACCTCATTAATTAAGTTATACTAATTAGTTAATGAAAAAAGATGAATGGGTAAAGTTTATGCTGAAGCTGCTCTGTACTCTGAACACATCTTTCTGGCCTCCTGTATCTATTTATTTTGTCAGATATATACTCTAAAATCTACTAAAGCCAGTAAGATGACTCTATGAGTAAAGGTGTCTACCACTAAGTCTTACAATCTGAGTTCAAATTTTAGAGCCCACATGATAGAAGGAAACAACTGACATCTGAAGATTGTCTTCTACTTTAATACATGCTCCACACATGCACACACACACACACACACACACACACACACACACACACACACACACACACACACCTGTAACTCCAGTTCTAAGAGATCTAATACCTTCTTCTAGATTTTTTGGGACACACATGCGCACACAAACAAACACACACACAGGCACATGCACATGCACAAACATGCACCCTCTCATTCACACTCAATAATTAAATGTTTGAATGTTTTAAACCTTAATACTAAAAAAGTCAAGCCCAATCAGCTTCACTAGTGAACTTCCCCAAATTAAATTGTATTCACAAAAGTAATAATACAAATTTTTTCTACAAATTTGAAGAGTAAGAAGTAAGTGCAAATCCATTCTATTAGGCCATCATTGCTTTGACACAAAACCAAAGATTAACAGTGATGTAAAAAGACTAAACATGGGACCGGAGAGATGGCTTTGTAGTAAAAAGCACTTGCTGCTCCTTTAGAGGACCAGAGTTCAGTTCCAAGCATCCATATTGAGTAGCATACAATCACCTGTAACTCCAGTTCTAAGGGATCTAATTCCTTCTTCTAGATTCTTTGGACATAGATGTGCACACAAACACACACTTATCATGCACTCACCCAGATACATATAAATAAAAATAAATCTGAAAAACTAGACAATATTTTTAGCAAACTGAATGCAATATTAGACAAAAGGGTAGTGTGCAAGACCAGGAGATTTTTATTATAGTTAGTTTCATGACAGCAACAGCCCCACTGTTTGATATCAAATTTCTGTCTCTGCTACTTTCTTGTTGCTTTGAACCCAACAAAAACAATGCAATAGAGAAATATACTTTTTGGGGTTCACAGCTTGAGGGTACAGTGATGGTATGGGAGTCTTTGAGGTAGCTGGTCCCATTGCACCAGAAGTAAAACAGAGAGTAGTGACTGCTCATGCATGGTCCTTTTATACAGTCCAGAATTCCATCCCAACAAATGATATCACCGTATTTATTGTGGCCCTTTCCACATCAATTGCCATAATTAAGAAAATCCCACATAAACATGCCCAGAGGCTCATCTTCTGGGTGATTCTGGATAACTAAATGTTCTGTCTAACTGATATAGTAAATTAGTAATTGCTTTTATAAATTGTAATGGTAATCAAACCAATTTATATATAAGGAAAAAGGCTTTTTAACTGGACAAAAGGGGGAAAAATTATGGTTTGCCCTGAAGTTATCTGTATTTTGGCTAATTCCACTGCCCCAAGGGACCAGAAAATAGAACCACCTCCCCAAAGGTCAAAGTTCAGTTGGAGGGAAGGAAGGATGTTGGAGAGAAGTTTTGAACAGAAAGGAAGAGCCATGAGATGGGGATGAGACATACAATTGAGGTGTATGTTGATCTGATGGTAAAAAAAGAAAGAAAGAAAGAAAGAAAGAAAGAAAAGAAAGAAAGAAAGAAAGAAAGAAAGAAAGAAAAAGTAAAATGCCAGAGGCCATCTTCATGGACAATCCCTATAAATTAACTATAAATTTCTGAATGTTAGTTTTGCATGGCCTGAGACATGTTTCTTTTATCCTATGGAACAGTAAACATGTTAGGGTAGGAACAGTTAATGTTAGGGTGGTAAACAAAAAGAAAGGATGAAACACCTGAGAGTGGAGTGGGATGGGTTCCTTTGAATGAATTACAGGGCATCCTACTTTCTCTGAATGGCACAGGGCATCAAGTATCCTTAATAAACAGGTCCACTGCATAACTACAGGGATACCCTTCAAAGGTTGATGGACTAATTAACATACAATGATCTGTAAAACTAGCATGTGTGGATGGGATCATAACCAGGCTAGGGTAGCTATTTCATGGTCTTTTCATGGCTGATAAGACAAGCAAGTGAGGTTCAGCCATGTCTTTAAAAAGAACTTGTTCAAATAAAGAATGACTTATAAAGGGGAAATATCATAGCAATCCTCCATGTTACCTCTGCTTGACAGGACAATGTGAAAATAGAGAATTAAATAAAACAATAAAAATAGTAGTTGAGGAGTCTTAACAAAGGTCCCCCCATGTAAGTTGGAAAAGTCGGTCCCAAAAGCAATGAGGTTGCATGAAAATCCCAAAGCTAAATTCCGGTTACCTCGCTACCTCTAGACTCTGTATATCATAAGGCTGAGCTACACCATGACTGGAAACAGCTTTTTTTTTTTCACAAATAACACAATCTCGGAGCTCACAGTGTGGTTAAAGAGCTCCTGATATTTGCAAGATTCCTAAACTCATATGAGCAGTAATAACTGCTGGGGAAAAGAGATAAGTCAAACATTCTGTGAATTGTGCAGAGAGATCCAGGGCTAGAATTTTCATGAATTATCATTCATGCTGGAGTGGGATTTTTGGTGATGCAATGTATTTGAATTATTCACACTCAGTTATCTAGATTTATGATCATGATGTGTTATGATTTTATTATTTATCATTAAGAAACAGGTTCTAATGGAATAAACATTTAATCCTCTCTGAGACACAATTTATACAATTCTTAGTTTCAACATATAAATCATAGAGGGTGAGATACAAATTAATTATTTGTGATTTTGGGTCAGAAGGAATAAAGGAAAAACTAGTGTAACTGCAGGGTTTTCTACCCATACCCAAGTTCCCAAAATAGAGAGGCCCATCTGATTACACTTCCATAAGCTAATGAGAAGGTGGCATAGTTAGGGTTTTACTGCTGTGAGCAAACACCATGACCAAGGCAACTCTTATACAACATTTAGTTGGGGCTGGCTTACAGGTTCAGAGATTCAGTCCATTATCATCAAGGCAGGAGCATGGCAGCATCCAGGCAGGCATGATGTAGGCAGAGACGAGAGTTCAACATCTTCATCTATACGGCTGCTAGCCCAATACTGACTTCAAGGTAGCCAGGGTGAGGTTCTTAAGCCTATGCCATAGTGACTCACCTACTCCAGCAAGGCCACACCTTCTAATAGTGCCCCACCCTGAGCCAAGCATATACAAACCATCACAGAAGGGTTTTCATGTCCTATATATATTGGCTCAGTAAAGTTTTTGTCCTTCTTAGGGTGGGATGGGAATCATGCATCTATAAGCTCTAGGAATAACTAACTGGCAAGGTAATTATATTTCAGTGCCAACCTGTTGTGGTTTAAGTGAAAATGGCCTCCATAGGCACATATGTTGGAATGCCTGGTTCTCAATTGGGAAGGATTAGGAAGTGTGGCTTTGTTGGAGAACATGTGTGACTAGGCATGGGCTTGGCAGTTTAAAAGCCCATGCCATTCCAAGGTAGCTCTCTCTGCCTTGTGCTTGGGAATCAGACATAGGCTCTCAGCTACTGCTCTAATGCAATGGCTGCCTGCTCTCTGGCATGCTCCCTACCATGATAGTCATGGACTCTGGAACTGTAAGATCTCCATTAAATTATTTCTTTGATGAGCTGGTCTTTGCAGCAAGTGAAAAGCAGTCAAGACACAGCCTATATGTCAAAAGGATTGAGACAAACAAACTAAAACCTAAAATAAAAAAAGTTTCAAGAATGGTCAATTTTGATGGATAAGGTCAAGCTCTGTATAGTCACTGATGAAATGTGGTGACTTGGGGCAAGACAGGAAGCTGAGACTTGGACTCAGTTCAGAGAAGAAGCTCTGGTGAGACACGGAAAAACATGCAGATTATTGATTGTGATCAAAGTGATAAAACTAAAAATTCGTCAGGAGAGATAGGGGAGGACGGAGTTAGGGTTAGGTCTAGGATGTTGGCCTGGAAACCGGGAAGGGGAATAACTAATCGAAATGTAAATAAGAAATATTCAAGTTAATAAAGAAAAATAAATAAATAAATTTTCATTCTGACCGTAATACATTTAACTGCTTTTATCACATACATCTGTAAGTAATTGTATCAACCTATGATTTTCTTCAATTTTGAAATAATAAATAGTTGAAGTGAAAATAAAAAAAAGATATCAGCCGAATTTTCAAGATAAAAAGATAGCAAAGTAAAAATCTAGGTGGAAAAAAAAATTAACATGAAGTAAAAATGCTGACTTGTTCTGGCACTAAAGATAATGAGTTACTAATATAACCGGCTGCAACCTCTGGAAGAGAAAACCCCAGAAATAATTTGAATTTGAGGTATTTGCCAAGTATGTAACTCCACCTTAAAGCAGCTTGGTCCCTATGTGAGTTAAGGTGATCTCTCCTCAGTTTTCTTGTCTAATTCAAGGGAAAAAAAAGACTGAAGTATTTTCAATGATAGATAATGTTAAATGGTCCTAAGCTTTTTAAATTATGTATCTATTTAGGTTTGAATTTTGATTACTCATCATGAAATCAACTAAACACTTTTTTTAATTTCACAAGTCACACTTCAAGTGTTTATCGTAAACAGGGATGTGATAGTACACAGTATAAGAGTTATAAGAAATATGCACTGTGAGAGAAAGATTATTGGACAGTACTGCTGTGGTCTGAGAATAGAGACAGACGTCAATTTGACTAACTCTCTTTCATCCAATATTATTTCACTATGCTCCTGTCCTTGCCTTTGAAATGGTAATATATATTCTGTGCCAATATATGTTTTTTGCTTGTAATTTGCTTTTTTATTTTCTAGGTGATTACAATTAAGAGTTTGCCTTGAGTCTCAGAAAAGATTTTGGACTTTGGGCTTATAAATTATGTTGGGACTATTATAGACTATCAGGACTTTTGAAGTCAAACTACATGTGTTTTGAATTATGTATGACCACAGGCCTTTGTGATTTTTGTGGTTTGAAATTCAGCTATTATTCTAGATTCATGCCTGCCTGCCTGCCTACTTGCTTATCTGCCTACTCCCTGCCATGATGGTCATAGACTCACCCTCTCAAACTGTAAGTTCAAATAAACTCATTCTTTTATAAGTTGCCTTGGCCTTGGTGCTTTATCAGAGCAATTTAAAAAGTAACTAAGACCATTCTCATTACAAAAACAAAATCATGACTTTCAACTTTATCATTGGAGAAGAGATAACCTTTATTAAAACATGTGGAAATGATAGCTGAAATAAAGTAGTTATTTCCAAAGAGTCTGATGTGAGTTAGTAAGAAAAGCAAAATAAAGAATTATATCGATGTGTTAAGCTACTTTTAAGATAATAATGTCTGTCTCCCTACATTCTTATTTGTTTGTTTGCCTGGTTGGTTGGTTTGCTTTGGTTTAATTTTTTTGTTTTTGAGACAGGATTTCTCTATGTAGCTTTGACTACCCATCCTGGAACTCATTCTGTAGACAAGGCCAGCCTTGAACTCATAAAGATCCACCTGCCTCCTGAGTGCTGGAGTTAAAGGTGTGCACGATCACCCTCAGAGTCCCATACTCATTCAGTTTTGTAACCCTCTTTCCCTCCAAAGATAGGAAGCTACAACTAATTTTTTATTAGTGACTAGAGTAAAGGTGGGTAAGTGTGTAGCTTATTTTAACTCAGTTTAAAAAAATATGATTTCATCTTGCTACAGGATTGTTTAATAACATAGATGAAGCAAATGGGCTTTGTTCAAAACTCACATGTTGATGAATTGAGGTGACTAGATAAACAATCTTAGAACAAGTCCTTAAATTCCCTCAGTTGAATCCCTAGCTCAGTCTGACACATGACCACAGCCCTGTGAAAGCATACACGAAGCAACCAGTGAAGACATACCCCAATTCATGACCCACAGACAACCATTAGACAAGAAATATATACATAATAAATAATGAAAATGGTAAAAAGTTTTAAAATATCATAATTAGAAAAAAATTATAGCCTCTAAAAATATTAATAAAATATTAATTATCTTTCTAAAACATCTATTTTATTTGATTTATGTGTGGTGTATATGTGTGCAGATGCCCCTAGAGCTCTGAAGAAAACATCCCCTGAGCCTGAAGTCACAGGTGGTTGTGAGCCATAAAATACATGCTGGGACTCAAACTTGGGTATTATGCAAAAGTAATAATTATTCTTCACCACTCACCCATTTCTCCAGGCCCAAGTAAAAAACTCATTATAAAAGACAAGAACTTGGGGTTGGGGTAGGCAAGAAATATACTAGACTTAATGGGAAAACAATGTCTAATAACATTTAAATGTAATGGTTGAGATATTAAAAACTAATGGCTAGCTATGTCTTAGTCAGTAAAAGTGTTTGTTGTACAAGCATGAGGACCATAGTTCAGATCCTGGTGCCCACACAAAAGCCAGGTATGGCCATATTATAATTGATTTTTACTGTCAACCTGCTACAAATTAGAATTAAGTGAGGCCCACCTGAAGATATGTGCTGATTGCCTTGATTGATAGTGAAAGACACATCCTGATTGTGGGTGGCAGCTTTTTATAGAGGCCCAGATTAAGGGTAAGACAGGAGGAAGATCGCTTGCCTTTTGCCGTCTTGCTCTTCCCTGCTTCTGTGGATTGATTTACCTGCCGTTGCTACTGAAGCCTTCACTGGTATCAAAACAAGAGTTCCCAACTTCCGTTGTGCATCAATGGCTCTCCCAAACCTTTCAGGATTTTGAGACCAGATTGGAACTGCTGAGGTAACCAGCATTGTGGACTAAGCAACTATAGAATCCCAGGTATGATTCAGCTGCTATTGCTATTTTAATATATGCTGATGTAATAAATTCACATACACACATATACATAATATGTAAATGTTCACCCTATTGATTTTATTCCTCAACTAACAAAACTCTTATAACCTGAGTGTTGTTGGGGCTGAGACAGGTACACACTGAGAATTGTTGCCCTTCAACCTAGCTTTGAGTTGAGTGACAGATCCTGTCTCAAGGGAATAATGTCCTCTCATTTAGTCTCTGCAAGTCACACACAGAGATGTACACCTATGCATTCATGTCCACACGCGTGCACACACACACACACACACACACACACACACACACACACAGAGAGAGAGAGAGAGAGATCAAGTGAGAATAATTTATTGTCAATAAACATGAATTTCTATAAAACATAAAGTGTTCAAATTAGTAAGCTATCAAATATAAAAATGACAACAACCAGGAATCATAAAAAATACACTTTTCTACTAAAAATAAGACATTAGATCAGAATAGTTCAAATTTTTCTATGCAGTATCAATGATCAGAGAGTAATACCTTTAAAGATGAGTGGAGAAACTACTCCAATTCTCACTTTCAATATGAAATAATAATGATAAGAAGACTCATTAAGAAAAAGATCAACCTTCATTACAATTCCAGCTAGAAAATCATTATTTGTTAGCTCCTTGAGTGTCATACATATATATTTGCATGAATATGTATATGTAGGTACTTATGTACCTACATATAAAATATAATAGAACTCACGTAATTTGAGTGTAACACTTCAGAAGGATAAAAAAAGATGATCAGTGAAAATATTTTTTAGTCTTTTATAGAAACAGTGTCTTGAAATGTAGCTCAGGCTGCCTTGTATTTAATGTGTACCCCAGGCTTACTTCAAACCCATGATCCTCCTACCTCAATGGTGAAATGTAAAACCACAGACCACCATGCTCTAAAGAAAATCTAAAGAGCGTGGATTTAGCATCTTTACCTTCTTTTCTTCCTAAACCCACTGTCTTGGTTACTTTTCTATTGCTGTGACAAAACACCAAGACCAGGGCAATTTATAAAAGAAATCATTTAATCGGGCTTATGGTTTTAGAATGATAGAGTCCATGGTGGCAAAGCAAAGGCATGTGACATGAACATTGAGAGCTCACAGCACATCCTACAGAAGCAGGAGGCAACACCAAGAATGGTACAAGTCTTTTGAAACCTCAAAGTCCATCCTAAGTAATATACTTCCTCCAAAGATGACACACCACCTAATACTTCTCAAACAGGTCTACCAATTAGGTACCAAGTATTTACTCATCTAAGCTTATGGGAGGAAATCTCATTTAAAAACCACACCCATATCCTCTGAGATTTCCCATTGTTAGGACATTAACTAATACAATGAATATAGGAGAGACAAAGTTGGCAGGTCTCATAGATTTTCTCCTGCCTCCCAAGTGCTGGGATAAAAAGTATACACCACTATACCAGGCTGTGAGTTTTGTGTTTGCACTAGTCCTGGATATTCAGCAACAAATATATAAATAAAGAAAATGGGATATTCATAACAGTATTTATTGCTCGCACACACAAAAAAAGGACTTCATGTCATTTGCAGATCAAATAAATGGAACCAAAGCTCTTCATTTTAAGTAAAATAAGCAGAATCTTGGGGAAAAAGTACCACATTTTCCTTCATGTAGAATCCAGGGAGAAAGACAAGAAAATGCAGACTTTGAAAGGACAGGAGGGAGGAAGATAAAATGGGTATCTCCCATGCAAATGGATTGGCAGAATTAATATTGTAAAAATGGCAATCTTGCCAAAAGCAATCTAAAAGATTCAATGCAATCCTCATCAAAACTCCAACTCAATTCTTCATAGAGTTAGAAAGAGAAATTTGCAAATTCATTTGGAATAACAGAAAACCAGGATAGGACAACTATCCTCAACAATAAAAGAACATCTGGGGAATCACCATCCCTGACCTCAAGCTATACTACAGAGCAATAGTGATAAAACAGTATTGTATTGGTACAGAAACAGGCAGGTAGATCAATGGAATAGAATTGAAGACCCAAAATGAACATACCTGTGAGTTTTTGTGTTTGCACTAGTCCTGGATATTCAGCAACAAATATATAAATAGCTTACGGTTCACTACTCACGACGATGGTACCTTTTTTTTTTTGGTACCTTTTTTTTTT